>NW_008351177.1:773286-1017685 GCF_000622305.1 Nannospalax galili
ATACCCCCAAAAACCCCCCCACATACCCCCACAAAAAAAACAAATCCCCCCCCCCCCAAAAAAACAGCAAAGCATGTTTGATGGAAGGTAAAGATGTGGAAGATTAAAGACGACCTTTAATTTCCACAACTCTCAGAACAGGAGGTGCACGAGTCAACACTCAGATAAAGTGGAAAGCTGGTAAATTTTGAGCTGTGTTTTGCCAGCACAGTAGAATTCAACTGCAGGACCGAATAATTCTAAAGCTTCAAGAGTCCTTAAACATTATCCACTTCAAACTGTTCTGCAGATATATAAGCAATCTGAAACCCAGAGAGCAAAGCACTCCATGTCCCCAAGACAACAAGGTACCCTTGGCCCCAGACCTCTGGTCTCTGATCCTCCCCCTAACTGGCCCTCTGCTTTGGCTGAGCTAAGGTTGATCCTTGTGGAGACAGAAAACTCTGTGCACCCCACTTGTCCCAACCTCTGCTGAGCAGAAAATTAAGAGTATTTTAAAAATGACAACTCTGCTCAACACAGATGGGCTCTGTGTAACATGTAGGCCAGAGACAATGTGATTCAACAAACTCTGTCATAGAATGGAAATTATAAATTAAGATGATAGTTGATAGTGTCTGAGGTTGCCATGATGTCTGTTAAAGAGGCTTATACTGAATTCAGATATTACATGGGTTCAAGGGGGACAATTCCCAGTTTCAAAGCAAACCAACACAGTTTTTGATGACCAAATAGAAAGGGGAAGAATATTAAGATGAAAGAGAGTGGTTATTTTGAAAAAAACAAAATATCTTCTTAGAGCTAAAACTTTGATAATGTAAAGCTTAAAATTCTTATTTTACAGGTGGAGAAAGTGAGATAGCAAAGAGCAAATGACTCAGACTGGGTCACCGGGTCAGTTAGCACAACTAAATGTGAGAAGAAAGGTTTCTGTCTCTGGTTCAGAGCTTTTCAGTACTCCGTAAGTCCACAAAACATCTATCTCCGTGTCAAGAGAAGAGGACAGAAGGACACTTATCCTCTATATGCCATGATTTCATAAATCCTTTTTCCCTTTTCCTTTATTTCCTTTCCCTTTGACAGTCTTACCATATAGTTAAAGCTATCCTTTCACTCATGATCCTCCTGCCTCCTTCTCCAGAATACTGGGATCACAGGCATCTACTATCATGCCTGGATTTTTAGAAATGCTTTATTTACTCACTTACTTAGGAATTTACTGAATTATTTATTTCTAGTGCTGGGCATCTAACCTTTGGGCATGCCAGCCTCGTCCTCTATTTCTGTGCTACACGTCCAACCCTGGTTCTCAGGTAATCTTCTACACATAAATGCCAACCTACTGATAATAAGACAAAAAGAGAACAATGCTGCACACTTGAAATGTCACACACTTTGAATTTTATATTGTACTCATATTAATGAGTTCCTGACAGAAAAAGCAAACACTAAGTGAATACCACCAGGGAACTTACATTCTGGTGTTGCTAGTCTTGTTGATGATGACAGATTTTCCAGTTTGATCTACATTGTGATCCAAACCGAAGTAGGCTGCCACACGGTGGACAAGCATCCTCTGATAGGATGACATCTGGGGGAACTTTTTATAGTGATTACTGGAACAGAATCAGAAGAAAAATGGAATCAACACCTTCATTTACTGTTTGTAGTACATTTCACAGGGATACACAGAGCTGCTTCCATTCTCCCCCAAATCTTTCATCTCTTTCATTTTTCCAACATCATTTAATGCCCTCACAGGCAAATTTCCACTCATCAGAGATTTATTGATCAAGCCACACTAGGTATCACTGTTTTGTAGTTGCATGTTTGTCTGCTGGAAAGTACTCTGGTTTGGTTCATGATACCTTATCAACACAGTCAGGCAGAGGACGAACTACATGACATAACAGGAGATTGCAGATGTCTATCTGGAGATATGTCATTACCCAGTTTACACTGAAAGCAGCACAATTATTTCCAGGCATAACTGACTGCAGCCAGCTGGAGCCCATTACAAATCCATAATAAAAATGAAAAGGGTTGCTTCGTGTTTCAGCTAATCAGTGGACCCCTGTTTATGGCCTTTCTGTCAGGAATTTAACAAGCAGGAACACACATGGTCCAAGCAACAGTTCTCATCAGTGCAGGACTAGCACAAAATCCATTGACCTCTCCATTTAACAAATCAAGACCCATAGCAAATGGTCCCCAACTCTTTCTGAAATGAGTAATTTAACCCAAATATGAACTAAGACACATCATAAAATGAGTGAGCATTGCTGTGAAACATACTTGTTGTCACCAATGAAATCGATCATTTCCTGCTCCATTTTCAGGAGTATAATCCTGTCCCTGCAAAACAAATGTTCAGACGAAAGTTTCATGTCTTTTCCACTTCTAAAGTGCATATACAGTTTGTCAAATGTAAGGAAAAGAATATCTAGTTGGTGTGGTTACACACCTGTGGTTAATTCATCTTTAGAATATGCCGACTATTTGTTAATATACCAAGCCTTTGAACTCAAGATTACACTTCAAAAATCTCATTTGTTAATACTAACTATGACATTCAAATTTTTGAATCCTAAAATGCAACCAGTAAGTATTTTAAATCAAAAGAAAATGGAAATGGAGTAAAGCTCAAATACTGATTGTAGATGGGTATGTAACTGTATTGGGGCATAACTGATTTATTTAATATTGACCATTTTTATTCTCTATTTCTTTCCTCCTGAATCAATCATTCTGGGGGTCTAGGAAAGTAAAGCTGGTAAAACTATAATGTATGCAGTGTTTATGCAAATATTAGGTTTATCCATCAACAGGATCATGCAAACCATTAATATAAAGGAAAAAGTACGGGAGAGACTTCAGAGATGGTATCTGTATTTTATACTTGATGTCTTAGAAGTGTTTTGATAAATCACTTTGTAATAGTCCAATCTTTTCAAAATAAAAGGGTAATTTAACAATTTACCTGGAATTGTTCTTTAGAGTGTTAATCAGAAACTCGTGCAAGTCTATGCCTGTAGAGTCCGTATATTCTTGGCTGCAATCTGAAACGAACAGGGGAGGGGATGAATTCTCAGGACTGACAGGCACAAACAAGGTGGGAAAGAATTTCCAGCCCTTTCAGTTCTCTTCCTAGGTAAATTTAAGAGGGAGATCTGGGTGTCAAGGTCCCTGCCACCTAGCTGAATAATATCAGAATGGAAAGGAGATTTGAGGGTTGGAGTGATTCTGACTGTGGGAAGACCCCAGTGTCAGAGAAGGAGAAATGTGCAGAGAGGTGGTGTTGATGGTAGGGGGTGTCAAACATCACGTGTTCTCTCTGCACTGTAAGTCAGCAGGGCACTGCCTCCTATGACAGGCAGGCCCAACCCACAGAGACCTCAAGAGCTTGAGATCTTATGACAACCCTTTCCTCTTAAAAGAAAGAAGGTTAAAAAAAAGAAAGTTCTATTATGAAACTATCTAAATATTAATCAGTACAAAATATGAAGGGTGATAAATATTTCTAAGCCTTTTCAATTCTCTTGATGATGGATAAATCTAGATTTCTGTAACTGGCTTAGAAATCTGTATTTCTTTTTTTCTCCTGCTTACCTTAATCTTTAGATTTTTCATTGAGCCAAGAGGTAATGATGCTCATCAGGAATATGTTTGTCCAGCAGAACACTGAAGGTGGTTGTCATCTGTCATTCCTAGCCTGATCAGATAGATGCCTTGTGCTCTCTTGGATAGAAAGCAAGTCTTCCGTATGACTCTCTTCCTCACAGCTTGCCTTAACACTGCTTTGTGTAAAAGTTCTAAACCACAGGACTGTGGTTTTTAGAGAAGATGGCTACTTTCAAGGAGCGTGTATATTTTTCTAATGAAACAGTATGTCATAGCTTTGGGAGCCTGAAGTCTGTCCGAGAACCTGCCAACCTGCACACCCTTGCTTGACTTACTAAGGGAAAGTTGCTAAGGTTGTTGCTGTCTGTCTTCTAAGATAAGCATGGGAGGGAAAATAGAAAAGTGGGTATCACTATTGTTCACCAATCCAAGTCAGTTGTCAATGAACCTGAATGCAAGAAGAGATTTGAATTTCCTCTTTTGTGTCAGCTTGTCACCAAGAACAGGAGATTCAAATGCGAATCCAAAGAAATACGTGATTCTAAAAATAACCTCTCTAGCTATACAAATAACCGGCACGAACAAAAGGAAAGTCAAGGTCGCCTCTTTTACACACAAACATGACCACATAGAAAATGAGCCAGAGTGTCCTGGGCTGTGAACACCTCTGTGTAATTTACTTCATCTTCTGGTTATGCACATGACCAAATTAAGTAAAATAAGCAAAGGTTTTCACATTCACCTTTTGGTAACATTCTGATCTTGGGTCTCTCAGAGGGTTTATCTTTGTTTTTATCCTTTTCTTTTTCTCTCTCACAGTCATCCTTTCTAGATTTATCCTCCTCTTGAAGGCTTGGAAAACTGGAAAGCTGTAAATGAATTGATTCCTGTTGAGGAAAAAATATAATAATTTAAGGCCAGATTTAATCACCTCTATCTGGATTCCATTTTGCATAGAGGTTATTAAGTGTAGAAAAATGAAAGCCAGGTATGGATTTCTGTTTTCTTAAATGGTTAAAAAAAAAAAAGAAAAGAAAAATTAAGCCTGTCAGAAAAAGAATAATTGCCATTTAAGATGAACTGAACTTCAGAAGTCAATGGGAGGTCAGGAGAAAAATCTTGTCCTAAAACTTTGCCTCATGAATATTAACGTTTATAAGCTAAACTCCTGTAGATCACAACTCTTATTTTCTCTACAGGTTTACTTTAAAAAAAATTCTTTTATCAGCAAGCTTGCATTGGAAGCACCGTGATGTGTAAAACAGCCATATTTAGTTCCTTCCTATACTTCCTTATAAGGAGAAACTGGCATGCACACCGTCAAACAGGTTATAAGAATCACAGTTACAGATAGAACAGAGAGGAAAAAAAAAGTGCCCAAAAGCTAATTTACTACAGCCGTGTTAAAAATGATAGCTATACCACAATAAAACAAGCCCTGTAGTGGTTGGAATCCTAGGTCTGGGTCATCAGGATTGCTTAAAATGCCATTAAGGGATCATCATAATATGAAGGTATAAAAAGTATTGCATTTTAGAAAATGTAGTAAGTATGGTTACATTTTTTTGGTCTAATATATATATTAGATAAATATATATATATATGTATGTGTGTCAGTTTGCTCATATATATGTATATGTTTAATATATACATATATGGTCTAATATATACTATATACATATATATGTGTGTATATATATATGTATATTCAGTGTGAGTTAATTCTTTCCCAAACAGATTCTCCTGAACCACTGCTTGGTATAAAACTGCAATATCAGACTTGGAACTACTTTTCTATTTATTTGTTTTTGTGTGCTTGAAGCAGATCAGTTTGTATTGATTCACATATAAGTAACCTTTACTTTGATTGTGCATTTACCGCTTTGAAGAAGAAAGAATTGAATCATGTTTTGCTCGGCGTTTGGTCTTTTGTTTTTGAAAAACCTATGTTGATTACAGCTGCGGGGAATCGGCCCATGTGAAGCTAGCTTGCTTTTCTGAGATTACTCAATAGCAAAGTACTATGATGGGGTGGGGAAAGAGTCCAGTGAGGAATGGTGTCTCTTACAGAAAGCTTTGCTGGAGATCACTTGGCCTGTGACATGGGATACTGGATCTTAACTGTGCCCAAGTTGGGGTTCATAATGGCTCTGAGCAGTCTGGCTAATCTACCAAATGTAAAGCAGCACTCCTTAAGCCAACTGTGTGCTTTGGGAGGTACTCCATCATAAACGATGACTGGAATGAAGTCATCATGCTTGAGAAAAAACTCCGTGTTACAGGAGACAAAACATGATACAGAAGGTAAAACATACTCTTGTTATAAATCTTTAACTAAGCTGGTTTTCTGACTTCCAGGAGGTTATCCTGGGGATAGACATATACATAAAACAGAGCGTGAATCGACTGTTGACTTCCATCACATGATTTGGGACAGAACTGTTGTAATCAGTGAGGGTTCAGGAAGGATCTGGGGTTTTGATTTCCTTCTACTTCCTCAGGAAATTCCTGAGATATTTATGGCTTAGAAGATGTGTCTGAGGCTGGGGTGAGGAAGAATCAGTCCACCAACTGATTTGGAGAGAAGCTGTGGGCATGTGGGTCATGAGAGCTTCTTCAAAACTGTTTGAACTATACAGCCTCTCTAAGGTAGAATCTAAAATCAAGCAGGTTTTGACATATATTATATGCTGAAGAACAGAGCCTAAAGACATCCAATACACAAAAATGTGCAAACTCATGCTGTGCGTTGACAAATGCAATACTCAGAAAAAAATAACGTATTTTCTACACATAAGTATACAGTATGGTGTAGAAAGAACACACAAAAGTGCTTTAGAGTTGGTAAAAAACAATCTGTAATTTTTTAATATTTTTATTGATATGCTCAATAATAAAATACAAGTGTTAATAAATACATTGGTACAGGATAAGATTATATCCAACAACAGTAAAAGAATGATTCAAGTTGCAGTAATACACTGGTCAATAAATAGTATAACAATAGAAAAGCAAACTTCCTTTAACTCAAAGACAGACTGAGCCATCAGGTGCGGGTCTGAATCAAGTAATACAGGTAGCAAGAGTTTTCCCCACACAGGAAAATGAAGGCAGTTTTCCAAATACTGTGAATATACAAACATTGGGGAAGCGATACATTCCATGTACTGTATACTTCTGTCACTGTTCTCTGGAATTCAGTCCACACATTTTGTAAGTGTCCGGCGGTATCTAGTGAAAGCACTGCATATAAGCTCAAAGATCTGGTTCCCTATTCTCTTAAAAAAAAGAAAAAAACGGAGCATGGCCACTTGCTTACATGTGTGTCTGGTTGCTTCCTAACATCCCCTGTTCCCATCACTCCTTGGCTAGCCAAAGAGAAGCTTGTGGGCTCTGATTCTGTCCTCCAAAACTAGTCCTGTTGTCTGAGTTCAGAGCAGCAGGAACAAAGCACCTTGTGCAAGAACTGTGAAAGAACTACTAGATCTGCATCTGGAATGGATGCTACGTTAGAGATGACCCTTGCAGAAACTCTCCCTGTACCCTGTCAAGTGAGCTAAAGAGGAGATGAAGTCTGCGGTGGCTGGCCTCCTCTGCCTGGCTTTAGCAGTGAGGGAAAACTGGGCCATTAGTTCTCCCAGAGTCTGTCATTCTGTAGAGCTTCACATAGATCATGTGCCGTACATTACAAGCCATCAATCAACATTGAATAATACAAGCTGCGATAGTCACGTCATGCCCCGCTTTTCCATCTCCATTAAAAATAGAAGCACAAGTAAAATGCTAAAGAAAAGCAACACATTTCTCAGAGCCCAAGTCAAAAAAAAAAAAGGCTGTATATGAAACACAGTAACAGTTACTGAATGACAGCCTGCCCATGCCTCTTGACATGAGTGTTATGGTAAGAAAATGAGACTAGAAAAGAAAATACTCTTAAGACAAAAAATCTATAAGGAATTTTTTTTTTGGTCCCTGTTAAAGAAAGTGGTCTTGATGCTCTTGATGTTGGTGAGACAATTTAGAGGATTTCAATTAAAGTTTAAAAAACAGAAAGAGAAAAGCAATAACAAATCCAAACAAAAATAATGATTTTGTAATCAATTTTCCCTCCCTTGGGCTCAGACAAATCATTTTACTTTTGTCTTGACTGCTCTCAGCCTCTGATAAAATATACAAAATTTCAGCAGCAAGACTATTTTTCCAGAAGTCAGTATGATGGTTAAAAGGCAAACAAAAGTAAATAGGATGTGAGAGATTCCATTTTGTCACTGGAGAGCTTTCTTGGAATTAAAAAAATAAATTTGGAACCTAATCATCTTGCTGTAAGGAGCAAAAATAAAGGTGAAGAGATGCAGCAACTCATTAACGTTAAATTTACCATCAGCTCTCATTCATTTCTGAACAATTTTTGCAGTATTCAAAAAAATCTTCCCCAAAGGCCATAAGGATATTTCCTCAAAATTCAGGGCACCTCAGACACTAAATCCTTAACTCTCATAGGAGCCAACAGTGGTGTTTCTTATAGGCAGGTGCATTTGGGGAGCTGAGAGGTAACCGTCCCCAGCAAGGAAGGAGACAGGATGTTTAGGGCTATATTTGGTTCAGCCTTATCAAGAAAGAGCCTTTGTGGAAATCCAGCACTACGGTGCTTACTTTTTTTAAAATTTAAGGTTAATCTAAGTTCTTTTGAATTCCTTTCCATTTGCAGTTTTCAGAGAGTCTGGAAAAAAACAAACGTAATATCCTGTGATTTACTTTTCAACTAGTGACTGTGAGTGTGTGTGCCTGTGTGTTGTGTGTGTGTGTGTGTGTGTGTGTGCAGGTATATGTACATATTTGTGGAGGGGTATGTGTGGGTGTATGTGCACATTTGTGCAAGTGTGTGTGAATTCAGAAGTCAACCTCAGGTGTTTTTCTTCTGGCGTCATCTACCTTTTTAGATTAGACTTTAGCCTGACTGGCCAGTGAGTTCCGGGTATCAGCCTGCTTCTTCCTCCCCAGGCTCAAATCTTGTTTCTCTCTCTCTCTCTCTCTCTCTCTCACTCTCTCTCTTTCTCTCTCTCTCGCTCGTTCACTCTCGCTCTTGCTCTTGCTCTTGCTCTCCAATTACTATTTTCATGGTTTTATATCATATTAAGAATGGGTCATGCACACAGAGATCCAGCTCATGAGATTCCTACTAATTCCAGGGGTAATACCTGATCCTGAAGATTTTCTCCTCCTGGTCTGGAAGAGGACTCTTCACAGACAGCAAGACTGCGGGTCAGTTTCCCTTTTCCTGCTCCTGACTGGAGATTGAGAAGGAAGATAAAGAACAGAAATAGAAAACTTTCTCAGACCGCCATGCGTACACAAAATCCCGTTGATTTTTTTTGTTCCAAGACCCATTGTACTGAAGGGTTCTGTGTACCAAGAGCAGAGATAGTGTCAGAGCCTGTGTCAAAGAGGAAAGGATCAACTTATATAACAGTTCCAGCCATTTGGGCCTATCGGAGTGATGGATGAACTGCTGCCATTTTGTGAAAATATTAGGAGGAAAAAATACTTGAAAAAATGAATTTCCATTAAAACTAAGTTTGAGGAGATTTGACTAAAAAGATGATCTAAGTACTGAAAAGCATTGATTGCCCAGCTCTTTCCAGGTCAAAGTCATTGAGGACATTGAGCCAATCTTATCAACAATAAAAATCTAGCAGATGTTGGTTTTCGAAAACACAGCTAAACTTCCCAGTGCAGCAGACCAAAATGTGAACATTTCCAGGTGGTCAGACTCTGAGTGCTCCAATGGAGAAGCACGGGTAGAAGGCCAGCCAGCACCCACCACAGCCCCTGAGCTGCTGGCACATCCCTCTGCTCTGATGGGGAATAGGCTTTGATGGTGCTTGCTCTCTGGGGAATTTGAAGATTCCCTACCTTGGATTTTCTTCTCTCTTGGTTCTGAGCTGCCAGCCGCCGCTGTATGGTACAAAAAAGATAAAAAAAAAAAAAAAAAAAAAAAAAAAAAACCTAAAACGAGAAGAGAGGAAAAGGGAAAAAACCTTCGATTTCACTGATAACAGCCTAGGTTCCAAATGTTTCCTTTGTGGGTTGGTCCATAGAAAGTGCTCATGTTTGGGAATCAATTCAAATTGATGAAGTGGATTTGCGAGTCCAGTTTGTCCTGCGTGGACCAACGCTTTCCCCTTATAGATCATAATGCATCTGACCATGCCTCTTTCCTGGTTCCTCAGTGGCTCCCAGTACTCACCCCCCTTTAGCCTCCTTTTGTGTCCTGACTCTTTAGCTGTGGGTTCTTGAGCTTAGATTCCTCTGATAAGAAGATCTGAATCTCCACATGCCTATGCATGGCTTTGACAATTCTTAGCTCTGAGACTTTTCTTGGAATAGTGGATTCATGTTAAGACTCTGAGAGTCTAAAGCCGCCTTTGCAAAGTATTACAGCTTGAGATGGTCGAGCAAGGGCACTGGACTGCCACATGCAAACTCGGCAATTAAATGTATTCCTTTGATTTTTTTTTAAAATCACAAAAGACATTTTATGACTTCATTCATTCAGGAAAAACAATCAGAAGAGGATTGCTATATAGATTTCCTAGTTTCAAATTCCTAAAACAATTTTCAAAACCTTCTAGAAATAAAGGAAGGATGAGGATGAGGGTCACCCCTACTCACCTGCAGTTCCAGCTTCTCCTCCTCATCCAGGCTTTCCGATTTGAGTATGCCATTCTCTGGGGCAGACTCCGGCTCAGTCCGACCTTCCTCCACTATGGCCGGGTTCAGTTCTCCTTGCTCAGACATTCTTCCAGATGAAAATTAAAACAACAAGGTTTTAGGTCCTAGAAGGTTACAGTATCAGAAAATAAAGTCAGTGCAGGGAAACGTTTCCTGATAAGCTGAAGATCTCTCATGTCTCCCTGAGCATTCACATTCAGATAAGCAGCTCTGGCATCCCCAGCAACTTGACACACACAGCAGGACAGAGCAAGATGAAACCAAGCAGCTAATGCATACACAGGAGGCAGGTGCACCACCCAAGCCACAGCCCCTGTGCACATGCCTGCACACTTGCCAGTACACCGTCTGTCAAAATGAATCAACAAATCTTAACAAAGACTCATTGCTCCCACCCAACCACCAGGTCCTACTTCCCACTACAGACTGAAAGAAGAAAATGGAAATAGTTCTCCAACTTCCCAACAGGTAACCCACAACTTCTGAGCCAAGAGGTCATACTGATGGGCAGCAGCACCTCTGACAGGATTCAAAAAAATATTAAGTTGCAACCATAGCAACACTTCCCTAGCAACAAAGACTACAATTCATTCTATAAGGGACAAAACCCAGGTGGAAAAACAATGATTCTCAGGATAAACATGAGATCTAATTTTGGCAATGAACCCTCCAGGGTCAGCATATCCAAGCTTCAAAGTGACAACTGCATCCCTCAGTAGCAGCAGCACCCCCCTGCTAGGCTTCTGTCAGGCACCTGTGCGAGCTGCAAGCTCCTGAGGATGGAGCCCAGTGGGCAGCACCAGCAACTGTCCTGCCACTGTTCCCTGCCACCGCACTCACAGCACTGCTGCAGACAGGAAGTGGCTTTTCAGACTTCAAGTCTGCTATTATTTTTCCTCTTTACTTCCATAAAATCTCTGACATGTCTGATGTGCTCACAAAGAATTTAGCATTTACCTTTTTTACTTCCTGCTCATTTGCTCTAAGTATGAGAAAGGGGGAGGGGAAGGGAAGGGAAGGGAAAGGAAGGGAAGGGAAGGGGACAATGGAAGGGAATGGTAGAAAAGGGAAAGGAAAGGGGAAGGGAAGGGAAGGGAAGGGGAAGGGAAGGTAGGGGAGGGGAAGGGAAGGGAAGGGAAGGGAAAGGAAGGGAAGGGAGGGGAAGGGAAGGGAAGGAAGAAAAGAAAGAAAGGAAGTTGGGAAAGAGGAGGACCGAATCCTGGGGCAATAGCAGTTTAGAAAGCTACTCTCTCACCTAATTCCCCACCGGTGATCACTCCATCCCCAATGGCAACTGTCACGTCATTAGACCTGGCAGTGTTCAGGTACTTCCTTGAGACTGGTTTCATTACCATTTCTTAATGTAGTAACTTTATTTTCAACTGGAGATCAGAAGCATGAGAAAAATCTATGCCACGGCAAATTTGACTGCAAATATGCTAAAGCCCGCTGTGATGGAACAGATGGCATGTAACCAAATCTTTAAAGTACATAGGCCTGTTTGGAAAAGGATTGTGGGACTGACTGTAGGAGCGAAAGTTTCCCTACAGGGGATGGGGGTTTGAGACCGTAAGTGGACAGTGTGCAGTGCTTTCCAGTTAGGGGAGATTTTAGGATCCAGCACTTTTGGGCAGATTTCTTTTATCTCAGTGTCACTCAGCCTGGGTAGCTAACTAAATAAAAGTCCCATTTCCCATTGTAGAATAGCTTGCTTTCTCCATGGTGTAGGAGAGGGAGAGAGAACTGCTGCCCCAATTCAATTTTCAGAGTGCGTCAGTAAAAAAAACACAGATTGTGACCAAATTTAAAACAGAATGAAGGAACTGAGTTCTAATTTTCCAAAGTGTAAATGAAACAAATCCCCTGAGACAGGTCCCGACCATGAGGGTTGCAATCTGTGAACTGGTCTGTGTACACAGGCAGACTCAAGTAACGTGAATAGCAATAAAATACAGTTGAGACGCAGCCAGACAAAAGCTTTACCTTCCGCACAAGCTTCCTGCTTTAGGTCTGAGTGAATGACTGGCAGCTTCTGTCGTTCTGCACCAGGAGAATCCACACAAAGTGATCACAGATAACTGGCGTCCCATGTCCCCATTAGCAGTTCCGAATGCCCATCTTCCGGTGGCTCCCTTACACAGTTTGACACATGGTCGTCAACCTGAAAAAAGATTCACAGTAAATCATCATGGCAATAATCGTGTTCGGGTGAAGCACAAAATAAATAAGACTGGGTTTCTAACACTAATGACCAGCTTCCAGCAAGCCCCACTCCCAGCGTGATCCCGCTCCACCTGTCCCAAGCTGCTCGCTTCTTCTCTAATGAAGGCTACAGCCGGCTGTTCAAGTCAGAGCGGCACCCACGCAAGGAGCTAAAATTAACAACTGAATTATGCACCAAAGATTACTCACTTCAATTTTAACCTTTTTTAGTGAAATCTCGCACTTTGTATTTAAAAAAAAAAAAACAAGTTTGTGTTTGCCTCAATGAGAATCAAAGTCACCTATGAGCCAAACACTTGCCTCTGTTTTCTTCTAATCTGAAGCCTTTGACTAAATGATAGATGGATGTGAAATGCTCCAATTCTGTGCCTGTGACTCTTTTATGAGCCATATCTTCATGAGGTGTATGTATGTGTTTTGGTTTAATGAGGAGTTATCTATAAAGTTTAAAAGAAAAAGAAAAAAGAAAATAGAAAGTTTCATACTGGCACTGTTGAGAGGGCACTTTTTACTCCACTGATAGTTCAAGAAGAATTTCTAATATTCCTGTTGCATGTTGGATCTCTCCATACCCCTCCCTTCCCACGGGACAACTCTACCAGCTGCGCATTCCCTGTGACAGCAAAGAATTGCTGTCGGAGGAAGCAACAGATTGGCACACTCCAAACCCCTTACAATCCATGCCTAACGTGTTCTTTCTTTTTTCATAACTCCTGCAGGAGCAGCACAGTCAGCTTGAATACAAACAGAAACAGACAGTCAGGCTCCTGATAGCATTTGCCAAAAGCAAGCCTCAGCTCTTCCATTCACTCCAAGTCTCCAGGGGGCACATCCACAAACTCCAGAACTGCACACCAGCCCCAGTCCTGTTACTTTCTGCCAAGACACTAGCTGTATCCAGCTGTCAGCTTCGCATACTGCAGACCCCTTTCTCTCCTTGCCATCCCCTCCCCACTAGCTCAGATGGGCATGGCTGGCTCCTCTCAGGACTTGACTGTGGCTATGTTAATAGCATATTGGGTTACAAAGCCATTTGCTATGCAAGAGAGAAACAACTGTTGAACATGCGATCATGTATTCCATCAATAATTTCTGGATTTATTCATCCTTTATTCAGATGAATAGCTTGGCTCTAAAATATACATCTTTTGCTAGAAATCATACTGCTATTAGGATTAGGTACATATACATCTCGAACAGAACGTATCACTAATCTACAGTCATTTTAATTTTCTATTTTGACCTCTTTTACCATGACTACTAAAACACACTCAACATTACATAGAAATCTTTAATTAAGGATCAGTTTAACTAGCAAGTCCATTATCTGAAATAAACACTAATGTTAGATAAAATTACCAAATGCTTTTGTGTATTCTGTTTTCCCTTTTTCCAAGTCCAATGAAGGAATCATCAGTCATTGCACCTTTGCCGCCCTTTGCTGCCTCTTGCATTTGTGCAGAGGCATTTCATCCAGCAGGCAAATGACAACGGATTTCCAAATCTAAGCCCAGATACATATCCCAGCTTCAGTAGGAGGATGCAAGATATAGTTTTTCCCAAGAAGACAGAACAAGCTCATGTTCACGTAACTGCCCAAGTGCTAACAGCCTGGATCTGTGTGTGTGCGTAATTACCAGAACACGTTTTGAAATAGAACTGAGCTCTAAAGTCAGCGAGGTATTATTCTTGCATGGCTGAGTCATAAAGTCATCATCTACCAAGATAAAAGGGAATACGGGCATATGGAAGTGAGCAGAGAGAAGCATATGGATCGCAAATATTTTTGTAACTGATTAAAATTGTTCTCTTTGCTAAGAAAGTGGTGCCAGAAATCCAGCCCTACTCCAGCTATCTGCTCGCCAAACCAAACCCACTTCTGCACTGCCATTTCAGCCTCACGGGCTCCAACTGCTCTCATTTTTGTAAGGAACTAAAACCATGTCTAACCAATACTTTTTCCTGGTGATATTTTATTGATAAATTTGGTTACCACATTTTACTTTTTAAAGTCAGAAAAGGGAAGAAACTTTATTATAAGACAGAGTGTATATATATGACACAGAAGGAAAACTACTCAAGGTTTTTAGTAGAAATACTATCATTATTTTATAGTTATTTGTTTGATTTTGTGTGTGTGTGTTTATATGCATGAGTGTGCATGTATGTCTGGTCAGAGGACAACTGCAGGAGTTGAATCTCTCCTTCCCTCATGGTTCGGTTGGTTTCCAACTCAGGATGTCAGACTTGGTGGTAAGGGCTTTTCTTTACCTAATGAACCACGTCTCAGCCCTGGCAGTATGATTTTTAATCCTGAGTTTGGAAGTATTCTTTAGCAAAACTATTAATGCAATGACTGTATGAAAAACTGATCCACACTGCTATCAGCTGCCTTATAAAGAAAACAATGAATAAGATGATCATTTCATTCGTTTGTGATGCTTTCTTAAGTCGTATGCTCAACTTAGGATCAACAAACAATAGCAACTAAGGTTGCGAGATTGAGGAAAAGAGCTGGAGAGAACACAATACAAAGCCCTTGTATTCTGCCTTTTATTGTCACCAACAAATTGCATGTACCTTGTTTTGTGTGTTACAGATACTAATCACTGCCGCGTACATAGCAGAACAAAGATGAGCATTTGATTTAAATTCCAGCTGAAGGGTGGATGTAAATGGGAAATTACAGACGAATTCTATTTTAAAGCTGCAATGCTCATTTTCTTAGTTATTTGCTTCATAACACATGAAAAATTAACGAGATGACTAAGCTGGTGCTAAATCAGCACCAGTGCTTTATGACAAAACAGCACAGTCAAGAGATATTCATTTGGACAACTTCATGGTCTGTCCCTTGCCACTTGCTTTTTCAGATGGTCCCATATCAGCAAATGAAAGCTACTTGCATTCAGAAGGGACAGTAGAGATTTGCCACATTTCTGGATAAAGTAGAAACACTGCCAAACTAAAATGCCATTCATTGTCAAAGCAGTTATTTAAAGGAATTTTAGCATGTGAGGTTAAGTTTAAAGAGGGTTCCAAAAATTGGAATGCAAGCCGTTCATAAACAAGGATAACTATAACATGAATTGTGTGTAGGTCAGTATCTCCAGCACATCCGGAATGTTCCTGAGGTGACAGAACAATCTTTGTGAAATTCTCATAAATTTAATTAGTCAAAGGAAGATTTATTCTTTGATAAGTATAAGAGCCACTTACTAAGAACTCCACCCATTAGTTAAGTTCTTTTTTAGTGAACCAATATGCAAACATTTTGTAAGATTATTAAGTTAGCATGTAAATGAGAGACTCATCAAAAAACATTTTGGAGAAAAAGCTTACGAGGAGAACTCTGTATCTAGGGGAAAATATTAAGAGTAGGATTGGAAGAAATTCAAACATTTTATACAAATATTCCTTTTTAAGACTTAACTTTAATTAGGAGTGTGTCTGTCTGTGGGGTTGTGCTACTTTCAGAGTTGAGAAGAGGGAGCTGAATGCTCTGGAACAGGAATTGCAAGAAGTTGTGAGCTGCACAACAACCCAGGTCCTCTGCAAGAGCAGCATGTGTTCCTAAACCACTGCGCCAGCTCTACAGCCCCTATACGAGTATTCCTTAAGTTGATTCAAAACACAGAGTAGCTTCTATGTAGAGGTTTACATTTTCATTTTTACATATAAGAATGGGAATAGAAAAATAAATCCATTAATTCAGGATGTGCCAGAATTTAAACGGTGAAAAGTGAATGCCAAAGCTGTGGACTAAGGAGTAGCCCCGTAATAACATGTATGTCTTTAAAAAATGAGGGTGTTCCATTGGCAAAGAAAATGACTAAGCTCATGTACCAAGACTTTACTTCTCCAGCCATCTAACAAGACTTTACTGAGCTTCTGCTATGTCCAGAGATATTCAGCAACATGACGTGGAACACAAGTTCCTTTCAAAAACAAGTCTTCCTCCTTCCTGAGTATGATATGAATAAAACATAAGCAAATCAGTTCACATTGCAAAAGATCAAAGGCAGAAGGTGAGGGTGCAAAGGGGGAAACGGTGTTCTGCTTTACAAAGCTTCCTTGGGCATACTGATAACAGACGTGTACAAAGTACAGAGCGGTTGTATGATGTAACCACTCTGACTGGTACTTGACTTACACAGGTATACAATACATCATGTAACCGCTGTCTCAGTCTTGTCTCTGGGAAAGTTAGTTTGCTGTTTATCCACGCAATGTGGACACTGATGATAAAGAGGTTAAGTAGTGAAATAGATTCAGAATCTTTGTCAGCATCTGTGTGCATGGGGATTGAGGTTAACGTCATTCACAAAGGGGAACAAGCACCACTTTGCATGGAAAAAAATCAGCTCTACAATTCGTTTTCATTCCTCCCTAATCTTACTAGGTCTTGGTGCAGTACAAATGTTAGGCTGTCAGGAACCCAGAAACAGATCTGGTGGATGGAACAGCTGATTGGCAGCTTTGTCAGATTCATGATTCAGCTTTTAAAATGCTTTTTTTTTTTTTTTTTTTTTTTTTTTTCTGTCCTGGAACTCGCTATGTAGACCAGGCTGGCCTTGAACTCACAGAGATCTGCCTGCCTCTGCCTCCCGAGTGCTGGGATTAAAGGCATGGGCCACGATGCCCGGCTTTTAAAATAATTTTTATTTGCAGGTAAGAAGGGTTATCTGACCAGAATCAATGACAGGAAGACTAGAGTGAATGATCCTGCTGACATGCTGGAAAACAAGTCAAGACAGACAGCACCAAGGCCAAGTTCAGTCTGACTGAGAGACCATTGACTAGTCCAAAGGTTTCCAAATGGCCTCAACTTCCATAACCCATGATAATTACCTAAGTAATTAATTAATGTGTGTATAGGCACAAAGTTGCCACAGCGCATGTTTAGACATAAGAGGATAACTTTCAAGGGTTGATTCTCTCCTTCTATCACTTGGGTTCTGGGTAGGGAACTCAGGTTGTCAGGCTTGACAGCAAGTGCTTTTACAACCTGAGCCATGTCCCTGGCCCTACCCTCTTGTATTTCTAACACTGTTCTAGTAAGAGTGGAAGTGTGCTTTATCCATAGATGGGTTGGTCCATCAATGTCCAATCAGGTGTAAACTTTAATTAAAGAGTTACAATATGCAGAGAATCACAAAACTGCAAAACACCTTTGAGGTTTGACTGCAAAGTACATCTAATTGACATCAAATTCAGGGTCTTGGACAGGGTCTGCCAATCACATAGTAGCATAGCTAGGTTAACAACGGTTTGACTGGGCTTTAGAGCTCTTCTCAATCACTCTTGCTCCTCTAATCCTAGCCATCATAGCAATTAGACCATATTTACCTAATCTAAACAATTAATTCACAGACCATTGTAAGACAGTTGCTCACTAGTTTTTACTGGATCACCAACTTCTGTCCTTATAAGTGTGTGACTCAACACTACACGGACACTTCATCACATCTCCAATGATGGCAGTCATTTCCTCCCTGATTTTATCTCCCAAGTTTCATGGGTACATTTGAACTTCCAAACATTCCTACTTTATCTCTAACAATCCTGAAAGCCTGTATGCCACAGCCATTAAAATGCCCTCATGTCTACCTGTCTGTATACTTTCCCCTTCCATACTCATTGCTCACACAATTATTTATTTATCTATTTATTTATTCATTATTTATTTATATGGTGTGTGTGTGTGTGTGTGTGTGTGTGTGTGTGTGGTATAAGTCCATACATATGTGGTTGTGCATACCACCCATTTCCCTTACACCACTCTGGGCCCTTGTCTGATTGAGTTGGTATGAGTCTTGTGCTCAAAGCCACCATTGCTGCAAATTCAGATGAGCAAGCTTCCAGTGGCCTGAAATCCTCTGTTTCCATAAGTTCATGGACCAACCCTGGTTCTTACAATCTTTCTGTCCCCTCTTAGACAATGATGGCTGAGCCATGGGTGAGTGAGGTTTAATATAAGAGTCCTATCCAGGGACACACACTGCAGTCTCTTATTCTCTAAAACTTGGCCAGCTGTGGTCATCTGTGTGCATTGATCTCTGTTGTTAAGGAAGCTTCACTGGTAAGAGTTGAGGGATAAACCAGTATTCTCTCTCCAACCCCTGTTCTGCTATGTTCCATGAGCCTTAGGTGTAGAAGTTCCACTGAAGATATGTCACCTAGGGCTAGGCATCTCTCAGACATATATTGTCTGTGTGTGACTAATTGTAGAACCTCTACACCTAAGGCTTATGAACACATCTACAGTAGATGACATATTTTTTTTCACATTTTAACTAACTTTTTGTAATTTTTATTGAATATAATTTGATGGTATTTAGATTCCTTCCCCAATCTACATTCCCCCTCCCATTGCCCCCTGCCCACTTTAATGTAATCTATTATATACATAATATGGCCTATAGAGTCAAAGTTGTGTTTCCAAATGTCCTTCAGTATGGGTCCATCCATTTGAGCCTAGTTTACTTACCAAGAGTCCCATACTTGAAAGAAACTGTCTTTGACAGTCTGGGAACAGAAGCCATCTGTTGCCACAATTTCCTTAGGTGGTGTTGGAGTTTCTTACCCACTTCCTCATGTCTGTACTGGAAATTTGTTCTGGTTTGAGCTTGTATGGAGCTCATGCACACTGTTACCATTGTTGTGAGTTCATATAAGTAACTGACCAGCTGTCTGGAAAACTCTGTTTCCTTGTGATCATCCACCATCTCTGGCTCTTACAATCTTTCCACTCCCTCTTCTATGATGACCCCTGACCTTAGAAGCAAAAGCTTGATATAGAAGGTGCTATGCAAGCTACCAGAAGAAAAAAAAATCATCATCCTTATCCAGTGGTGAATCCTGTGAACTACAATAACAACTAGTCTGGCAAGATATGCCGAGTGGTACAATTGTGGCACAAATACCATGGGAGTAACCAACCACTCTTTAATTGGATTTATAGTTCACTTCCTAGGTTGGAGCCCATACTTGGCATTGCTATCAGGCTTAGAAATCTGAGGCTAGGCAGTTCACCAAATGGAAGGACCTAATACTAATATTTTACTAAATAGTTATCATATTAAACTGACTCTTAATGACTTAGTGTCATACTCGTAGATAAATACAGTGGTCAACTCTCACCAGAGAAGCTTCCTTAAGCAACAGATGGTAATGAACACAGAAATCCACAGCTGGTCAATGTGCAGAGAACAAAAGGTTTTAGAGTGCTTATCCCTGAATAGGACACATCCAGCTTTTTAAGTGGGTGGTGAGGATTTGAGCGCAGATCCTAATGCTTGTATAGTGAATGCCCTCACACACTGAGTTATATCTCCTGTTCCAACACATTTGTTTCTAGAGGTCAGCTGGGAAATCACATAGCTGCTTGATATTCAGATAAAGTATGCTTTACGTTTCAGGAGAATATGATAAATTTTTAATATGAAACATTTTAGCATCTACAGTGATGCCAGAACACATATACCATTTAAAAATGGGTGTGAACCTGATCTTCAAGCTAAATGCCCGGACCTTGAGTTTCCATAGCATCCTATTCTTCTAAGTCAACATAAAACAAATTGTGTAAGGCTGTGTATAATGAGACCATAAAATTTTGCTAAAGTAAATAAGTTCTTAAACTGTTAGATCTCCAACTTGGATCTTCAGTAGATGTCTTGGCATTTCCTCTAGGTATCACCATACGATGATCCACACTAAGTATCAATAACTTCAGGGATGGGAAGGGGTGATGAGTTCCAGAAAGAATGAGCACTTATTCCTGCTTGGTTCACAGATATCAGAACCTTTGCTTTCTACTTTCACTTCCATACAATATTTAAAGTTACTGGCTTTATTCAGAGCCTAACTGGAAAAAAAATTCTCTATTTTCAGTTATTTATAATGGAGTTATTTGTCATGGAGCAAAGATTTCTCATCAAATATATGTCTTCCACTCTGGCTTAAAGAGTTCAAAAATATAAAATTCATCATCTCAAGGATGAAAGTCATTTTTAAAAGGAGAAGAAATATTAATTTTAACAATAATCAGCATATTTGACATGAACTCTTGTCTCTTACTTTCCTACAAGAGGTGCAAAAAGCACCTGTCATTTCAAAACAATGAAGCTTAGCACATGTGACAAAGTAACAGGTGCCAGAGTGGGAGTGTTTAAAGAATTAAAACCTTGCTCACAGGAAATAAAGACAGGAGAGAGTTCTATAAAATGAGTAAAACCCGGAAGACAACAGTGCACTATTATTTTGTTGGATTTTTTAAATGGCCATAGTCATGGTTTTATTTCATATGCAAATTGGAGAAAACACTGGGAAAACTCTATCATATGAGGTCTTTATTTCCACTACGTCAATACTTAGCATTCAGAACCTCAAATGAATATTTCATGCCTTAAAGCTGCTTTCTACAATTAGTAGCAAATTCATCATGGCTAAATCTTACCAAAAGGTATCAAAATAGAGCTTTAAATCATTCACCCATGATCTCAGCTCTCTGCTTCACAGCAAAGAAATGGACTTTCTCAAGGAGCTAAGGAATGGAAGGCTATTTCCCTGAAATGAACAAGTACAGTGTGTGTGTAAAGGGTCTCTGGTGGTAGGAACTCTCATGGTAGAAGGAGGCTCCCATGAGCACGTATGCATGGGTGTGTGTGCAGGCATGCATGCATGTGTGTGCATGTGTATTTGGAGGCTCCATGCAGAATTTGTCTTCTTTGAGTGATATCCAAATTATTCATAGAGGCACAGTCTTTCATCCAAATCCAGAGCTCACCAATATGGCTAGTCAGACTAGCTGGGACAACCAGCTTGCTCAGAGGAATCCCCTGTATCTGCCTTCTCAGTTATTGAAATTACAGGTTCACAGCAGGACCACTGTGCCCACTCAGCATTTATAGGACTCTAAGGATCTTAATTTTGGTCCTCAAGGTTGCATGGCAAGCACTTTAACCACGGAGCCACCTCCCTAGCCAGCCATGACACTCTAGGTAAACAATTCAGTGTCTATATCAATATGACTACTGCTGACTTACAACACAAGCAATTTAAAATGAGAGTTTCACATAGTTACTACATTTTAGCCTCAAATCAACCACATCTCTTTTGTACAATGAAGACATGCCCTGCTTGCTTACCTTGTCTTTTTAGGGCTAATTCAGGTGGCTAATGGTTCCATAATCACTGGATACCCCTGGGGCTCAAACACACATGAATCACTCTAACAAATTTCAGAATTTGAACAAAAGCATAAGATCATTCTCATCCCACTGTTATATAAGCCAACAGTCACATGGATATTTCCCCCTGCTTTGTCTTCCTATGTTAACCCTAAACTTGATAAGTTTCTGGCACACATTAGCATTTGTTCACGGACTCCAAACTCTCCCTGGAGACCAGTCAGTAATGTCCAGCCAACTTAACAGTACTTCTGTTACCTGCACCTATAAGCCAAGACTTCTGCTCACTCTTGAAGACCACAAAGCAACTTGATAAGGGAAAGAGTTGTCCCTTTTCTTAGGTTTAACCAACAGTCACTGGAAGACAGGCAAAACCATAACATGGCAGGCTTCTGGATGCATGGATACATGAACTGGCCTGTGCGTTAAAGAAAGCTGAAGTAGATGTCATGAGCACCCACTGTGTGGAACATTATGTGACCCCTGAAAAGGATAGTGGAGAAAAGAGATGACACTTGCAATGAAGAAGTCACCAAACAAGTAAGACAAGAACCATATGGAAGACTAAAGCAAATGACAAAAGCCATACAATCTGCTGAGGTGACACTTGTTTCCACAGAGTCTTCTTGTAGGCTAATATTAAATAGCAATCATAGGAAAACAAATAGATATAACTGACAAAGAAGAGGGCAAACGGAAAGATGGTCTTAATAAAAGGAGGGTATTCAAACCTAGAACTGAAAACACACAAAGATGGGCTTCTTCAAGCTTCTGGTACTTTCTGAGCTTTTTTTTATAAAACTGTTGGCCTGGTTTGTAGTCAATTGCCTGGCCATTTGGCCTGGTCCATATCTCTACTTCCCTCTTTCCATGGTGGCTGAGATGTCAGATTCCATATGGCATTTCTTCTGAGTCTCAATATCACAGGGTGTCACTTAGGTGTCTCCCTGGGGATAGAGTATCACTCACTTTAGGTACAAAGTGTAGATTAACCTTTTCTATATACTGCCTAACACAATGCTACTTAAAATTGCACATTGATATCACCACATACACAGTCAACAATTATGACTCCCCTCATACTTCCAATGAGAAGGTGCAATTGAAAAACAAGATACATGAATGCACTTCGTTTTACTCAGTTAGCTGTGCTCTAATTGGTAGCAGCACTGTGTTGGAAAATTTTCACACCACAGTTAAAACCTTTGAAAATGTATTTAGATTCTAGCTGCAAGAGAGTCACAACAGAGTTAGCTTGGAATGGGTATGAATATGTTAAAGAAAAAGGCCCAGGACAGGACCTTAGTTCAGACAGAAAGGTTATAGAGTTCTGCATCTGACTCCCCTGTTCTTAAAGACAGCCAAGGAGAGAAGTTTTGTGTGTTTGGAGGGATGACATGCAAATGCTCTACTGGGATACATGCACAGTTTATGAAAGCAGATGTGCAAAAGAATAGCTCTAAGCCTTTACTTCTAAACCATAAAGGTTTTGGCTTGTGTTTGTGTTGTGCTTTAAATATAAATGTCCTAGTAAAATATTCCAATGACAAATCTGGGCATTGGACTCTACGTTCCCTGGACAGGAGATCCTCTGGCCAGCATATCCTCCAACTGTTGCTTCATACAGAGCAGCACAACAGCTGATACCAATGTCCTAAGAGGAAAAATAGTTATATCCCTGAAGGAAAATGTTTTCAGGAAATTTACAGCATATTAGTGGGGAAGAATTTGGATTGTCACCAGGTGCGCAGGGCTTGACCAGAAGACAATTTTCTATTTCAGATGATACATGGTGTTTATCTTTTGGGCTTAGGAGATGCAGATTAGCCTGAAGATGTCCTGCTTAGAAGGTCTCCCAAGCAGACTACTTGGTTGGTCATTTAAGAGAAATGTTGCATGTAAATTTGGTCTGCCTCATGTCACTCAGTGTTAAAACTATAATCACATGGCCACAAGGCTGTTGCTGTGATGACATCATTCCCTCCCTCTTTCCTTCAAATCTGACTGTACATAATTCTCTAAGCAAATATTCTTTTAAAAATAATTTTTCTATTTATATTTATTTTATGTATATGAGTGTTTTGCTTGTGTATATGTGAATACACCCTTGTCATACAGTGCCCACAAAGGCCAAAAGAGGGAGTCAGAGCCTCTGGAACTGGAGTTAACAGATGGTTCTAAATTGTTGTGTGGGTACTGTGAACCAAACCCAGGCCCTCTGCAAGAGCAGCCAGTGCTCTTAACCACTGAGCCATCTCTCAAAGCCCATAAACAAACATTCTTGCTTAGAGTGGGTAGCATCCAAAGCCAGAAGCATTTCATGTTTAAATTTTCTTTGCATAACTTCCAACCGGACTCTCAATCCTGAGTTTGTTCTTTGAAATTCTCCATGTCTTAAACTAATTACTGTACATTAATGATCTTAGAAAATGACAATTTCTCCAATCTCCGTAAGCTTTTAGAGCCTGTTAGCATTGTGTGTTACCAAAACATGAGGAAATTTGGCTCTCATTCCATTCTAAATGAAGGGCTTAGGCACTGAAAGAGGACATGTGGTCCCATAATATATGGCTCCCTTGAAATTACAATTTATTTTGTTGTCATTTTCCATTCCCAAGGAAAAATATCCTCCCAGGAGCAGAAACTGCTTCCTCTAAAACACTGATCCATGGCACCTGGTGGGTCACAGAAGTCACAAAGCCAGGGCTGGAGAGATGGCTCAATGGATAGAGTTCCTGCTGTGCAAGAGGAGGGACCGAGTTCAGATACCTAGCACCCATGTAAATACTGGGCATGGCAGACTATGTTTGTAACCTAAGGTTTTCCCAATGATGAAATTGAAGATTATTTGAGGGAATGCAATCACAGATTTTTATAATTCTTAAGCTAAGCTAAGGTCTTGGAAGGGACTGTTAGATTTACACACGTGGTATAGACAAATGAAATGGTTAGGACATGTGCACACTTTTCAAAGACTTCTATTGCAGTAAACTTCTGACAAGCCCCTTGCAAATGGACATTTCAGGAAGAAACACAGGCAGCTGCCCAGGCATTCTGATGTTGCTAATGTGCAAACTTGTTCTTAGAATCAAGTACAAGGCAGAATTCTTACCACAAGGTAGGGCCGAGCATCTGATACTGCAACCAGAAAACAGGAATGTAAGATAGCACAGCTTTAACAGTTTGCAAGGCCTCATATCTAGGATACAGAGACAGAAAGTTCCAGAGGGAGATTACCCAGCCAAGAATCAAGTTTATGATTTGATATATCACAGAAATGAAATATCTGTCAATCTCATCGGATATGCAATACTCAGCTTTTGTGAAACCTTCAAGGTGTTAAGCATGGATTAGGAAGGAGAGGTCCATAGCCGCATTTATAATCTAGTTTTCAGAGGTGGAGTCTTTTGGGTGATATATGGTGTCCTAAAGGAAAGGCACACGGTCAAAATGTGGGGAGAAGTTTCATGGTGAGGGAGTAAGGAAATGAAGAAGGGAAAGAAGAATCAAGGATGGCAGATAGAGAAGCAAAGCAGGCAGGCCAGCTGTCAGAAACGCCCTTGTGAAATTAGTATACAAAAGTAGGACAGAGGATATTTAGACGGTGAATTTGTGATAGAGA
Source organism: Nannospalax galili (assembly GCF_000622305.1). Lineage (NCBI taxonomy): Eukaryota > Metazoa > Chordata > Mammalia > Rodentia > Spalacidae > Nannospalax > Nannospalax galili. Next base: position 798,676 of record NW_008351177.1, read on the forward strand.
CTGAAACAAATTTCACTATCAAAATTTGTATTTAACTTTTGTCAGTATTGTTAAATGTTGTTACTCTTTTGTTAGTATTGTGTATGCGATGTATGTATATATGTATTTGTGGAGGCGTGTGCACACGTGTGTATGTGTGATTGTGTAAGCCAGATGTCAACATGGGTCTCTTCCTCAATCACTCTCCACTTTTTTCTTTTGTAAAATTGTATTTCATTTATTATTTTTGTGTTTATATTTTCTGCATGTAGGGAGGTGCATCTGTGTCATGCAATGCCCCCCAGAGATCAGAAGAGAATGTCAGATTCCCCTGGAGCTGGAGATACAGACTAGATTGTTGTTAGCTGTCATAGGGGTGCTGGGAATCAAACTGGGTCCTCTGCAAGAGCAGCCAGTGCTCTTTAACTGCTGAGTCATCTCTCCAGTCCAACTTTATTCTTTTTTTTTAGATTTTTCAAAAAATTTGATACAGATCCTCAAACCACGTTAAGAGTAAAAATAAATCGGTTTATCTTGACCAACTGTATGGCCTTAAAACACCCAAAAGGAAAGTATAACCAAAGATTAAAGGGGCCAATATAATTTCATAAGAGACCATATGCATAGCTAAAGGCTACATAACAAGCAACAATGCCAGACAGGCGATACTTTCTTTTGAGTTGTTGGCCAGGGTGGCCAAAGGGATTCCCAGATAGTAACCCAGCATAGAACTGGGAAAATGAACAGCAGACCCCAATCTTATCCAAAGGAATATTGACAACTGATTACCGCTAGATGAGGAACAGCTGAGCCTCCTAAACAAAGACCTCTAGATAGGCTGACTAAATTCACCAGAAGGGCAAGTAGTGGGGAATGGCTGGTGGTGCCGACAATACAGCAGACAGTAGCAGGGATATCAGGGTATAAGGGGCTCTACTGGGGGGAGGGAGGCTATGGGAGGGTGCTATCTGGGAAGCGGGAGTAAAAATAAATTAATTAAAAAATTGATATATATGAGTGTTTTGTTTGCATGTATGTAAATGCACCATGTGGGTGAAATGCAGGTAGAAGCCAGAAGAGAGCATCACATCCCCTGGAACTGGAGTTAAAGATAGATGTTAGCTGCCATGTCGGTACTGGGAACCAAACCCTGGTCTTCTGGAAGAGGAGTTAGTGCTCTTAAACTGCTGAGCCATCTCTCTAGACCCTCCACATTACTTTTGGAAATACGGTCTCCCAAAGGACCTGAGCTCACCAACTAGGGTAGACTGTCCGTTCAGGGAGCCTCAAGGATCCACCTGTCTCCACGCCCCAAATCTGGGGTTACAGGCATGTACTGCAACACATGGCTTTCATAAATGTTGGGAACCAAATTCAGGTACTCATGCTTGTGCCGAAAGTACTTTACTGACTGAGTCATTTTCCCAGTCCCCAAATTTAATTTTTACAAAGATTTAAAAATATGACAATAAAGAAAGTCATCTAGGCTTTATCACTAGGACCTAGCTGAATGAAGACTATTCATAATTATAGATAATAAGTATCACAGGAATTGCACTTCCATGGAGTTATTAAAGTTTAGGATAGAGGAGAATGTGTCCAGCACTTTGAATACTTACACTTATCATTAACGAAGACATTGAGGTGGGAGGGAAAGAAGCAACACAGTAGGATTCTCCATGACGACAAGGGAAGCAATTCGACTGAAAGCACCAAAGAATTCTCAGCTTCTTTGCATAGATGAGCACATTTGCCTCCCAGAGCATTAGTAATATCCTAATTTCAAATATCTGGATGGGTATAAAATTTGTAAAAATGTGAATCCTGGCTATTTGCAAACATACAGATGGCAAATTCCGGGTATCTGAAATACTGTGCAATCTAAAACTGTCCACAGAGCTTGGTATGTTCTGGTTCCAATGCTGAGTGGTGTTCGGCATGGATGACTGTGGTGGCATAGGTATGCCAGATTCAGTTCAAGCTAAGTTTTCTCTAAACTTCAGAGACCCAGCTGGAAAGGAGGAAGAAGAGCAAGCCACCAGCAGAACATGACAGCAGTGGGTTCTGCTGGGGCACCACTGGGTCCCCAAGGCACCAAACTTAATGGTACTCTGCAGAGCTGAGAAGAAATAGTGTCCACATGAGTGTGGATTGCCTGCTTGTACCCTCCACCCAGGAATTATTTATGCCTGTTTTGTAAGATACTTGTTTAAAACAAACTCTAGTTAACAAAACCCATTCTAGAACCCTACTTTCTCTTTACAGCCAGTTGAGCAGGCTGTTTTGTTTCTGATTTTCTGTTCTGTCAACAACATTAGAAATTGGTTAGAAAATTTAGGAAGATAAGGTATTATGACACAACTTTTTCACATGTGTGTGTACATGTGCATGCCGGGTGGCATATGTACACATGTGCTTGTGGTTTGCATATGCGTACAAGGAGACCTGAGAAGGATATTGAGTATCATCACTTTTTGCTTTATTCTCTTGAGAAAGCACCACTCACTGAACCTGGAGCTAGGCTGGTGGCCTGCAAGTCTTACTGATCTTTTTGTACCCCTTCCGTCGGAGCCGTGGATACAGACACACCCACAACCACACTCAGATTTTTGTCATATGGGTGCTGAAAATCTGAACTCAGATCCTGGTGTTTGTAAATCCAATGCTCTTCCCCTCTGAGTCATCTCCCCAGCGCCCTGATACATTTGTCTTTCTAAAGCAACATGTATAAATCAGAAGTAATTTTATTGTTTGTTGTTGCCACCCTCCCAAAAAAAAACACACACACAAACTTTGAAACATAACTGAAATTTTTTGCGTGTTTCTAGATTTTGAAAGATAATTGCAAGGCTAGCCTTTTCTTAAAATAACACCAGAAGTCACATCTTGCCAGGCCAGTTGTTTTTGAAGCATGTAGGGGTCACAGTTGGGTAAGGTTAATGATCGTTGGTTTCTGCCACTTGCATGTATAGCCCCTTCCAGCACTACAGAAGCTAGCCAGTAGAGATGAAGCTGTGAGGTCAGTGCCAGCTTGACTTCTCCTTGTTTGTTCTACAGCTCATGTATATAGTGTCTTTAGCAATAGTGGCACAAATATTATGAAAGAAACCAATCATATTCTAATTGGATTTAAGGTCTGCTTCCTAAGATGGAGCCCATTACTGACATTGATATGAGGCCTAGGAACGTGTGGCTAGACAAACCACAGGACATAGGAAAGAGCCTAATACTCTTATTCTACTAAGTAGATACGGTATTAAGGTGATTCCTAATGACTTATATTTATAGCAAGAGATTAAAGCATTTCTAAACTCTCACCAAAGAGGCTTCCTTATGCAGAAAATGGTGATTAACACAGATGCCCACTACTGGCCAACATGCAGAGATAAGAGACTACAGAGTACTTATCTCTAAATTGAACACCTATGTTAAACTTCTGCCTCCAAAGGCTCAGGGATCATAGTGGAAGAAGGGGCAGGAAGACTGTAAGAGACAGAGGCGGTGGATGACCATAAAGAAACAGATTTTTCTGGACATCTGGGAAGTTATTTATATGAACTCACAGCACGGTAACAACATGCACAAGTCCCATGTAAACTCAAGCCAGACAAAATTCCAGCATAGATGTGGGACAGCGGGTAAGAAACCCCAGCCCTACCTGTGGAGCTACTGAAAACTGATGGGTGCTGGGAAGGAGAGATTCAGTCTCTTTTAAGGGTATGACTTTTGGTAGGTTAACCAGGCTCCAGTGGATGGACCCACAAGGAAGTACATTTGGGGACACATACATTTTTCTCTATGGGCCTTAATGGAGGAGGGCAACTAAGTACATTCAAAACATATTGTATGAAATTCACACACACACAAAAAAAAAATCAGTAGAAAAGAAAAAAGATAACACTAGAGCAGAACTTTATTTTCTGCCCAGTAAAATAAGCTACTGACATCATATTTGTCACCATGGCCTGTGCACCCTCTGGGCATCTCAATAAACTCCCTTTCCAGAAATACATTCATACACTCTCACACCTGGGGTATGTATAAATAAACAGTGCAACAAGTACAATATTTATACACAAGTGACACACAGTTTTCCTTCAATAGAGATTTTTAGACTCTTATTTCCCTTTTCTTTTGTAAAAATATGTACATCAGGAGGTAGAGGAAGGTGGATCTCTGTGAGATTGAGGCCAGCCCAGTCTATATATTCAATTACAGGCCAGCTGGATTTACAAGGAGACCCTGTCTCAAAACAAAAACAAAAACAAAAGCTAAAAACAACACAAAGTACCTCTATCTTTAAGATAACTTCTCACTCACCATGGATGAAGACAAAAAGATGGTTTATAATGAAAAATGGTAAGAAGTATCTTAGGGTGGGATGCTAGCAGTCCCTTGGGAGAAAATCTAATATTTTCCTTTGGCTACTTAACATCACAAGTGTCTTTAAGAAAGAAGGTATTACAGGTTATATCCAGCTTGGCAAGGCTAGTCCAGATCGAATTACTGGTACATCAATGCCAAAAACCCAACCTATAAAAGTCTTTTTTTTAAGCCAGAGTGTGTTCATGACGTCTAAAGGTATGTACCACCACTAACTCTCAAAGTGCATTGTTTTGGAGGGATGGGTTGATACTATTCCAAAATGTTATTAGAAAATAAATTGTCAGGTGTTATAATCCCATTTCATAAAGACTAATCTTTCCTTTCCTTAGCTATAAGGAATCTCAGTGCTTCCCTCTCTGCTTTAATCCCTGCCTCTCCGCGGCACATGGAAAGCAGAGTAGAGTCACAAATGGAGCCGAGCTGCCAACAATCACTGCAGACAAGATTGCTGTTTGTGTGGGAAGAACTTCAAAATTAGTCATCATAGAAGTGACCCTCACTGGCTGATTGACTGGCTGATGTTGAGACACACAGGAGCCCAAGTTAGCCTAGAACTCATTGTGTAGCCCAGGCTGGCCTCAAGTCACAGCTATCCTCCTGACTCAGCTTCTAGAGTGCTGGAAATACAGATATGAGTCACCACATTCAGCTAGAAGTTATTTTTAAAACAAAGACTATCCTTATTTTTATTGTCCTGAAACAGGTAATCGAGTATCTGACCTTGCTGAGTTACTTAATGAATTAACTAATAAACTTATCTAGTCATGAGATTATGGCACCTAACCATAAAGCAATCGTGACCTCATTTCCCAACTAGAAGTCCTCCATTATCAAGAGCATTGTAAATCACACAGGTAAATAAAATGACTTACATTTTGATGCAACTGATGCTTTACAGAGAGATAAAGTTAAATGTTGACATAAACATGACTGGGCTGTGGGGAGGGCCCAGTCAGTAAAGCACTTGCCTTGAAAGCCAGAGGACTGAGTTCATTTCTAGAACCTATGTGAAAAGGCTAGGTGTGATGTTGCAGGCTTGTCATCCCAGTCCTGGGAGGTGGAGACAGGAATGAATGCCATGGGCTCCCTGGCCAGGCAGTCTAATTGGTGAATGCCAGGCCAATGAGAGCTTCTGTCTCAAAGGAGGTGAACAGTGTTTCTGACAATGACACCCAAGGTTGTCCTCTGACCACCACATACATACATACATACATACATACATACATACGTACATACACAGGCACACATGCATACATAAACATACATACATACACACATGCACACAAATGCATAAAAACATGGACAGTAGTAACTTAAAGTAGTCCTAACACATCTACTGGCTATACTCTGTGCCTGATACAACACTGATTGAAAAATACATGATGAAATGATTAACCCTTAAGTAGTCCAATTTCATAGTGGGGAAAAAATCAAGTTCATTTTTTAAGAAACATTAAATTGTCATGCTCAGAAAAGAACTCTAGAACTGAACGGGAAAAGAGTTCAGATCCAATCAAATGGTAACAAGATCTCGACTTTGTGGATGTACGGTGTTTACTGTGCTAAATACTGAGCCCAGAGCCTGGCTCTTCTTTCGAATTGCTCCACCACTGAGCCACACCACTCCATGTACTTTTGCAGTGAGAAGGGATGACACGGAGTGTTAAAAATACTAAGACAAAGGTCTGATGCAATGTGACCCACATAGCTGGAAATACGGAGAGTAGCTGAGGTCACAAGCTTAGCCTAGTCTTCCCCAATCTTTACAAATGAGCCTGTTTTGCTTTTGTAATCAGAAAACATATATATTAAGATACAAGAGGTGAATATAGACATTAGGAGACAAGAAGTAATGAGCAACATGTCCCTTTTCAGTGTTCCTCATGCTGTAAGGCAGAGCACAACCCATTCAATCAGAGAATGAAGACGTGGATCTTGAGAGATGGGTCACTAGGAAAAAACACTTGCTGGGCAAACACAAGGGAGGGCCTGAGTTTGAATCCCAGAAACCATGTCAAAGTCAGAGGCACAGTGTGAGCCTCTGTAAATCTAGCACTTCTGTGGGGAGATGGCAGGTAGAGACAGGACAATTCTAGGAAGCCTGTGGGCCAGCTAACCTGGGGAATACAGTGTGTGTGTGTGCGTGCGGGGGGGGGGGGGGGGGGGGGGGGGGGGGGGGGGGGGGGGGGGGGGTTAGAGACTCTGTTTCAAACAAGGTGAAATGTGAGGACCCACACTTGAGGGTGCCCTCTGACTTCTAAACACACCATCCTATGTTTGTTTGCACACACAATGTGGTGATTTGAATGAGCATGTCCCCCCCATAAGTTCCAAGTATTCAGATATTTTGTCCCCAGTAGGTGGTGCTGTTTTGGGAGATCTTGAAAGATCTAGAAAGATCTAGATGCTGGAGGAAGTCACTGGCGGCAGGCATAGAGAGTTCTTAAGCCTTGCCAAATCTCTATCGCTCTCTGCCTTCTGTGCCTGCTTCAAGATGTGAGCGCTAAGCTTTCTACTCCAGCCACCCCTGCCACCATGCCTCCCCACCATGATGGACTCTGATCCCTCTGGAACTGTAAGCTCAAATAAACTCTTCCTGTATAAGTTTCTTTGGTCAGTGTTTCTATCACAGCATCAGAAAAATAACTAATACACACAGAAATGTGCATGCACACACACACAGGTATGTGCACACAAAGAAAAATGTTCACTCATGCACAGGAATGCACACATACACACACACACACACACACACACAGAAAGAAAGAAAGAAATGTACACACACACTAAAAAGAGGGAAAAGAATGTGGGTATTGCACAAATGATTATTAATAAAGCTGAAAGTGAAGAAAGTGTTTAATAAAATGTGCAAGAAATTTATCTGATAGAAAGTAGAAAACAGTCCATAGTTGTTAAAGAAAAAAAACTAAAGGAAAACACCCTATATGCAGAACAAATAATTTAATAAAATGTCCTAAGACTGTTAAGACTTACTAAATGAACATTTAAATTATAATAAACTATGTTCTGTGCCTGGAATAAATATCAAAATATAAACAACCCAAACTCACTGAAAACAAATAAAAAAATTTGCAAATGTGGCTTGGCTAAGCCAATAGCCTGAATATCTTTAAGCTTAATTCCTTCCATTAGAAATCAGTTCTAAAATTTCCAAGAAATTTAGGAGTTTCAAGGAGATCCTGTAACTTATGAAACTAAAGTTTATGAAAAACTGTGTGTGGCATCTGTAATGATTAGTAGCTAAGGACTTTGGAGGGAACAGACCTTACAAAAATGACTAGAGTTCAGCCTTTTGGAGTCTCTTGACATTCTATTAATTCTATACAGTCAAGTTGGGCTGATTAAACAGCTCTTCCTACACGACAATGCGTTTGAATGGAAGATGGGTTCATGAACTTGTGCCATATTCACCCAGAAGATTCGTTTCTCATTTCTCCAAATGAGGCAGACATTACATGAAGCAATTTTAGAGCAATCATTTTAAAAGACCAAGTAAGCATTGTTAATTAGAAACACACTTGGTTTTGTGTGTGTGTGTGTGTGTGTGTGTGTGTGTGTAAAAGCACACACTTTAAACCTGTACAGTTTATAAATGTCTATGTTTAGAGTTTTGCCTGGAACTTTCCATTTACTTTAGTTTCTTTAACTTTAAAAGCAAATTCCCTGGGCCAGTGAGATGGCTCATCTGGTAAAGGCGCTTGTCATTAAGCCTGGATACACAAGTTCAATCCCCAGGACTCCAGGCAAATTGTTCTCTGATTTCCACACATACACCGTGCCATGCATCCACCCATCACCCCCACACAAATAAATAAATAATCAATCAATCAATCAATCAATCAATCAATAAAATGAAAACAAGCTCTCATAATCTGATCTGAAAAGTACAGGAGATAATGGAATCTTCAGGCTTTTATTCGTAATCTGTTACTCACTAGGGTAAATTCCTCCTTCATCAACATTTGAAATGTGCTCATCAGAATCCTGGTCTCTGCCACCCTACACTCATCACAAAGACAAAAACCACCAGGTGCAACATCGAACGATGACATCTCCAAGGACAAATTGGCTGACTCATCTGTCTTATGTGAGGAAAAATGCCAACCTCATGACTGGTGGGAAAATACCAGACCCTGAACCACTTATGCAACCTGATAAAACCAGCTTATGAGGTTTATATGTATGTATATGAGTGGGCGAGAATGTGTGGATAGACTGTGAAGCTGGAAAGGAGATCATGAGGGGAGAAAAGGAGGTGTTGGAGACGTGGAAGCAGCAGAAGGCAGTGGAACATTGTGATATGAAAGTGGACAGGAGACTGGGGAGACTGGAAGGGTACAAGGCGGGGCAGAGGCATGAGAGAGAAGTGGGAGATGGCAAGAATCAATAAAGCCAGTTTTATTCGCCATTTCTATAATGAGACCTAATATTGCATATGCTAGTTAAACAATTCTAAACAAATGGTTGGTTCCTTCATCTCATATGAGGCAGCCTCTCGTTCTCTCTCTCTATCTATCTATCTATCTATCTATCTATCTATCTATCTATCTATCTATCTCCACCTTCCCCCAGTACTGGCCCTGTACCCACCCCTCTTTTCCTAGCACTTTGATTCTACAGAAAGAGCTTTGACTTCAGTTTTGACCTGAGAGTTTGTTCTATGTGTCAGATTTCATTTCCATTATTACTGGGCTAGAAGTTCCTCTGTATCCTGCAGAACTGATAACAGTTTTAAAACATTTATTTTGTGAGTGTTTTGCCTGCATGTATGTAATTGCATCCATGTTGTACAATGCCAATGGAGGCCAGAAGGAGGGTTGGGTCTCCTAGAACTGGAGTTACAGATGGTTGTTAGCCACCATGTGGATGCTGGGAAGCCAAACTGGGTCCTCTGTAAGAGCAGCCAGTGCTCTTAAACTGTGAGCCATTTCCCTAGCCCCCTTACTCCCTTAAAAATTTTTTTTCAATTTTTTTTTCATTTTTAAAATGTGCCAGGTGTGATGGTGTGTGCATTCTGGAGGCAACAGCAGCAGGAATGCCCTAAGTTCAAGGCCAGCCTGTTCTATCTAGAAGCTTGCTATGCAAGCCTGGTAACCTGAGGTTCAATCCATGGAACCCATGCAAAGATGGAAGGAATCCACAAAGCTGTCCTCTGACCTCCACATCTGTACCATAACAGGGACCTCACCACACAATAATGAATTAAGATTTTTTAAAACAACGGTGTTGTCCAAAGTCACATGTTTGTGTGCAAATGACACATAAACACAAGGACACATAAACACAGTTCTTCTTACAGGTCCTACTTTCTCCCAAGCTACTTTTTGTATAGGTAGATAGACAAATATCAGCTAAGTTAAACCCATAAATTCTGGATTAGGATGGCAAGATAAACTGTATCTTTTCAAGTCATTCTTTGAAGATATGCAAAAATGGCCTCCAAGCTTATGAAAGTTATTTTTTATTTTCAGGGTCTTAAACTTCTTCAAGTAATTTGAATACTGAGAAGTGTCGCTTAAATTAGGCTACAAACACACACAGAACAGGTGGGTTAAGACGGAGAATGCAAGTGCCCGTCCTCTTTCGCCCCTCCCCAAATGCCAGACCAGGCCACATAGTAGGCTGGGATGGGTTCCAGCTCAGAGGACACAGTAATAGCTGCTGGGAGTTGGCTTCTGCAAGTCTCAGCTGGCCTCCTGGCTGCCTGCCTCCTCCAGGCACTTACTAGGGGGCACATGACCAAGGAAGCAGCTGAACCCCACCTTAAAGAGGAAATGCAACGGCCTCAGTCCCCCACCCCCCCATACTGAGCCACCTGCTCCGGAGCCAACCAACCAAACCCTGCTTGCTCTATTCCTAGGGGTACAACAGCTGCTGAAATCACTCAGAGACATGCCTGGGCCCTTCACACTGAGGACAGAGTGGGGCACAGGAGGTCATCTTGAACACTTTGGCCAAACATCTGTGGATTTGAATTTAGGGGAATCAGAACTGGGTGTCTTTATGGAAGGGATCATGTCAGACTCCAAGTATTGCTTCCAAATCTCCTCTACAGATTTCTGTAACACACTCCTTTCCTAAGAAAAAGTTTCATTTGAGCTTTATACTGGATTGAAAACTTGCCAAAAGTGGGGGCAGGGGGATGGGGGGCTGCTGGGGTCATTTTTATGTTCAGCAGTTTCCAAAATGAGACCCTTCCACTAGGCAACATAATCACAAAAAATGAAGGGGCTAGGGAGATAGCCCAGTTGGTAAAGAGCTTGCTTTGCAAGCATGAGGACCTGAGTTCGAACTTTCACACCCAAGTAAAAAATCCAGGCATGATGACATATATTTATAATCCCACTGCTGGAAAGGTAGGTGGTTAGATCCTTGGTGATCTCTGGCCAGTCAACCTAGCCTAACCAATGAATAGGGTCTCAGTGAGAGACCCTATCTCAAAACAAAAAAGGTAGACAGCTCCTAAGAAAAGATACCTGAGATTGTCTTCTGGCCTACACATACCTTGCACATATGTGCACATGAAACTGCATTCATTGTGCACCTGCATACTCACAAACATACAAATACACACACACACACACACACACACACACACAAAATGAAGTAAATACTTGGATGTCTTGTAATTGTATGGCTCGGGACTAATGGCATGATGCCTTGAATACTGCAGGATACAGAGACAGCCTCAAGCATCTGTACACATTCTAGGATCAAACCCAGTTCCCATGACTGCTTGAAAGCCAAAACCTTGGAAATGAGAGTGGAATGCCAACCTTGCTCCATGGGCTGTGGAGTAGACTGCCTGACCCCCAGAGCCCCCTGCTCGGGCAGCTTCAACCTCACTCCCTCAGGTCCACCAATGCAGTTAAGACACATGCCTGACTTCAAACATTGATAAATCTCTCCCTGCCCTGAGGCCACACCCTGTTGGATCTTCAACTGGTCAACACAGACTGCTTTGCTTGATGCTGTTAAATTATCGAACCTCTGTGGTGTACACTAGGGGATCTAAGTACCACAATTTTGTGCCTATATTGAAACTTTCCATAATAAAAATTTCATGAATAGAGGTTTCTTCAGAATTAACTCAGAGACAGATTCTAAAACTACATGTTCAAACAGTTTCAGGCCAGGTAGCAGGCTCTAATAATGAATGATTATGTCCAGAGGAAGTGTAAGGGACTTGCAGACCTCTCCTGGGTCAGAGTTGGCTCTGGAAACACTTGCTAGACACCAGTGAAGGCTTTTCATTCTAGTGATAAGGTATAAGAATTGTTATTCAATACTAGGCTGACATATGCCCGTGTTCAACTATCTTAGTGTATCTGGTGCTGGTTTTGACCTTTCTGGTAGATTTCTGTTAGTGAATACAAATCTCCCTTTGAGGGAATATGCCGTGTGTGTGTGGTGTGGTGTGGTGTGTGTGTGTGTGTGTGTGTGTGTGTGTGTGTGTGTATGTGTGTGTGAACATGTGGAGGCCACACAACCTTGGGTATCTTTCCAAATGTGCTATCCACCTTGTTTTTTGAGATACAGTCTCTTATTGCCTGGAGTTTGTCAATCAAGCTAGGCTAACAGGACAGTGAGCTTGGGGAGTCTGTCTACCCAAAACTGTGATTACAAGTGCATGCCCCCATGCTTTGTTTTTTTAACATGGTGGGTTGTTTTCAGGTCCTCATGTTTGCACATCAAGCACATTACTAATCAAGCTGTCACATCTGAGTAGCCCTGACCCGTGTCTCTTGAAAAATCTGTCTCAGATGCAGAGTGGTCATCTCAGGTCACCTTTTCCTAAGGTGATTGTGAAGGTTAATTTTCACTGTCCGCTGACTGGATTTAGAATCGCCTAGGATCCAGACCTCTAAGTGTATCTGTGAGTATTTTCTAGAGAGGCTTAACTAAGGAGGACACACCACCCTTAGTTTGGGTGGCTCTATTCCACAGGCTGAGTCTTGACCCGAATTAGAAAAAGAAAGCTAGCTGAGCACCTGTATTCATCTCGCTCTGCGTCCTGACTGTGGATGCGATGTGATGAACCAACTCGTCCTTTAGTTACTGCCTCCCTAGCCTTGATAGATTGCACCTGCTCTAAACTGCTTCTACCTTGAGGTGTCATTGACTCTCCAAACCTTTACTTATAAAAGAACCCAAAACAATCACAACATGTTCTTGTTCACTTATCAGAATTTCTGGTTATTAGTTCTCAAGTGACCATATATTTAATTCTAAACAAACTAATAAACACTAAAAAATGTGGTTTTTCTCCAAAGTTGTTTTTCTTTCATCTCTAACTCTCAAAGGCTACTAAATCTTTGGCCTAAAATTTAAGTATGGCTATTTTTTAAGGCATGGCATCGCCAAAGCTTATGCTCCTAATTTCAAACCACCAGCAACCAATCCTCTGTATGATGCATAATAGGAACCCAAGATACCAGGATAACAGGTTAGTTAGTATCTGTTGTTTGTAGTTAATTTCATCACTGTGACCAAAGTATCCAACAGAAAGATCTCAAAGGAGGAAGAGCTCATTTTGGATCATAGTTTCCATGAACTCAATCCATCCTGGCAGCGGAGCCTGGCAAAGGCACTCAGTTCACATGGCTCCAAAAAGCAGAGAGAAATGACTAGTTTTCTCATTTTTTTGCTTTTTTATTCAGCCTGGTGTCCTCAGTCCATGGGATGGTGTGCCCACATCTAGGGGAAGATCTTTTCCCCTCAGTGAATCCTTTATAAAATTTCCTTTCATAATAACAAAGTTTTTAAAAGAGGAAGGGGGCTGAGAAATGGCTCAATGGATAAGAGCACTGGCTGCTCTTACAGAGGACCTGGGTTCCCTTTCTCCTAAGAGATATGCATTACTGTTGGCTATTTAAAATACCCTCAGAAAGAAGGGGAGCATAAAAATGTAGAACATGCATGCTGTTGATTTTTAATTTATAGCTCATCATAAGAAATTAACTAATGTAGGGGCAGGAGAGATGGCTCAGCAACTGGCTGCTCTTGCAGAGGACCTGGGATAAATTTCCAGCATCCACATGACAACTAATAACCTTCCATAACTCCAGTTATAGGGGATCTGACACCTTCTTCTGGACTCCATGGGTACTGCAGGCAAAACACTCATACACATTAAAATAAGTAAACAAGAAATTAATGTATTCTTTTTCTATCTTATATGTAGTTTCAAGTTTTAGTATTCCTTGAAAAACACGCACACAACCATGTTAGAATCCTAATGAAGGAACATGCTGAACATTTTTTTTTGAGACAGCGTCTCCCTGTAGCCCCAGCTGGCTTGGAACTAGCAATGGAAATCAAGTTGGCCTCAGTCACACAGAGATCCACCTGCCTCTGCCCCCGGAGTGCTGGGCTTAAAGGATTGCAACATCACAGCCAACTACCCTGAACATTTTTAATAGCAACTGTCATTCCATGTCCCCATGTCCTAACCAGTAGTACTACAAGATGTTACTGCTACGGACTTAGAGTCCTTTCCCTTTTCCCTGCTATATGTTTTCCCATGACTACATTACTAACCTCTTGGTGGATACTCCTGGGTACTAAAGTTTTCCCACAGTGAGTCATCATGTCTATGATCACAGTTCAATGACTGATGTTCTCAATGTGGCAGTGAACTCAAAGGAGAAAATCAAATTTGGACAGGATTTGATATTTTAACAATGCCAAAAAGGTTTGTGTTTAAGTTGGGCAAGGGGGACCTGGCTTTAACTGTCTAGACAGTCTATTTGTCCTGTGGGCATGTTATCTGAACATTCCTCCACATTAAGGATAGAAGCAATGTGTCATTGCTTACTCAGCTCCTACAATGTGTTCTACTGGACATGAGTGGTACAATTTCTTTACTTGAAACAAGTGATCACATAACTTTTCTAAGTACTTGTTTTGTTTTTAGTAAATATGCTAAAAAAGCATTTCAAATAAGTCCTTATCATAGAGCTAGCTCATAAGGACTATTCATTCAAGGAAAACTAACTGATGATTCAAATAAAGAAACTCTTTCTCATCCAGTAATATGAACAGAAACACTTGCTCAACATCCTTAGTCAGGGGTTAGTAATTCTCCTTTGGAATCCCATCAGGAAGTAGAATTTAGGAACAAAGTGAATCACTCTCTTAAACCGTCATTCCACACTGAGGAGTTGGCCCAGCCATCCTGCCGCTCCTGCCACTTCCCAGGTACAAGCATGGGTCTCCTTCCATAGTGCTACAGCCAACATCTGAGACGGCTTCCAAGAATGTGAGAACAAGACCAAAGCTGGGGTGCACGCAGGGTGAGGATGTGGAGAAAGGGTTTGAGCTCGGACTGCCCACTTCTAGAGAGACTGGGCTCCCGGTCAAAGCTGAGCCAAGGGCAAACAGAAATGCAGGAGAACAGGCAGTCCTCTGGTGACCTGCCACCTGGTACAAAGGCTATCTTGCTCCCTTTTCAGAGGTATGGACAGACTAGGGTCCTGTGTCCCCTGAAAACAACCAGGGAAGTGCAAATGTTGCAAAGAAGCTTCATTCATTTGAAGTAAAGCCACACATGTGATTATTACTTCCTACACACTGTGCTCAGTCAAAAGAGAAAGCAGTCAAGGGCCGGAGCCCCAGTATTCCAGAGAGAGAACTTTGCCAGGAAGCCCTGCCTGGGTAGGAGCACTGCTCTACCCTAGGCAACAAGTCTCATGCTCCCTCTGTGCCAGCAGATGGAGCAATATACACCTGTCATAAAGCAGCTCTCTGAATTTTTAAATTATTATAAGATCTTACACATCCTTTTATATTATAAGGTCCTTACAGACCCTGGCATCCTCAGGCCCCTACAGTAGTCCTGACTGAGCTGCCCCTGATGAGAACAGGGCTTTGGTGGGAAGCAGGAAGACTCTGCCAGGGAGAACCACTCCCATCCACCTCTGGCCTCTGCTTTCCTCCTTCCTTAAGAAATCCATCTCACAGCTGATGACAGATGGACTGCTCTGAGCCTGTGTCAACCCACAGCATGACTCAGGAGTCTCATCTCTAACAGATCCCTGACTGTGTCTTGGGTCACCCTGCTGCTCCTACTGGAGCACACCTCTCCACTTCACCTTGACCATGGGACCCTGAAGTCATCAGATAGTCAGGCCATAAACTCCCCAAGCCCATTGACTATGCTTTCTTATCTCTGGGTACCAAGGGCTTAGGAGATTATCCAGAATCTATTAGGAAATTCATATTTCTAAAAATTAAATTTCTTCTCTGAATGCCTTATAATCATCTTAACTAAAATAGGTATATCAAGTTATTTCATTTATTTGTGTATTAGCTATTTTTATTTTTCCTGTCATATTCTAAAATAGATCTTAAAGATATCAATAAAACAATCTTAACCCATGTGCTATAGTTAGAGAACACAACTGGCTTCAGGGAATGTTGTTTAGGTATGTATGGACCAAAACACAATAAACGAATCCTTTTCTGGCATCAAGTGAGTATAAGTCAGTTAGTTACATTATATCCAGGATTTCAGAATGATTTATCAGACTCATCAATAAATATTGAGTGACTACCTGTGATTCTTGTCTTCAAAGAGCACTGACTGGCATTCACTCACTGGAAAGAGCGGTGTATGATTAGTGCATTAAGATCCCACATGGCTGATGATAAAAACCATACCATAAGACCAGAGGAGCTCCATTGTGTAAACACTGGCAGAGAAGACAAAACCAAAGTCAATCCATGTATGGATCCTTAAGCTCCTTTTAGGTGTGACCTTGCTGGCAAGTTATGGAATCAGTTAACTGGCTATAACCTGAATTCATTTAGCTCTTATTTTCTTTATTTTCTCTCCCTCCCTCCCTCCCTCCTTCCTTCCCTCTTTTTTTCCATCCTCCTGCCCTTCCTGACTTTCTTTTATTTCTTCTACATATACATATATACAGTATATCATATTCATTGAGATACACACACACACACACACACACACACACACACACACACACACATATAAACAGGGTTTCATATATTCCATGGCAAAGTGTGGTGGAACTCACTATATAGCTGAGGATGACCTTGAATTTCTGATCCTCCTACCTCCACGTCTCAAGTTCTGGGATCAACATGCCTTGTTTATGTGGTGCTAGGGGCTTTAAGTAGGTTCTTCAAGCACTATACCAACTACCTACATGAAGTAAGTAGAAAACACAGGGTGGATACAAATTGAAATTGACTACAACAGGACGAGTATATTACCCAGGGTGCAGCTGCAACTCATAAGGTTTTATTACACATATGTGTATGCAACTTGTATGTCTGTGTGTGTGTGTGTGCGTGCATGTGTCTGTGTCTATGTCTATGTCTGTGTCTGTGTGTGCATACGTTGGAACTTCCAGTGCAGAGTATTTCTTAAAATGTATCTGTGTCCAAAGAGTTGCTGCAGTGAATCTCAGAGGAGTTTCCTATCTGTTTGATGTGAAGGAGAAATGATGGAAGATCTGTACATTGTGTCTTAATTTTCAGAGTCAGCAAGAGCAAATGCAAAATCCAAACACCACTGTGAGATTCAAAGGCCTTATCATTTAAATATGAGGATGGATGCCTCTGATGAAGACAGAGCATCTTAGATAAAACAAACAGATGATTATGTTGGACAGCAGTGTAAACAAGACCCTAATTCATGAAGCTGCTAATTGCTCTTGCCAGCTGCAGAAGACTGGCTGGAAATTCTCTCAGCACGCACAGTGACCAGCGTTTGCACAATGACTCCTGAAAGTCTGCGCAAAGACCCAGCCATGCACACCGGAACCCAGTTCCAAAGGATTAGTTGGGAGAAGATCGTCCACGAGGCAGCTACCTAAAGTATCACATGCTTTGTCTCATACATAGGCATTTACCTCTACGGAAGTTGTAGAATTAAAAGCATCACTAGGTCACATCAATTTCTTACAAGATTTACTTGTAAGGAAAAAAAACTTGGGAGCATTCTGCTTAGGTAAGAGGAAATGATACAGCGTATGATTTTGACAAATGAATCAGAAAGTCAGTGTTTAGACAGTGATAATTGTAGTTCCCATAGCTGTTCATATTTAATTCAGCTTCAGCAGAGAGGCATTCATTCATCCCATAAAAATAACAGCTATTGCAGCTTTATATATATTTCATGTGCCCAGAGCCAAAAGAAGCACTTTATATATAGTGTTTTGTAACCCTCGATAAAACTTTATACATAGTAAGAAGGGAAGACAGAATAGGAAAGAGAATATAAGAAAATAAACAAACGGAGGGCTGGTGAGATGGTTCAGAGGGTAAAGACGCTTACTGCCGAGCCTGACCACCTGAGCTCTATCCCTGGTCCCACACAGTGGAAATGAGAAAACTCCCTCAAGTTGTCCTCTGTCCTCCACATGTGAACCATGGTGTGCATACATCCCACAGCATGGAAATAAATAAGGGAATGTAATTCCAAGTATTTTTTCAAACTTTTATGTATTTTTGGAAGTTTTTGTACATTTTTATAGAATTTTTGTGTATTTCATATACAAAATGTTTATAATTTTTATACCTCCTTACCCATCAGCACCCTCCCATAGATTCCCCCTCTGGATTTCATGTGTTCTGTCATCTACATTAAGGCCTGTATTTTTTTTTTTTTTAATTTTATGTGTGTTAGTGTATTGCCTGCATGTGTGCAAGTGTATTGACCATGTCATGCAATGCCTGTGGAGGTCAGAAGAGGGCATAATGGACAGTCATTAGCCATCATGTGAGTAGTGAGAACCGAATTTAGGTCCTCCGCAAGAGCAGCCGGTGATCTTAACTGTGGGGCCATCTCTCCAGTACCCAAACATAACTTTTAAATGTTAAGGAAAAAGAAGGCTGCCCAGTATGGTGGCACACGCCTTTAAGCCCAGCAGTCAGGAGGCAGGGGCAGATGGATCGCTATGAGAGGGAAACCAGCCTGGGTTGGTTTACATAGTGAGTTCCAGGCCAGCTGGGGATACATAGTGAGACTCTGTCTCAAAACAGAAGGAAGGGAGGTAGGAAGGAAAGACAGCAAAGTAGAGAGGGAAGGAGAAATGGAGACTGAGGAAGTGAAGGAAGGATGGAGGAGGGGAAAGGCTAAAGGGAGAGGCAGGGAGGAAGGAAGGAAAGAACACTGAGATTAAGAAGGATGAGCCCCCACCAAGATCAAATGGCATTGGAATTACTTGCCCGGGTCTGGAAACCCCCACTCTGCCAGTTGCTTTCCACCACAGTATTTCAGATACACACGTGGGTTGTGTTTACTGAAAATGAATACAATGGAGACACAGCCATGGTTACTCCTTATAGAAAGATGCCAAGTCACAACACAGCTACAGCTTGTACCACTGATCAGTATCATTTCTGTAACCCCCAGCCAAAAGCATGCAATTGTTAAGCTCCTTCAGACATCCCCCTAAAATACACAACTGCGCAACCGTGCTTGGTTCTGCATTAACCATAAGAAGCACTTACATCACAAATACCCCTTACTGTCAAGCATATGATCAGCCTCTAATACTAAAATGTGACCCCCACCTGTGGAAGGACCTTCTGAGATTCATGGTGTCTCACCTTAATCCCCAAATTTGGAGATCTCTTTGTAAGACCCTGAAGTGGAGCCACCTCAATCCAGAGCCAACCCTGGGGCGATCTCCAATGAACAAGGGACTTCTGTAAGAGCCTCACCAGCGTGCAAGCCGAGGTGTTGTATTGCCTAAAGGAAGCTCTGCCTCTTAGCAGCTAGACAGTTGCCTCATTTTCATGCAACTGTTCCACAAAAGTCAGAGGAAGGCTGAGGAGGTGAGCCTTCTCTGCAGGCTTCAGGCCGTCAGTATTCACCTGAGATAAAGCAAGAGAAACAGCCTCACCAGGCCAGCATCTGGTCCCCCGGCCTGCTTCCTCTAGAATGCACTCTTAATCATTCAGGAAGTGTCCCTTTGTGGCTAGCAGAGGGAGGCTTCCTGATTCTACAAGACAAGAACGTCCCAGGACAGAAATGCTATTCTGTAGGCACTAGGGTGCCTCTCCATTAGCAGGTGTTTCCCACTGCCACAGCAGTAGTTATCTGTCCATAAGAAAGTACACAGGCAGATCCATGCATCCAACAGCTTCCTGTGTGACAGGTTGAAATGCTAGTATCTGAACACCCTGCCCAGTGTTTCAACAAAGGCCCCTCTGGGCAAGGGTTTCTGGAGGCATGCAAATCTGGTGGACCATATATAAATTGAAAGGCAGCATCAGCAAAGATAACAGGCGTCTTTCATAGGAGAAAAATGTAGACAAAGCAAAAGCCCAAACAGAAAGTTTGGGGGACACCCAGGATTTGAAACCTAATTCCACTTCTGACTCTAAGCAGTTACTATCTCTCTGCCTCAGTTACTATCTCTCTTTCCTCACCTGAAGATAGGAAACAATGAGAGCACCTGTCCCACAGACAAATGGGAGGGTTAAGAATGCTGATATATGTAAAGCCCTCGGTGTCATTACAGTCTGTCCCATCAGGCATCCATCCAGCTGCTGTGAGAGGACATTCCATAATTACAGCTCTTGGGACCATGGACTGTTCCTACTTCCGGAGATCCTGACCTTCCAGGCACTGCTGGAGGCCTCAGTGGCAAACACAGTGGCTCTTTTGAGGTGTGCGGTCTTTCTTTGGAAGGTGGCTCTGTCTGCGCTGCTCACAACAAGGCAGGTGGCAACCTCGGGGGCTGGAAGGTTCAGTGGGGAAGTATGTGAAGGGCAGTTCTGGGACTGTCAGTCTTTCGGGCTAATCAAGATGAGAACAAGCTCAGTCATGAAAATTCTTGTGAAAGGAACAAGGTTTACAAAGATGGACCCTAAGAAAACAACATTCCAGCCATGGACACAGGTCAGAAGGACCAGGAATGGTGGTTAGGACTATCTAGCAGGCTTTTTCCAACTTCCAAAATTAGGTTAAGTGGGCTAATAGAGAATACCTTCTTTTCCTTTTGCTTGAAGTGAAGCCTTTTATCTTTTTACATTACTTGACATGTTACCACTTGTAATTGAGCCAAACTGGTTACTTGGTCTGATGGCTAATATTGACTGGTAGTTTGACAGAAACTAGAATCATGTAAAAGACAAGCCTAGGGACATGTCCATTGAGGAATTACCTAGATTAAGCTTAACTGTAGTGGCAGGACCCACCTTGAAGGTAACCAGCAGTATCTCATGGGCTGGGGTCCCAGACTGAATAGAAAGGAGGAAGTAAACTGAGCAGCAACGCCCATCCAGTACTCTCTGCTCCCTGATGTTCCCAGCCACCTACAATGTTCCCAGCCACCTCACACTCTGGCCACCACAACATCCCCCTTGGTGGACAGTAACCTCAAACTGTGAGCCCAAGTAAGCTCTTCTTCCTTGACCTTGCTTGTCAGATATTTTATCAAAACAAGGATAAAAGTAACTAATATAAATAATACTTGGCCTAGTCTTCTCATTTTATTCGATTTCAGAATTGTCACCATTAGACTTGTATGAGTAAGAGTTCCGTGACTTTTCACATGTGTGTAATTTTGTATAAATGTCACCACAACAGGCCCCACAATAATCTTATCACCACCAAACCTTCTTCTGGTTGTCATCTGTCAGCCATAGACTTCATTTTGCCGTATCTCTTAGATGTCACTATTCTTTGTTACTAGATTTATTGCTTTGAGATGCTGTATGAATGGGATCATATATAGTCTTTTCTCTTTCAGATTAGCTGCTTTAACTCAATATAAATCATGTCCCTAGCCAAATTGTTATGTGAATTACTAGCTCACCCCATTTTTTAAAAATTGCTGGGTAATATTACATACCACAGATTCACCAGCTTCTCTGCTGAAATTTTCAAGGACACTTGGGGAGTGAGCTTTGAATGTGCTTATCATAAATTTCTGTGTACACAGCTTTATGTTTGTACTTTTAAACTCTAGTCCTCCCTAATTTGTCCTTTTTTGTTTAGTGTGTGTCTTTCTGCATAGAGATGGTCTATATTTTAGATAGGCCTATATATAGAATGGCCTAGAACTTGTCATGTAGCCCAGACTAGCCTTGAAGTCTCTATCTTCCTGCCTCAGCTTCCCAAGTGCTACAACTATAAGTAAGTCCCACCATGCCCAGCTCACTAATTTCTACTTGAAAAATTTTCTTGATCCTTAGACTATGCAAATGTGTGTTTTAAGTATTATCATTCTAGCTCCATGGATTTTTTAGAGCCCCCAATAGAGATGATTAGTATACAATCCAGGGAAAACTTACATTGCCCCTTAATGATACAGAAAAGAGGTTCCTAACTGTGTCTCACCATCTTCATCTCTTTCATTCATATACTACAACTTAAACCTAATTTTTAATGAAATAATTGAACATTTATTTTGAAGGTGTCTATTTCCCCCTTGAGACATAGGCTATGTAGTTCTGAATATTGCTCAGACTGGCCTCAAAATTGTGGTGATCCTCCTGCCACAGTCCTTTGAGTGCTGCTGGGATGGCAACCATGAAATATCACACCAGACCTGAAGCTTGTCTGTTTTGTAATTGAATAATAGTTCTTTAATTTGTCAGAATATTAAGTCTCAGTGAACCAAACTCTGCACTCTAAGAAGAGAGTTTTTGTTTTAAATCATTTGTTCTCAACTTGTGGTTGTAGCACAAGCATCACTTGGAAACTTGTTAGAAATACAGATTTGAATACAGAAAGTCCTATATTTTATGAAACCTGTGTGTTTGCTAATGCCTGTGCAGTTCTGAGAAACACTGCTTTAGCGATGAACGCTCCCATGTGATATAGAAGAAAGGGTGCCACAGTGTAATGTTTCCCCTGGAAAGGACATAGGAGGCAAATTTGGTTCCTTCTGTACCAGAACCCACTTTAAAAAATAAGATAGCTCACATCTATTAAAATAAAGGCCATAGGTCACGTCACCAAGGAACATGAAAGGCAGGCAGTGTTGTTTACCTTGATCATTGGAACAGAAATATGAATTTAAAAATCACATGTACATAAATTTCTGAGTTGCTATTTGAAACATCTTACCCTTTATTTCTATTTTGTCACTTACCAGGGTTATTGGATTAGAGCTAGAGATCCCTACAAATTAATCTCTCCTCCTTGATTCTTTACTGCAACCTTACCCCTAATGGGACATTGTTCATTGGTAGCAGATTAAGTAAATTCAAAAGGAAAGGGTAGAAAATGAGCCAGCTGGGGTCACTCCACCCCTGTCCCCAAAATGGCAGGCATGATTATTTTTATAAAATAATGAGACTTCAAATTTAGGTATGTATAAAAGTCAATTATATTTATTAGTTTATATGCAATTTATATAAATTACATGTGTATGTGCATATAAACACACAAACATGCATATTTATCAATGTATGCATATTTATTCTTTGTTTCTCTCTTCTTTCTTCAAAAATGAGTTCCCAGCTTTAAAATTAAGCCAACCTCCTAGTGTTGGGTTAATTCTTGTGGAAGTAAAGCTAGCCAACGCCTACAGTAAATCAGACAAATGCAAACAAAATTGAAGTAATGTGTTTCCTGTATATTTTATAAGCCATATTGGGAGTGAATGAAGTTATTTACCCTCAACACATATTTGTACAGTTCTTCATTTCCTCAGCTTAGATAAGTGGGGAAAAGCAAATAAGATTATTTTGATGTTAGTTTGCTTCAGGTCATGAAATATGATTTAACATCTAATTAGCAAAAATTAAGCACTGGCTCTAAATGTCCTTGTCAGAATCCTTTAACAAAACCAGTACTTGATAAACAGGTTCTCTCTACCTTTTACACTTAACTCTTTTTTCAGGGTCTCGCTGCAACTTCTGTTGGGCTCACCACTTCCTTTGTCTGAGAAACTGACTCCCGGGGTAGAAAAGGGGAAAAAATGCCACTTTGATCCTGAACATCTGCAAGACCAACCGTCACCCTGTGCCAAACCCAGCAGAAAGCTGAGGCTCGGCACAAGCGCAGGTGCATCCCAGGTGTTGGCAGAAAACACAGTGAGGACTAACAATTTTTTACAAAGGGTCACACGGGCTAATTCTCATTTAAGTGCTCGGGCGTGTAATGTCAGAAGGAGCTCAACTAGAATGGATGACTTCATCCTCAGTATCAATAAAATGCATACAGATAGCGCTGGCAAGTGGGCTGATGATAAATTCCTCTACCCGACACTGATTCTTCCCCATGGAGTAGAAGGTAGGTCAGAGGTGAAGAGCCCAGCACTTTTCTCCAACTAGATACGGGAACAGCTTAGAATCTGAAGACTCGACTGTAAAGAATCAAAAACTGGTACCTTAATATACGATCTTGAAAACCTTGAACTTGTGAACTTCTTAAGGGTAAAAATTTGAAAGATATTTTTCTTTAAATTTCATTCATCATTAAAATGTATCTTTATTTTCAATTTTTGCTTGGTTTTATTTCCTGGAAAGGTAATATTTTCTGTAATTCCTTATTTCCTGGGCATCTATTTGCTCTTTTAAAATTTTATTCATTTATATTTTATGTATACGTGTTTGTGCCTGTTTGTGTCTGTACATGCACCATTGTGTATGCAGGTGTTTGTGGAGACCAGGAGATGTTAATGGGTACCCTGGAACTGGAGTTAGAGGAGGTTGTGAGCTTCCCAGTGTGGATGCTGGAAACCCAACCTGGGGCCTCTGTAAGAGCAGCTAGCGCTCTTAACCACTGAGCCATCTCTCCTTGGGTCCCTCATCCAGTAGGCTTGCATCTCATCAGTCTATAGGATGCTACAAGTCTCAACTTAGAGGTGCTGACATCTTTTTCTGATATTTATTCTTATATGTTTCATAGTTATGAAATATATATTGCTAAACTCTTACAAAAGCAACACTTTGACGACTCCCTAAATTCATTTTATTTTCCTTTTTTGTTTACCGATGGACAGTTACATTTTAAAAAATCTTTTTGAGACAGGGTCTACCTGAAGCCCCAACTGGCCTGCCTCTGCCTCCCGAGTGCTGGGACAAAAGGCCTGTGCCACCCATGCCCAGCGCTCCTGGGAGATAACTTTATACCATTTTCAAACTATGTAACATTTTCTTAATGCATTGATGTATCATTCTATATATTCTAACACATTCCAGTAGTGTCCTTTTCTCTTTTGTGTGATGCTGGGAATGGAAACCAAGGGGACCTTACACATGCCCACATGCCATATCACAGAGCCCACACCTAGCCTGTCCAATGTTTTCATGGATAATCAGTCTGTGAGCAGAAAAAACAGGAGTTTCTAAATATGAGGTAAGTATTTTATATGTGAGAACTCATAAACAGAAATATGGCAAGCTCACTATGGCAAACTTGGCCAGGTAATAAAAAGCAGGAGCTGAGGTTCAAGTTTAGATCAGCTTGACTTGAGATTCATCCCCTTTCCCAGATGAAATCAAGGACTAATGGCATGAGACAGTCCAGGCCCAGGATGGCAGGCACAGCTCATATCTGGGAGGCACACAAGTCAATGACCACCCACCCTGCACCTGTTTTTTGTGGGCTTCCTTCTCTATCAGGATCTCCCTGCATAATCTTCTCCTACCCTGAGCTTCTCAGTCCTCCCTCTTGGGGTTATGACATTAAATTGTTCATGGATTTTTAATGGTAATTACATATTACAAGGTAGCTTATATTACAAAGCAAAACAATCGACAAACATGTGTCTCTCTTCTCTAGAAAAATCTGCCACATCTCAAAAACTGTCATTGCTGTAACTATAATCTGAAGACGGGGCAGTTAGGACAGTACAGTGGCACACCAAGTTTCTTTCCCACAGGAGAGAGTTGATAAACACCAACTAGACTTTTCTGTACAAAACATGGAAGGTAATGATTTCTGCCAAGTAAGGACCCCATAAGGAGACCTGAACACATATGGCTCAAAGGCAAAGTCACAATCAATAGAAAAACACTAAATTTCACTTATCTCTGTCCGTGTGGCTTCGGCAAAGGACAGGGAAAGGACTAGAGAGCTCTCGGCTCTCCACGTTTGTTAGAGTTTTTGCCTGGAGAAACAAGGTAATTCAGAGCTTAGAAGGAGCAGGCGAGGCGAGGCATTCCTGCAGAGAGAACAAAGGTCGCTAACGAGCTAATCAATACAGAAGAGGGAAGATTTGCACCACACATGCCCGCAGGTAGCTCCTCTAACAAGTTCAGAAAAACATCACATTCTTTTCTTAGATAATATCAGTATTTATCCAGGAACTTATTCAGGAATACTGCAGATGCTGGCTTTTGGTCAATTCTATATGCTAGAAATACGTCATGGAGACATGAAATAAAATACATCATCAAATCAGTTTGCAGGTCGGGGTCTGTCTCTCCATGCTGCACACACCTTGGCTAACCCAGCAGATGGGTTGATCCTGGCTTAGACTCCAGACCTAATCAATAAACAATGAAACAAGCTATCTGTTCTCATCTTCTCTTACAACATCAGAACAACTATTTTCACTGCTAGGTCAAAACAATGAGGTAATGGTTTCTGCTGATTTGGGGAATAATTATTTTAGAGCTCTTTTGTCTGGTTAGGTGGGATGAGCAGATCTGATTTTCCAAATAGCACCTGCTAGGTAGACTCATGACTTTTCTATGCCATGGGGAAAAGTCACAATTTACCATATTTTATTTGAAGTCATTTCCTGTTCTTAGATAGCAACCCATACTGCTCCTGGAAGGGTACCTAAACTGAACTCAGTGTTATCACAAGATGTGTCTGGGAGAAAGCCAGGTAAACGGTCTTCGTAAATCAGCAAAAAGACATTGTCCTATCTCAGGTAAGTCATGGTAGCTGGTAATGACATACTGTGTGGAATTCTGAATCATCCACGGCCATATCTCTGTTTCAAGCACCAAAGTGAGGAAGAGCTTACAAAGGGCAAGTCCTGCCACCCACACAAGGAGCGTCTGCTAGAAAGATGGCCTGGACTGCAGGTGGCCACGGAAGACAGACTCCTGCAGCCCTGGCATTGGAACGTGGCTGTGC
This sequence comes from Nannospalax galili, assembly GCF_000622305.1. Taxonomy (NCBI): domain Eukaryota; kingdom Metazoa; phylum Chordata; class Mammalia; order Rodentia; family Spalacidae; genus Nannospalax; species Nannospalax galili. The sequence continues at coordinate 825,086 of NW_008351177.1, forward strand.
TAAAAACAGGCTCCAGCTAGGCATGACCAAAGTACCTTAGCAAAACATGAAAATACTCTTACCAGGAAAAACTAATCCACTTCATCACTGGGATAAGCACTTTAGTTAATTCTTATAGCAATCTCATTTTAGAAATGAGGTACCCAAGGTGTGGAATACTTAAGAAATGATCTAGTAAGTTGCAGAACTGGATCTGAGCCCAGATCTGGGATCACGTGCCTTCCTTTCTTTGCTAACTACTCTTGATAAGAACACCTTCTAAACTGTTACTCTTATTATATAACACAGTGCTTATTTTCAAGACTAAAGGGAAAAAAGGATAATAAACTTTCATGAATAATATACAATATAAGAACAGATCCATGATTGTTATATTAAAAAAATATCATTGAATCATAGAAATTATAAACCATAAGTGATCTTGGAAGTCATATGGCACAGATGGGTTGTTTTATACAAATCCCTTAAAATAGGGTTTTGTCCTCAATATAATATTCTGGAACAAGGCATTTGGACATGAATCAAGTTGGGGTAGTGAACCAGCTTCCAGTTCCAAGGAGAACGTCCCTCTACTCCTATTTTCATGTTTTATTTTTGTCATTACCTTTTCTCGATTCTGTCAGCCCCTCATTGATAAAACATCAGCTTAAATTCTAACCCAGAGAACATTTTCGCAAGGTGGCATTATTTTGCCTGAGTGTTTCCCCTCTGCCAATGGAAAAAAACAAAACAAAACTGTGTCTGGGGAGAGCGAATCTAAATGCCATCGAACTATAGTATATGAAGATTGCAAAAATTCTGTTAAAAATGCAGAAGAAGGAAGACGAAAAGTATGATAAAGAGGAGGAAGAAGAGGAGGAAGAAAGCACGGCATAAGGACCTGAGTTCAGATCCAGATCAACAGTGTCCATATAAAAAGCCAGGTGTTGTGGCTTGTGCCTGTCACCCCAGGGCTGGAGTGGGGAGGCGGGTGTATCCCAGAAGCTGGCTGGCCAGCTAGTCTAGCTAAATCAGCAAGCTCCCGGTCCAGTGACAGATGCTCTCTCTAAAATTAAGGTAGAGAACGACTGAGGAAGACATTCCAATGTTGACATCTGGCACACACGCACACAAACACGAAAACGTATACACACGCACCAATACAAAAGAAAGAAGAATGTCAGATATCCAAATTATAATCGAAAATAAAACGAAATTATCTGATGCACTTACTGCACTGTCTGGTAGGTGACCTGCACATCAGATCATTCACCTCCTCTGGGCTTTCCATCTAGAACTATATGCTTTTCCATCACAAATAGACTTTCATCTATTGATGATGGTTTCAATATGCTTTTTAAAATGTTTTATTTATTTATTTGCATTTTATGTGTATGAGTGTATTACCTTCATAAAGGTAAGTACACCCGTGTCGTGCACTGCCCGTGGAAGTCAGAAGAGGGCATTGGATCCCCTGGAACTGGAGTTACAAGTGGTTATTAGCTGCCATGGGGGTGTTGAAAATAGAACCCAGATCCTCTGCAAGAGGAGTCAGTGCTCTTAACCACTGAGCCATCTCTCCAGCCCTGAAATGTTTTTGTAAATCCATCTTCTAGTTTCCTTTCTCAAATATATGAATATAAAAACAAGTTTTTAATTACTACTATTTAGAGCAACCTACATTTTAATTTGAAAGAGCCTGATCCACACACACACACACAGACACACACACACACACACACACATATATATATATATGTGTGTGTGTATGATCATGTGTTATATGTAAAGATATATATGACCTATGATCATTTACATATATATATATATGTCGTCTATCCGTTTATCTATCTACCTCAAGATCACTTTTTTAGGCAGGAGTAAAGCACTGCCTAGACATCAGTGGTCCTGGTAGTTTCTATCCTTTGCCATTTAAGTCAGATTAACCCTAAAGTCTTCCATATGGCAAGAAGAGATCAACTCTTCTGTGGCTCAGGGAAAGTATGTGCCTGGTGCCCAAGACAGCCCCGGTTGTCTACAGCTCTCAGCTCTCTTTCCTCCTTCAGGAGGGCTTCTAGTCCACGGCTGCCCACTTGCCCAGTCCTTAGGACTGACATTCCCCCCACACTCTTTGACTCCTTTAGCAGAGTTAATCTATCCACAGGCACACATCCGGGAAAGGCCAGATGTCTCTAGCACTGTGAGCCAAGGATTTGGAAACTGTGTGCTTGCCTTCCCTCATCCTCTCTCCTAAGACTTTGTTAGCTGAGTATTAACTGTTACTTTCTTCCATGTAAATAGAAACATGATACACACACTGTGTTTAAGCAGACTGACATGAGAGGGCCCTGGGACTGCCTCAGAATTCCTATTTGCTTCCGGAGAAGAAGCTTCTTTGAAAAGGCGAAATGCTCCCTAGTGCAGCTACGATCCTACATAGAAGAGCATCTCTTTGCTCTCTTTCAGAAAGACGGCTGTCAGATATCTCCACTGGAGCTGAAATTTCATGAAAACAGTACAACGAACACTTTGGTAGAACCGATTAGGAACCCCCGGTAGCACATGCAATCAATAATGACAAAGGTCAATTATTAATTCAGTGATCTTTGATTAAACAACTAACACATATACCCACTATACTAGAACAAAATGGGTAAGAACTATGAGAAAATGTATCAGAAAGTAGGCTTTGGAGAATAAAAGTATTACGTTGATTCTACGTTTTCTCTGTTTCTATATAAGTGTGTGTGTGTGTGTGTGTGTGTGTGTGTACCTATGCATGCATTTAATTCTTTCATTTATTCCCCAACAAATCTTGTAAAAACAAAGGTTTGTATGTACACTTGCAAGCTTCTGAGAATTTTTTCTGGATAAATGATTGTGTTATTTCAAATTACAACAGGAAATACAACGAAGTGTTTGTTGCATTTACTTCTCTGTGTGGCCCACCTTCTTCTACACTGAGTACCACTTGTGATCCTCCACTTCCTGGTGGGGAAAATGAGTGGGAGTCTGATCATGACAGCAGTGACGTTCCTCCTCTGGCCTTACTCCCCTGCACAGTGCTGACTCACTGAGCAAAATTATCCACAGACGCTTCAGGGTCAGAGGCCAACTCTGCTGCTCTATCCAAGCAGTGAGTGTGGGAGACAGGAAGCCACAGAGTCTGTGAGAGCAACGGGGAGCTGCTCAGCAACCCCAAAACTCCCCTCAATTTATCCTAGGTTAAAAAGATGGTTTTATGTCCCCTGCTACGATGCCAAGGGCAGAATGCAGGTTTGAATTACTACATGGAGCCATCGCCTCTTCAAAGATTTGGAAATCTCAACACCCCTTTTAGGTGGCAGAAAATGCACAAGTATAACATCTGGGACAAATAATGGGTTTGGACAACTCTTATGTGGACATTCCTTCCCTTAGAAACTGCTAGAAGGCAGCACCTAATTAAGAGTACTGTGATCCTTCCACAATCAGTACCTCTGGGATTTAGTTACTGCCTCGGCCTTCGTATGTCATAGACACAGAAAGTGTTAAGCTGCTTGTCAATTTTAAGCATCAGGATTGGAACTGACAGTTGGGCATGGTGGTTCACTATTGCAATCCTGGCACCAGGGAGACTGAGCCAAGGAGGATCAATAATTCCCCATAGCTTATGCTATATAGCAAGACCCTGTCTCAAAAAGTAAAGTGTAACTGCATTTATATTGCCTTTAGATGGACTGGTGCTGTACCCTAAATTATTTTTAAAAAGATTCTTTCCTTAAAGAGACTTGCATCTTGTTTTTCTAATAAAAGTAAATTTCAATTTAAAGTTTTTCTGTGAAAGGATGAAGATTTCTTTTTAGTAAATATTGCTTACATGTCAGGGACTTTGATCACACAAGGCAAGTCTCATTCAACTTGTGAGAAAACTGGAGGAGCAAGTCGTTAACTAAGTTGCTAGTTGCTAGTTGTTAAGATTAGAGGCTGACTAGTGTTACTGCGAAAGCAGGAGAACTTGAGTCTTGGCCACAGTGCACTGTCACTTAAGCAGACCCAGAGGGCAGACACCTGGAATAAACATCAACGCAGGCAGTCAACTTCATATTTCTGAAAGTGAGACTTGGAAAAGTGAAATCTGAATATGAAGAAGGCAGGTCTTACAACACTGAACCTGCCATTGTAATGCAAACTCTGTGTATCTCTCTAACCTGCAGAATCTGACTAAGGCCACGGGCACCTTCGTAAGACCTTATTTCACCCTGTACAGGGTCACCTGCTCCTTCTCAGATGAGCTCCTAGCCTACCTTTGCTATACAACTTCTCTTTTAGTTTTAACCTGAATCTTAATCTGAAACATTACTAAAGTCAAAATATTTTTGTCTCCAATTTCCTATACCACATCTGACAACACAGTCCATTGGTAGACTTGAATGTTTCCTCTTGGAAGGATGTTTATATCAGCATCCTAGAAGGTGTATAATTTTTAAAACTTTTAACTACATTTTAATTAATTAATTAATTTCATATGCGTGTGTTCTCATGCTATGGTTTGTGAATGGTGGTCAGAAGACACCTTGCAAGAGTCAGTTCTTTCTTTCCACAATGTAGATTCTGGGGTTCGAACTCAAGATGTCAGGCTTGTCCTCGGGTGTATATTCTGCTGAGTCATCTCTTGACGGCCCTAAAATTTCTGTGACATATAAACTGACATATTAGCTATATGTGTTGCTCATGCCCCTAGAATGCAATTCATCTATAGTTTCAGGAGAAAGCAATAATTAAGAGAATAAGGCATGCTAGCGATACATGTGACAGTTTGGGGGACAGGAGATTTCTGTTACATGTTCCCCCATTCTGATCCATGCCGCATTACTGTATCTTTCCAGAATCCTCCTAATGAACATGTGAAATCTTCAGGACTGAAGAAGGATTTCAATTTTCACAGAGAAAATATGTCATCACCAAAATTAAAAAGATTCTGCAATGAATAAAACCAAGAACCATTAAGATCAGCTCTTTGCTGTGGTTTTGGAATTTATGGTTTGATGAATTCCAATATTGAATTAAATTTGCACAATAAGTAAAAGATTAAAGCATAAAGCTACATATTGTAAGTATGTTAACTCAGCCACTCCCCTGCAGAATTCTCTCAATTCATTTGGCAGAATTCAATACTAATTTTAACACTACCTCATGTTATACTGACTTAAGGAGTCATGATTTGATGATAAGCTTTAAGAAATTGTTCTCTTTAAAAAAGCCTGTAAAGTGCACCATTTCCAACTCTAAAGTTGCTTAACATTCACTTAAACGACTGTTTGAGAGAAACAGGGAATGGCTAAAGCAGGGGCTGTAGAAATCTTGGTTAGCCGTGATGATGGCATTAAGTCAGTGAGGCGGCACTGGGATCCCACCGAAGTTACAAACAAGATGGTAAGCAGGCACAACACCATGGCACATTCTCCTACCAAGAAAAGCTCCAACTCCATGTGAGGCATTTAGCTGGTGGTTTTAGAAATATATGAAAATCTAGAAAACTGATTTAACAGCTTCTTATTTTCCCTTTGGGCTTACAGGCAAGCAGAATTTTAAAAATTATGCATAATCTCTGAATGTCAAAGGGTTAACCCACCCCTCATTAAGTTCTGTTGTCTGGTGTCCTGATTTTTTTCTGGATTCTTCTAGATTGGTGTAACACTGGGGAAGGTACTTGGAAACACTGAACAAGTGGGTGGTCCCTGGGACCCTCTATTTACATAGTAACTGATAACATTTAAATTAGGAGAAACAAAAACTTTCAGAAATTGAGTTCATTTTTTTAAATACTGAAATATTTTAGCTCATATTAATCCTTAATGTCATTTAGAACAAAATGTCAAGATGAATTACTTTTTCCTCCTATCACACAGGACTCTAAGGACTGGAATGTTCTGAAGAGAGGGTTGTTATCTAGACAACAAGAAGGGAATCCCCTGAGTATCTGAAACTCACTCACCTGGTTTGTTCTTAGGAGATGATTTCTGCTTTGATCTCACTATTTAATGTCTAATAAACAGCCAACCAGTGATGTGAAAATCAAAGAATGCTGATCCATTATTAAGAACTCCAGTGCTAAATTTGGCAATAGAGGCTAAAGAGTTCTTTTTGCTCTCTCTTCTCTGTCTCTGTCTGTCTCTGATCTGTCTCTCTGTCTCTCTGTCTCTCTGTCTGTCTCTCTCTCTCTCCCCCCCATCCCCCGCCCCGTTTATATGGAGGTGCTCTCTCTCTCTCTCTCTCTCTCACACACACACACACACACACACACACTTATGTAGGGAGAGAAGACCAGGATCACTAAGGTAGGTAAGCTTTGTGAGTTGATCTCAAGGAAACAGCTAGACTAATGATTCTACATTACACTATGACTGTGCTATTCAGAATCAAAACACAGCCCATAATATGCCAAGTAAACCTCTACAAAATTTGAGGAAATATTTGAAAATTAAAATGATGTAACTGTTTTCCTATTAAAAACCCCGACTCCTCTCTTTTCACTAAGGTAGGTAAGCTTTGTGAGTTGATCTCAAGGAAACAGCTAGACTAATGATTCTACATTACACTATGACTGTGCTATTCAGAATCAAAACACAGCCCATAATATGCCAAGTAAACCTCTACAAAATTTGAGGAAATATTTGAAAATTAAAATGATGTAACTGTTTTCCTATTAAAAACCCCGACTCCTCTCTTTAAACTAGAACTAAATTTTATAAGTAGTCATCTTTAAACCAATGTTATATACAGAAGTACTTGATTTTAGCATTAGCACAATGGCAATAATTTGTATATTGCCCCCAACCCTTTGTAATTTAAGAACTGTATATGTCATCTTGAATTAGTATTAAAATTGAGAAGGTGATAGAATGCCTGTTTATAAAAGAAAACTTAGTGAATCTTCCCTCACCTTACCTGGGGAACAAAGGAAGTGATTTTCTGTTGTTAAATAAGAATAGTTAGAATATTTTTAAATGTGATATGTATTTGTGACTGGGGAGCAATTATGAATGTGCATCTTCAATGAGACACTCCTAGATTAATTCTCCTGCCTTTTAGTAAGTCACAAAGGCCAGTTTTTCTTCATTTTGATTATACAACATTAACATCTTATAAACCTGTCGCCCAGTCATATACATCAAGTTGGAGGTTGTAAAAACTGCAGAAGAGAACTTCTTATAAAAAAAGCACATAGCAGAATTTAGCATATCAGTCTATTGTGGGCACAGACAGTGGCTGATATCTCTCCACCTGGCGGAGCTGGGCTCCTCGCTGGCAACTGGAAAAAGGGGGCCTAGCACGGAGGCTGAGGATCCAATCTGAACGCAGAAAGCTAATTTGGTGTATTCAAGCCAACACCTTTTTTTTTTTTCTTAGCAATTTGGTATATTCAAACCAACACCTTGTTTGTTCCTTACCCCTTCAATTATTCCCTGTAATTATTTCGATTCGCTTTTGGGGTTGCCTCTGTAGCTTTTCCCAAGACATAAATATGTCCCAGGAAGGACACATTAAAATGAGATGTTGGGTTATATGTGCTGAGAAAGGATCTGCAGGATTTTCATACCACCACATAAGGATCTTGCTAACATGAAAAACAGCTGCATGAGCTCGGTATTCAAGTGCCTTATTCTTATCATCTTGGTAAGTGATGGCATAGTTCATGTCTATTTGATACAGGATCCTCCTAGAAATGAAATGTCTGTGATGTAAATTCATACGATCGATACTTCACTATCTACTGCCAACAAAAATCCAACATGAGCTAAATTAATCTAATTATAAGACTGGGGCAGGCACTGAAAAAAAAATGAACTTTTATTAGAACCTGATATACAAAACACGTTAAAAGAAACAGAATTTAGAAGCAAAGAGAAACATAAGTCTTGCTACACAAGCATCTTGCTCATGTTCTTTTCTTTTGTTCTTTCTTTTGCCTTCAACAGTCCTTTAACATGTGTTTATAACACAGCACAAAGTACAGTTCTCATATTTACTGTGACATGCAGGAGTGAGCAATATAAGAAAGCAAATCCCATGAAAACACAGCCCATTTGGAGTCATACATTTCCTAAAATGTAAAGATTCTTTGTCTTAGGGAAGGGGTGGATGTCTTAAAAATGCATGATCACGAACTTAAAATATGTTCAAAACTTCGTAGGCCATATGATGCATTTATATGGAAGCCAGTTCCTTCTGTGATTAAGAGATTCACAGATTTCTCAAGTCACAACCACCATGTGGAACCAGTTAGAATGATGCCAGTACTTACCCTGAAGAAGTAGCTTTCTGTATGGATGGCACTTTTACACTGCTCTCCCCATCTCATTCTTGCCTAACCTTGTCACCGACCAGATTTAAATTAAATTGACTGATACACAAAGAGTTAATTTGCAGTTCCCAGCCCTGTGGACTCCAAACTGTGTCCTCATCCTCAAGACCTTGCCATCATATCCACGTCTGGCTATGCTGAATATTGCGCCTTCTGTAGCTGACTCATTCTATGCCCTGTTCATGTAGCTTATCATTATCTCGTCTAAAGACAAGATGCACATTGAATTCAGATGAGACTGCCCTCAACTTGAGAAGCGGAGAAGGGCACCGGTACTGCTGCGCAAATGGCAAAAGCATCAGGGAAATATTACAGCTAATGTGGGTGCTCCCCCAGAAAAATACCACATTGGAAAGCCAAATGAGCAAAACCAAAAATTGCAGTGTCTTCTTGCAAAGTATCATTGTCCTTAGTCATTTTTTGCTTTCTATTTGCAAAATCCAGGTTGATTTTCTGAAGTTCTAAGAGCTCCATTAATAAATAATTATAGGACTTAGTTCCCCATTTCATGCAAACTGTTCACATTCTCTTTTGCTTATTAATTTTGAAACTATTTAAGTGTTTTGCCTAATGAGCTTCACTCTGAAAAAAAAAAAAAGCAACCTGATTAGAACATGCGGTTAATGGGAAAACAAGCAATAGACCTTTCTGATTGAACAGTCCCACCTCCTATCTCAAGACAGGAGTTCTGTTCAGATGACAGCACTGCGGTCAGATGGCTTCCTGTCACTTACATGCTGTAATGTGAGGATCTTTTACCCGAAATGATAACATTCCAAAGCTTATCAGTACTGCCTCTGAGGATCGCATTTTTAAATATGTAGTCGTTAGAAAGCTAATCGGTGGTGTTCACATCAAAGCTCAAGAGAGAGAAAACAACCCAAATACTCTATCAAGTTCACTCAAAACTTCTTGCTACACTTAGCTGTCAAAAATCCCAGAGCAAGATTCCAAGTTCATAACAGAAAATTAAACAATTCCCAAAGTAAAACTTGAGGCGGGTTAAAATTGTGTCTGAAAACCATGATAGCTATTTCTATCCCAGAATGTCTTATTAGCTCCAATCCATCTGCTAGAGCAGAACAATGATTCAGGAATTTGAAATTCTTTCTGCACGCATTACCCAAGATTCTCACAGTCTGCATTAAAAATAGTAGACATTCAGGAAACTCCCTGGTTAGCAACTCCTTCAAGTTTTAAGGAACTCGAATTATTGAGTCTTCTTTCTAAGAACTAGTGAAAAGGTTAAAGAAACACCCATCCAACTATTCACAGAAAATACTCTCATCAAAATCAATTGATTCCCATTCATAAAATATAAGAGCCTGACTCAAATGACCACCCCAGCAGTCTATCTGTCTTTACCTTTCCAAATACCCTCTGCAGTTTCCATAACCGCGCAGGGCTCTGTCTTTCCTTATGCTTCCTTCGCTGTGGACTGAGGTGCTAGCTCCTTCATTAAATAGCATTAAAAATAGACTGTAAAAAACTCCCCAGTGGAGCATGCTCTAACAGGGCGACTGCTACAGTTCTCAGCTGGGATCTGAGGGAGAGTCACTGGGCGATTAGCAATTTGCAAATCACACACACACACACACACACACACACACACACACACACACACATGCCTGCGTGCACACCACAAATCTGTCTGGGCCTAAACTGAATATCATAAAAAAAAAAAAAAAAAGAAATTACCATGTAGTAAAAATTAAGTCACTGAGAAGATGAAAGTCATTTTCTGGAGCTGTGCAACTTACTCGTATACATCTCACCCAAACAAAATACATTGTTAAACATTTGTAAGCATAATAGTTACTATATCATTCAAATGGCATAAATCATATCCAGACAGGATCAATTAAGACATGTACTCACAGTAGCCCCAATCAGTGTCTTTAAAATTACATTGAAACTAAATTATAATAGTACTGATAAGCTAAGGTAGTGAGATATAATCTTTGCCAGTCTCTTGCGATGAACAATCTGCATCACCCCCCCCCTTAAAAAATATATAAAAATAAACACCTAAACTCATTAACCAGAAATCTTAAAAATATTCTGGTAGTCGAAATGATTAAAAAGTAAAAGAAGATTACTGCGAAGGCTATTCAGAACCAAACATAAACAATTACATACCTTGAAGAGCTACACAAACAGGAAAAAGAGCGCTTAGGGTCTCTCACAGGCAGCCCCTCAGTAAGCATGCAGCAGAAGCAAGCGCTGCTGAAGACAGCAGATCACTCTGCAACTGAACAGAACACAGCCAGAGCTCTAGGCTTCCAAGAGACTGTTTTTTCATGAAAATGACATTAGCTAAAATCTCCTTAAAACATCCAAGTCCTGTGGTAACACAAATACTGGGAAGAAAGAAGGTGTATTTATGTTCAAGTGTATATCAAAGGCTTTCTGACTTTTGCCAAATATATAAATAAAAAAAAAAGAATTCCTGTCATGTCTACTTCTCTGCTTCCTTAAAGCAGTAACAGCAGCTTTGATCTCCAAAGCAGATGAGGAAGGGGTGCCAACCATTTATTCTGCATCAGAGGAAAAAAAAAAATAGGACAGATTCATTTCAGTTTTGGAGACTGTGATTCTTGTCTGGAAAAGCTGAACTGTCATACAAAAAAAATACCTTGAAAATTAGACAGAAAAATGACTGTCTACACCCTATAAACACACTGGGGAAAGTCATCTCTAGCAGCTTCTCCTCACACATCCCATCTTCCCATTCCTGTAACTTTCAATTTCCTCTTTGTTTTCCCCTTTAAACTTATACACGGATCTGGCTCTGTATCTTCAGAAAGGTGAACAAGCTTTGAACTTAGCACAGGTAATGCATAAACACTAAGTAAGACTATTTCTCTTCCCAAGAAACTTTTTAAACACCTGCCTGGATCAAACCCAACCCTACTACCAAATCCACCACCTGAGACATACAACCTTAAGCTGAAGGTGGCTGTGAACTTAATTACAGTTTAAAAAAAAAAAAAAAAAAAAAAAAAACCAGAAATCTTTTTATTGCGCCCCCCCCCCAACTCTTGGGACCCAAGACCTCTGTGCAGACCAGAAGTCAAAGTGGCAACTTCTGACTTTTCTATGTCTCTCCTTCAAATGAACTAGGAGCATTTCCAAGCAGGAAAAAAAACACAAATATAAGGCAGAAAGAAAGAAGGGGCAAAGACAGAAAGACGCCACCACCACCCCACACATGCTAAAACACAAAGGGCGTGCAACGTTCACGTCCGACGATTTGGCTCTTTACCTTAAGGGAACAGTCAGTGGTGATGCCCCCAGCGTCCTGGTGCCTTGACTGATTTGATTTCGTTTGGGATTTTGTTAATAACTACTGCTTCTCAACGAATGCTTTTGTTGGGTTAGTTTGGCTTGTGGCTTGCCTTTGTTGTTGTTTGGTTTATTTGCTAGCCACTGGAGCGTTCTGCGTAGAGGCTGGAGTCCGCGCGCAGCCCGGGCACAGCGTGGTGGGGACGTTGTGGCTGCAGCGGCGGATTGTCGCGGCTCCGGACGCACTGAGGCGGCTGCAGCTGGAGAGCCCGCGCGCCCCCCTCCCCGCTGCCGCACTAGTGTCTGTGTGCCTGTCTGTCCGCGCCCAGCTTGGGGTCCCGGCTTTGCTGCGCTCTTCTGCCAGAGGCTGCCACTGTCTTTGCCTCAGTCCTTGCGCTGATCTGTCCACCCCTCCGCGCCTCGCCGTCCCAGGAGCAAAGCTAGGACCCAGATCTCGTCGTCGGAGCCCGCAATGTCTCCACTACTCTGTGCTCCGACCACTTTTCCCGGGTCGGGTCAGAGGAAGGCAACCGCAGGGAGGAGTAGCGGGAATCTGGCTGTCCCCATCCCTCCTACCGCACTCCCCTCTGCCCACCAAGTGCTCCCTTTGCCTCTTTTTACTCTCTCTCTCTCTCTCTCTCTCTCTCTCTCTCTCTCTCTCTCTCTGTCTCTCTCGCTCGCTCGCTCGCTCCCTCGCTCGCTGGTTATGTGACTGCGTCCACCTGCGGGTGGCTCTTGCAGTCCCGCCGGAGTCAGCAGTCTCGATGGGTCCCCCTGACCGCCCCTCCCGGCCGTGCCTTCCCACGCGGCTGGCGCGGCTCCCGGGCGGCGCCCAGCTCCTCCCCTCCTGCCTTGGACGAGTCGGGTCCCCGCCCGTCCCCCTGCACCGCTAGCGCTGCACGTGGCCGCGCTATGGCAGGTGCCCCGGGCCCGGTTCCCGACCCCCGGCTCCTGGAGTTGGTCCTGCAGGGAAGCCGAGCGATGCCCAGCCACCTTGCCGCTGGGCGAGGCCAAGGCTGAGCACAGCCCGCACCTGTTTTGGTGCGCCAGGCGCTCCCATCCCGGTCGCACTCCGCCACCCCAAGGCTGGAGACAAAGCGCATGAACCACGCGCAGCAGCGCGAGCATCATTAATCAGAGGAAACTGGCGCGCTGCCCCGGCCCCGCCACCCCGCCTCTCCTTCCCAGCCAGCGGGCGCGCCCCAGAGCCCAGTCTTCGCCTACCTCTTCCCGGGTACCACCTCCAGTCCTGGGGATGCTTGGCAGTCTCTGTTGCGCCGAGTCCCCCGCGCTCACTCTCAGAGCCAAGTGCAAAGACAAGCTTTGGGCAGCCACACTTCACCCCACCCCTCGCGAATCCCAGCCTCAAGCTCTGCGATGCGCAGGCTTTGGAGCAGAGGGAGACCAGAAGTCCAGCCGCATAGTGGACTTATGCTTCCTATCTCAAGACAGTCCTCCTGGCGCAACTGCCCAAATCGCGGCTGGGGTGCTGATGGGCTGATACGCTGAGAAACAGCCAGTACTGCAGCACCATAGGGGTAGGGCTGGGGCAGGGAGCAGAGTTGACACCTGAAGAAATAAAAATAAATGTCTCCATTTGTTTTGGAGACATGTGCTGTTTTTATTATCAGTAATTCATTTTTTTCCATTGTGGGTGGGCATACTACCAAAAGGAGAATACACACACACACACACACACACACACACACACACACACACACGTGTGAGGAGAGTGAATGCATTTCCGGAATACCGCCCACTCCCTTCTGAGAGACCATAGCTCCTACTTTTCAGACACTATAGGTCACAGCCAAGACAGGCCATTCCAGGTTTCTGTCCCCCACGGAAAGCAAGGCATTTGCTTCTGGGCTTCTCTGCTAGGTGGCTATTAATGGGTAGCAAAATTATAGTTGTGCATTCTGGGTGGATTTGCCAGGCTCGTTTTGACCATATCTAGCAACTGAGATTTTCAGAGGCAGACACTGAGTTAACTATGGATCTGGTGAGACTTAGCTCCATCCCACAAAACAGTAAAGAGAAGAAAAAGAAATCAACTCTCCCCAGCAGCAATTAGTAACCCCACGAACAGACAACAAATAATTAACTAGCATAAAGCATGCCCTGAAAATTTCTACATCTTTTGAGTTTCATTTAGTGATACCCACTCCTAATGGCAGGCTTTTAAAAACAGGCTTAAAAAGACTTCTGACTTACACTGTGTTCTGGAAATGTGATTTGCACAGATAGACGTATGACCATGTTCTTAGGTACTAAGATATTGATTATAAATCATCAGTTATAAGTGTCTTTCTAGAATGTGCTGTGTAACAGGAGGAGGTTGGCCTGCCCCTTGATGAACAGAGAATTATTCTGCACCTTTTAGAAATCTCCTTTGGGTTTGGCTTCTGTTGGTAGGGGGGATCCACTATGCAAAGTTTCAATGGAACCAAGTCTAAAGCATTCGGGACTATCACTTCCGTCTGTAGCTCAGTCAGCACTGCTCACTCCTCTCCAAAAGCCCTTTGGTGAGTATTTTCCAGTCATTTGGATTTTAACAGAATAAAATTAAATAAAATGTTTCTAATCACGTCCCTTCTCTTCATCTTCAGTCTTGTTCGAGAAACAAAATGTTAGATTTCTTCTTGGGAAATTGTGTCAAATTGTGCTGTGTCATAAATTCAACACAGGTAAAAATCACAAGGAAAGAAGGATGGTCAGTGTGAGCCTCTCTTCTAAATAGGATCGTACCTTAACATTTTCTGAATAGGAAATGCTTCCTTCAAGCATAAAGCTTTTCCATAACAAATTAGGTTTCACTCTGGGAAACACAACACACACACACACACACACACACACACACACACACACACACACCCCTCAATTTTGTAAACCAGAGTGAAAATTACAGTCATTGAAATGGGGAGGGCAACTCATTGAAAATTCCTAGGATAAACTCCAATGAATGGCTAGAAGAAAAACAGTTTCCATATCTTAACAACACATGGACAAATTGGATGATGGGAGGTATTGCAGTGTCTCATGGCCTTTAAAGCTTTATTTGAACATAAGTATCACACAGAAATATAAAAACCAGAGTGAAAATTACAGTCATTGAAATGGGGAGGGCAACTCATTGAAAATTCCTAGGATAAACTCCAATGAATGGCTAGAAGAAAAACAGTTTCCATATCTTAACAACACATGGACAAATTGGATGATGGGAGGTATTGCAGTGTCTCATGGCCTTTAAAGCTTTATTTGAACATAAGTATCACACAGAAATATAACATTGCATTTCAACTATGTTTTCTATTCTTTTTGGTAATACTCTTGCCAACAAACCAATGACTGGAGAAGACTCTAGTTTATATGAGGCCATGTAGCTAATTGGTATTCAGCTATCCAATTTCAAAATTTTGTGTCCCAGTGTGGGACTGAAACACACTCTTGGGAATATTAGGCAGGTAGTGAGCAATGCTATTATTCTAGGCATTTAGAAAGTATGTACATTTCTTTAAATGATTTGGAACGGTGACTGTTATTTAAGACCCTGGGTCAAATATAGTGACTGCCATTGAACTTACTAAAATGATTATCTTCTGTATTGAACCTGTGGGTGACAAAATCACAATGGCTGTGTCAAATGACACTTCAAAGCATCATGAGTTTAAAGATGGGATGTGGCTGTGGGGGAAGCAGGAGTTGCTGTTACTCTTGGTCTCAGGGCCTTTGAGCTTATTTGGCACTGTGTTTGAAATGAGGAAGCATGCCTGTAACCAGGTAACCCCAGCTTGGGGAGTTGAGCTCACCTACACACTGGCAAACATCTAAGACTGTTGACAAGCTCCTTTAAACACATATTCCCTAAAGACATTAAATTAGTGCCCTTTAATGAAGCTCTCAAATTGGATTTTCAAAATAAGGCAAATTGCTAGAATAACCCAGCTACCTTTATAAGCACCTTTTCAATTGAAGCGAGAAGTAGAATTTCCGTGCGGTTGAACTTCCATCATTCCTCAACAATTAGGCTGCGAGGAACTCCACTTTAGGGCATACCCCCACCCATAAATGCCCACATGTTCCCTAGAGAGATTTCTCATTTGCCCTGTTCCAAACAAAATTGGCTAGGGTCTATTAAATATCAGTCTTGGGTTTCGAGCTTTAGAAATATACATGAGGCAGAAAGCCAGGGAGAAAGACAAGGAGAAAAACAAAAACCCTCAAGATTAACATTTCAACCAGAAAAGTTGAGAGCCCCATTTTTATTTTGTGCTAAGCCAAAATAACTCCAAAAACACATTTCAGAACATCAACAAAGAATGTTACATCACGTATGCATCTGAGCTTGAAGAAATGTCACGATCAAAAACAAAGAGGACTTGGGAGACTAGAAACCAAATGTTCTGATGGCACGAATCCCTTGGTGGCAGCTCTGTCTCCTCTGCAGTCGGCTGTGTGCAGAGTAAGAAAATTATCCTCCTGAACCCTTTGAGTCCTCATAGGCAGACCACAAATGAGCACTGGCCTGCCTGCCCACAAAATGATGCTCTGCTGCTGACCCAGCCCAAGATGTTTCTTAAAAACGAGTGTTTGGGATTTGGTGGAGCTGCATTAGAATCAGAGGCGGGATGATGAAAAGGCATCCTGGAATCTGCTGAAGAGAGCTTTGGAAAACCTGTCAAGGAGAGATCCAGGCAACAATAGACAAAGAAGGCTGCTGACTAAGTTACATGCTTTTTTTTTTCCAGTGTCCTTTGGCCAGATACACCAACACTCAAAAGCATCCTTACATTTTGTTTTTTTCATTTTCCCATGGGCCTGCAGAGCACTGTGTTTGTTTCTCCTCACCCTGACAAACTCCAAGTTCTGGTGGGGCTCAGGCAGGGGGACAGATGCAGAAAGTCTTCTCTCTCTGCAGAGCAGGTATGGGGTGGGGTGTCAGGGGTGGATACTGCTGTCATGAGTTCTAGGACCTCTGCTGCAAGAAGAACAGTTTGCCATGGTGCCCACAAAAGGTGTTATTAATTTGTGTGTGTGTATATGTATAGATATATGTGGATATGTGTGGATGTGTATACATTTCCATGTATATGGGGGCACATGTGTGTTGCACATTCATGTGTGAGGAGGTCAGAGGTTGAAATTGGTGTTTAATTGTATTGCTCTCCTTCTATTTACTGAGACAAGATCTCTTGCTGAGCTCACCAACTCAGCTCATCTAGCTAGTCAGCTTGTCCAAAAAATCCAAGCCTCCAATTCTGACAGGATTTGAGGTTGGGTTCTGGGGATCCAAACTCCAGTCCTCAAGCTTGCACGAGTGTTTTTATCTGCAGAGCCATTTCCCTAGCTACAGGTGTTTTGATTATTTTTTAAACTTAGACTAAATTTGAAAGCAGAGAGACAGCAGCGTTAAGAACACACACAAGAGAGTCTGTGTCTCTCTCAGAACCTTTTCTGCAGTCACAGTTCCCCAGTATAGACACTGGTTCCTTTCCCACAAGAGAGAGTCATCAAGTTATTCAGAACTGGGATTCATGTAATTTAGCTTCTTGACCATGAGATTCTATTAAGACTACCAGCTAGTTACTAGAAAAATAGCTTTAATCAATATCTAATGAAATGCACGACTGATGAATTTTAAAACAATTCTCCACATCTGAAAATGAAGTAATTGTGTGTGTGTATGTGTGTGTGTGTGTGTGTGTGTGTACAATTGATATTTCAAAATAATACTAGGTCTTATTGGAAGCCTAACTATAGTCCAGTCTCCAGTGTCTCTAGGAGAGCAACATGCAGTTACTCAGCTTTGCATAAATGTACAATTTGTTCCCCACAGCTACTCATTAAAGAAAGTTTATTCTATCTTTTCAAAATAGAATGTACATTTACGAAACATAGAGAGACATTTGGAGATAAAGAAGAGGATATCAAAATAAAATGAAACAGGAAAAAAAAAAAAAACCCTCCCAGAATACTACCACCCGAACTGCCATCACTTTTTGGCTTAGCCAATATCTATGCATATATATCCATAAATCCATAGATCTATTTTGCAAATATGGATTATAAAATATGTGTTATTTCATAGTCTACCCCCCTGCTCCCAGCTCTCTCGTCTACTTTAGAATGAATCACTGGAGTTCTTTCCATGGTTTTGATCATATCAATATACTAATGACAACACAGTAGCCCATTAAATTCAGAGTGAGCCTCTGTTATACATAAATGAAAGATTTTTGTAAAGCATGGATTCCAACTTGGGAGATTCCCATTATAAACTTAAATTTTTTTGAAGTGAGGTCTCATTAGCCCTGGCTGGCCTCATAGTAACTACATAGCTGAGGATAACCTTGAACTAATCCTCCTGCCTCTTCCTTCATGTGCTGGGATTATAGGTTTATGCCCCCATGCCCAATTTATACAGATCTGGCAATAGAACATAAGCTTAGTGCATGATAGACAAGACTGTGATAACTGAGCTACATCCCCAGCCCCAAGGTAAATTCTTAAAACTTGATTCTTTGTACAAAAATATTCGTATTTATGTCTGCTACAATGCTAGACTTAAATTTGTCATATCAGTTTCAGAATATCTTTTGTTTTCATTAATGATATTCTTTACCTTATATTGATTACAAAAATTTAAACAAAAACATACCAGTAAATATTTAAATATTTTTCTAAATGAAGTGGGGTTTTAAAAAATTTTAAATCACATTTATTTATTCAATGTGTTTGTGTGTGTGTCTGTGTGTTGTGTACATGTATGTGCACAATGCACATTCAGAAGTCAGAGGACAAATTCTAATAGTTAGTTTTCTTTTTCTATCTTGTGATTTCCAGAGATCGAAAGCAGGTTTTCAGGCTTGGCAGCAAGCGCCTTTACCTACTGAGCCATCTCACAGTCCCAAATGGTTTTAAATTAAGACAAAATCATATTATATAGAGAACAAAAGAAAATGCATGAATTTATTAATTATAATTTTTCCTTCAGTCTTTTCCCATTGACATAGATATCAGTTTCTATAAAATGGTAAATACTTACAAATCAAGGACTTTCAGAGCAAGAAGTTAGGATTTGGTGAACTGAAGATCTGGCTTCTCCAGAGATAAAGCAGATCTGTGTGAATCATTGGCAAGTGTCCACATCATAGTTCTAATCACCGGCCTTTTTTCATGATTTAGTCACACAGAGCCAAAAGCACTGATTTGATTTGCATTATCATTTCAATATCCAGCTTCCAGGAATATATTAACAAACAGGAAAACTTGGACGGAAAGGAAAGAATTCCATAAACAGTTCCTAGTATCTTTCCCTATGTCACTTGTAAACAGGACTCATCTAAATTCATCTTCCTTCCTTCTTTTCTACACATATCTGTCCCACAATCTCTAACTTTCTAGCAGTCTTGTGAAGTCATGACAAACTAACCAATTTAATGTCATGTCACATTTTGGCAGAACAACACATATCTGTGGTTCTTCTTGGTCCTCCACAGTGACACATGAAGTTAGATATACCAATAGTATACACATAATCTGACTGACCCTTCATGAACCTGGGTGCCTGAAGGTCTAGGTGGAGTCAACTTGCACATAGACCTAGACATGCAAATTAAGCAAGAAAAAAACATGTGGTTTAAGCCACTGAGATTGGAACTTGTTACCAAAGCCCATCTATACTACCCTGTTTTATAGGCTTTTAATATAACAAGATGAGACAGAAATATGTACTGTAATAAACAGAGTCAGGTGTAGGGTTCACAAAGTCAGAATGTTGATCCTGAATTGGTCATTACAGCACTGTGAGGCCTGGACAAGTCATTTCTACCTGCAAACCTCAGTTATTTTTATGGTTTATTGTGGAAATGACTTTTACAATATGGACATACTCTGGACAAATGACTTTTACTTAATCTTTCTACCAAAATGTCATTGTTTTTCCTTAGCTTGTTTATGAGGTAAACAAACCTACAAGTCTTGAGCTTTTCTTGTAACCTAAAACATACCACTTATGAACCTTCCTCACCTTTGACCCAGAACAATGTATGAATGTGCGTGTGTGTGTGTGTGTGTGTGTGTGTGTGTGTGTGTGTGTATGTGTGTTTTGTATATCAGTCAAGTGCTGCTAACAACTGACATTTGTTGAAAGCAGCTTATTGTCACATTTATTATAGCTGCAAGCAATAAATAGGATTAAATGTACAACTTGTGCTTGTGGTTTTGTGTATATTATCCTAGGTCAAAAGGGGTCAGAAAAGAAACATAATCCTCCATTCCTTTCCCAATTCATGCTGGACATACTGCTTCAATAAAAACAAGGACCAGGTTCTCTTAAAGCACAGCTCTAAGACAATTCTTAAGGAACAGGATCTCAGAGCAGCTCTGGTCCAGTCTTGGCTGAAATAGATGCTAAGTGTCAGGCTGTCCTTATTCAAGCATTGTCCTAATGAGGCATTGAATAGTATGCCTCTGTTTTTGTTTTACATTTCTGAAATTTAGAGACAAGACAAAGTTTTCACCAAATCAATAGTATGCTGTCTAGTTAATGACATTTTATAGTAAGTCTTGATACTCCCCAAGTGATATCTCAGTTTTATTCTTGCTAATATCACTCTATCTATATCATCACTTTATTCTCTCCTTCATTTGAATTCTAAAATAGCCTAGAAAAGTTCATAAAAATGAGAACTGCATTGAATTTAGAGATTAACTGTGAAGAGATGGTGACATTTGCTATTGTCTTCCCAATCATAACGTTTGAATAAACTCTCCTATTTCTCACTAGGCTTTTAAATGACCCCAGTATACATCCCTGCTACTTCTAGCCACAACCTCATTAATTTTTAGATATGTTTGACTGTTTCATCTCTCACCAGATTTTATCAATATTGTCAGAATAGTTTTATAGTTCTTCAAAAAAACCTCATCAAGTAATATATTGCTTTCTGCTTCACCAGCTCCTATGTTTTTATTTTTCGTTACAGCATTTTAGGGTTTGTTCGGTTGTTATTATTTATGAACTCTTTTTTTCATTTTCTTTTTTTTTAACAGAGCACAGGTTGGAGGCTTATTTACAGAGGAGTGGGTACCCCCCATTTATGGCTGCACTGGAAAGTCCACACTCAAATATAGATCCTGTGACTTCCTGACAGCTGCGTAGAATGGTGAGAGAGGTGCCTCCTGGCATTTTTGGCTTATATATCCTCAGCCCCTCCCCTACATGCAGCTAAGGTTGATTGATTGGGTGGGAGGGGTAACTGACTCCCCCCTCGACTCCTTGATGACCATGGGAAGGAGATGTGACTATAGGTTGCTAGCATAGTGATCAGAGTACACTTCTAGTTAACATTACACCCCTTCCTCTAGCTCTTACATTCTTTCCGCCAACCTCTTCCTCAAAAGTCCCTGAGCCTTGGAGGGGGTGGAAGGTGTGGGATTATCTTCCTCCTATTGTGGCAAGGCACTGAACTTTTGGGTTTCTGCATCATCAGTTTTCCGTGGGCTGTTGGCCCATTTCAGTGGGATTCCATCAAACTAGATACTCCACTATTGTACCAGCAGGAACATCTTCTTTGGTATGTTGATAGTGCAACATGCGGGGTCCATCATTGAGCAGAATTATAGGGGACGATTCTCCCCCAGTCATCTGCATATCACCTTTTGGCACCATGAAAGCCACCCATCCAGTGTCAGGGAGTTCCCAGCTTAGTCTAAGCTTGATTTCCCCCTCTCTTGCACTCATATCAAGCAGTGTCTTCAGCAATAGGGACCCTCCATACACTTCTGGTGTACAACCAATATTATTGGCAATGGCCTTTATTGTTTTGGGGACCTCCAGGGCCTCTCAGGCCAAGAGCTCATAGGGGGGCAACCAACCTCTGGCACTTTGATTTTCATTTAATAATCATATTGCTTCTGGAAGGGCTTTCTTCTATCCCCATAGGGTTCCTTCTCATATCCTGATGCAACTGCAGGGACCAAGAATATGGAAGGGAAAAATGGAGGTAAAGGGAAAGAAGGAACCCTAGAGAGAAGAATATTAGGATAAAGGTGTTACTAAGGGAGAATATATACCTAGATTCAGTTTAGCACATGTTTGCTGCAAAAGAAAAATATGTTGACATTAGTTTTGTTATCTTTTGATTCTGCATTATAATTGGCATGATAAATATTATAAATCATTTTTGTTCCAAGACTATTTAGGAATATTTAAATTATAAATATCTTACCTTTAAATTTTGTCTCAACGTTTATTAAAGAGTTTTTACTTCATCTCAACTAATGAATTTAAGTAGTTGAGTATCTTTTATTCTTTGTGATAAGAACAGTTTCTCTCCATAGTTCATGTGCTTAGGGACACAGCATCTGTTCTCTTTGTACAGATGTCTATGTAATTCTGTTACTTGAGCTATATGAAAATAACTATTTGTATTATTTAAAGAATCTTGCATTTTTCTATCAATTCTGTATGCACCTACCTCCCTCTGAGAATAAACTGTGCTAACATGTCTATTATTCTCAGAAGTTTGTTGATATTTTCCTTGAAATTATTGTGTGACTTGTTTTCATCTATTCAGAGTATGCTTTATTAGACAAAATTATGAATAATATGTTTTCCTGCTTAGTTGCTTAATAATTAACTATGCTTTTATGGTTATCAATGCTTTTCCTTTTGGTTTTATTTTTCCAATATTAATGTGGACAGAAAATTTTTCTTTTGACTAGTATTTGCTAACATATATTACATTCAATTAAAGTTTCTTCTATGTTGCTATTAGTGTACTTTTTGCATTATAGTCATACTTCATTTAAAGGAATACAACTGTAGGTCTTTTAAAAATATGATATTGAGATTAGTTTCGTAGCTCTGTTTTTATTTATTCTAACAGATATTTCATATATTATTTTACTATTCAATGTGGACATTCTTTATGATCTCTGAAAAATTTCCCCCTTAATTTTTCTGAGGCTTATATTAGATATTAACTGCAGGTTTTCACTCCACAAAGTTGTCTCAGTTTCTGTGTGTGTTTCATCATGACTTTCTTGTGTCTTAATTTGACATTTTTCTTCTCCATCTGTGGTTTTAATCATCTATTAATTTTTAACATTATCTCATATACATGTGTTTAGAATTTCTATATACATATCCTTTTAAGAATTTATATTTTATTCATTTTCCAATGTTCTAGTCCATCTTCTTACATTGGATTTGTCTATAAGTGTCCTTCATTAACTGTCCCTATAGGCAAGGATCAGCTAGAACTATCTAATCTAACTTCCCATCAGTCTCAGTCTTCCAGAAATATGTAGATAAAACAAATGGCCTTAATCTTGAAAATCTAGCTTGACAGAGTGTTTTAAAAGACAGGATTTAAGGAAAAGTATGATTTTAGCATTTTAATGTATTTCTCTCATTTTCCTCATATTAATAAGTTAATGATGCCCTCAAAGACCTTGTAAAAACCAAGAACAAAAGATGCTCAAAAAGAGTGGATGAGAAGAACTCATGGAAATCAGGACTAAAATTAATGACATAGAAAAGAAAAATAAACCAATACACAGAATCAATAAAATGAAGAGTTAGCTCTTGGAAAAGATTAATAACTTTTTAACCATAGCACTTTGGAGGCAGAAGCAGGCAGATCTCTATGAGTTTCAGATCATCCTGGTCTACACAGTGAGTTCCATTTTGGCTCTTTGAAAAGATTAATAACTTTTTAATCCTAGCACTTTGGAGTCAGAGGCAGGCAGATCTCTATGCATTTCAGACCAGCCTGGTCTACATAGCAAGTTCCAGGTTAGCTGGGGCTACAGGAAGACCCTGTCTCAAAAGGACAAAAAAAAAAAGATTAATAAGTTTGACAAACCTTTAGCCAAATTAACCAAAGAGAGAATTCAAATTAATAAAATCAGAGATAAAAAGGGAAACATTACCAAAGACCCCCGAGGAGATTTAAAGAATTTTAGAACATACTTTTAAAACCTATATTCCAATAAGCTGGGAAATATAAAAGAAACAGACAAAATTCTAGATATGTTTGACCTACCAAAATTAAAACAAGATGAGGTAAACAAGTTAAAAGCTCTGTAACAGCCTATGAGATAGAAGCAGTTGTTTAAAATGTCCCAATCATAGGCTAGCAAAGTAAATGCCCAATGCCAGGGATGAACTCCCTGTTTTGGAACTGTTAACCATGGGTTCCATAAACCCTCAAATGATAATGACCATTGCCCTTCTCTTGGTTACCAACTAGATCTTGATGGTACAACTTTATTGCTGAAGACATTACACACATGAGCCATAGAAAAAAACTAGGAGAAATCACACTGATACTGACATCAAAGCTTCAGTCTGCTGGCTAGCTTGCATAGTGCTGGAAGATGCTATGTATGTTACAGGAAGAAAAATTAATCATTAACTTTACACAACTGTGAATCTTGTGTGTTTCAACAATGGGTCTGGCAAGATATGACCTCTGGTGCAACAATGGCATGGATATTATAGGAGTAACGAATCACTTTCTAATTAGATTTTTAAGATTTGCTTCATAAGATGGAACCATAGCTGATATTGATATCAGGCCTAGGACATGTGGCTAGATAGACCATAGGCCAGAGGGCATAGCCTAAGCACTATTATTCTGCTAAATACAGTATTAAAGTAACTTCTAATGACTTCTTGCTATACCCATAGATTAATGCATCTCACAACTCTCATCAGAGAAGCTTCCTTATGCAGCAGATCATGGTTAACATAGAAACCCACAACTGGCCAATGCGCAGAGAACAAGAGGTGACAGAGCACTTATCCCTGAATAGGACACCTATAGCAAACTTCTGCCACCAAGTCTCAGGGACCATTGTATTGCAGAAGGGTGGTGGAAAGATTGTAAGAGTCAGAAGTGGTGGGTGACCACAAGGAAACAGAGTTTTCCAGACAGCTCAGAAGTTATTCATATGAACTCACAGCAATGGTGACAGCATGGACAAGTCCCACATAAGCACAAGTCAGTCAAAATCCAAGATACACATGGGGATACGGGTAAGAAATTATGTGCCTACTTGAGAAACTATTGGAAACAGATAGCTTCTTGGAAGGCGAGAGTCAGTCTCTTTAAAGGATGTGTCTCTTGGTAAGTTAGCCAGGCTCCAGTGGATGGATACACTCTGAAAGACATTTGAGAATATAAATTTAATGCCACAGGAAATTGAGCAGGGTATAAGAAGTGAGGGTGCAGATAAGGGTGGGGGGATCTAAATACAATCAAAATATATTGTAGCAAACTTGAAAAAACTTCATTTAAAATTCTTTTATGAAGCCAGTATTATCCTGATATCGAAACCAACAAAGATTCAACAACAAAGAAAATTACAGGCCAATCTCTCTGTTGAACACAGATGCAAAGTTCTTATTAAAATATTTGAAAATCAAATGCAAGAGCACAGCAAAAAGATCATATATTATGATCAAATTGGCTTTATCCCTTGAGATGTAGAGGTGGTTCAACATATATAAATCAATGAATGTAAACCACAACATAAATAAACTCAAGGAGAGAAACTGCATGACCATCTCATTAGATGCCTTTGACAGAATCCAGCATCACTTCATGATAAAAGTTATGAGGAATCTAGAGATACAGGGGGCATAGCTCAACAGAATAAAGGAAATATACAAGCCTACAGCCAACATCATACTAAAATGGAGAAAACCCAAAGAATTTTCACTTAAATAAGGAATGATACAAGGGTGTCTACTCTCTCCATTGCTGTTCAATATAGTACTTGAAGATCTAGAGAGACATTTGAAGGAGATAAAAGGGATAAAATTTGAAAGGAAAAACTTACTTGTGCACTAAGTTTTTAGACTTTATGTATCTCAGGCATAATTAGCGTTCATTTAAAAAAACTGTTCTGTTTTATTGTTTTAGGTTTATCCTACCAATCACTACTGCCATACACGCTAGTAGGAAAAAATAAAATCAATAACATTGACATCAACTGTTGCAAGCCATAGCAATTTTTGCAAATTATTTCATTTCTTTGCCGTTATTTTATTACTCTTATTGTTCCTGTTAGGAACTTTAAAAAGCAAACTTGAATAATTATTTGATGTCAACTTTGCAGAGCTCTAACAAAAAGTGAAATAAAGATAATTATGTATGACCTTTACATTTACTTTATTTAATAACTGAATTATTAATGGGTGAAGCTTCAACAGCCTTATTCACTTAATATCAGCCTAATTCTCTCCTTACATTTTTCTCTTTAACCTCTTGATAGGAAATAACTTTCACTTTGAACTTTAACACTTTAAATTTCATTTAACAATCATACAAGATGTGAAATAAAAGGAGAGCTAAACACCTGTCCTTACTCCCCCATCAGAATTTGATCAGAAATGCAAAAATGCCATAAGCACTATTGACTAACAATTTGATTACAGGAGAACTTAAATCTTCTTAAGAAGCTTCCAAATTAGTTTTCATTTGTGTATTCAGGTTATTGGGACATAGCTGTTCACTTTTTTCTTCCACACATTAAAAACAAACAATCATACTGATGTTACCTCAGTACTCAGCTACCTTTACAGTTTACCTCCTCATATTGACTGCCTTAGTTTATTTTCCCATTGGTATGATAAAATACTCTGACAAAAGCAACTGGAGAGGACGGGGGGGGGGTATTTTAACCCCCATTCCGGAGGGATAGAGTATGTCATAGCAGGAGATGCGTGACAGCAGGCAGGGAAGGTGAGGTGACAGGATCAAGAAGGAGCTGTTTACATTTGTCCACATTCAGGAAGCAGAGAGTGAACAGGAAGTGGAGCCAGGCTGTTAAGCCTCAAGGCAGGCCCCCAGTGACCCACTTCATCCAGCAAGTCTCTACCTCTTACAGGTGTCGTAACATTTCCAAATAGTACTACCAGCTGAGGACCAAGTGTTTAATGTAAGAGCCTGTGAGGGGCATTTTCACATTCAACCCACAGCACTATCTGATATGAGCTGGAGATGAATCTTTGAATGGATGTGTCAGTGTCAAAGAGAGACAGCGATTGTGGTTCTGCAAATGGCCAACTTCCCGAGGCCATTCAAGTCTCTGTCTACAGAGGGCTGCCATCTTCATTACTGAACCTGTGTAGAACTCTTTCCTATTGTTTCAACAGAGGACTTGGGAGATTTCCTCAGTCTAATTTTCTTTTCAATCTATATTTCCTTTCCCATAATTACCAAGCCCTACAGATTCTCTTTTTAATTTCTCTGTGAATTGGGCATTTGTATGAACTTGTGAGAAAAGAGGCTCCCACATGTACTGAACATGTCATAGAAAAATGAACTAAATATCTTCTGAGGTTTTTATTATGTTACTATATCTTCTGTTTACATACTAGAACACAGGATGATTTTATAATTAGTCCTTGAAAACAATATTACATATCTACTTTACTGTGACAAGATGTCATATAAATATAATGCTTATATATGTATACACTCTTACATCTAAGCTTATATACTACATGCATGATACACTATAGTATGCATTGTATAATATATATATTAAAACTTTTCAGTAGATTTCTATGATAACTGCAAAGACTCATACCCATCTTCATGATTTGTCTTTCCAGATGTGCTATTGTGTTTCCTAAAATATTCACTGGTCTCTGTGTATTATACACACTCGATATGTTACACAGTAAACATTGTTATAATATATACTGTTATTTTATGTGTTGTGATTTAAGTGTATCTATATTCCAATGAATTCTTGAAGAAGTACATAATGCATTTTGTCATGGAATATGCATCATATAATATAGGATATATATTAAATATATAGAGACATACACCTATATACACATACCTGAAAACTGCTAGGAGGTTTCTTTGATACCTGTGAAAGTTATTTTATCTAAGAGTTTAATAACATTGCAAATTTTCATGCCTTATATATCCTTGAATCTACTCAGGATCATATATGCTCTCTTTGGCCTAATTTAACATAACTATAACCCGGTAATTTAAAAAATTAGATATTGGATTTTTTAAAAACTGGGGGGCTGTAGAGATGGCTCAGCAATTAAGAACACTGGTTGTTCTTGCAGAAGACCTGGGTTCGAATCTTGTCCTTAACTCCAGTTCCAGGGGAACCCAAACCCTCTTCTGACCTCCATGGCATTTGCACAACACGGGTGCACTCACATACATGCAGGCAATACACTCATACACATAAAATAAAAAATAATAAATATCTTTAAAAAATTAAAGATTAGATACTGGGTTGGAGAGTTGGCTCAGTGGTTAAGAGCACTAACTGTTCTTGCAGAAGACCTAGGTTCAGTTCCTAGCACCCACATAGTGACTACCAACAGTATGTAACTCCAGTTGCAGGGGATCTTGCGTCCTCCTCTGACCTCCACAGGTACTGCATGACATGGGTGCAGACCTAACACTCATACACATAAAAGAAAAATACTAAATAAAAAGTTAGATATTATAATTTTTAGTTCTAGAATTTGTCTTGCCATTTTTACAACTCTCTGTTCTCAGCTTTCCCGCCACTACGTCCACTGCAAATATGTTTTCTTTTTCTTGTCAGGTTCTCACTACGTAGCCCCAGCTGGCCTGGAAGGCATATGCACACTAGGCTGGCCTCACATCCCCGGGAATCCACCTACTGCTGACCCCCAAGTGCTGGTTTTAAAGGTGTGAAGTATCGTGTTCAATAATAGCAAATGCATTTCCATTTTTCTTATTTAGTATAATTACGATAACTGCATTAAAGTTGTTAGTCACTAATTCTAAAATCAGAGCTATCTGGAGGTCAGCTGTGTGGCATTTTAACACTTTTATTTGAGAATGAGTATCATTTTGTGCATGTTTTATGTTAATTAATCTGGATTGTATTATGGATTGGGTGAAGGTCATGTCTAGTCTTTATTCTACCTATGGCCCAGTGAATGACATGGACGTTTTTGCTGTAGGAGACACTTAACTTGATTGGGCTCAAATTGTCCACTCAGTATTTAAATCAGCAACTGAAATTTCAAGTCATTTCTCGTTCTCTGTTACTAGAAGGCCTAAACAGTGCTCAGCAGATCAGCCAAGATTTCAGGTGAGCGTATAGACAGAATTGGAGCTCCTGTGTCTGAATGTCTCTTGAGAAATTTTCCCTTACTTTCCAGTGGTTTATCAGGTGATTAAGCCTATGGGATTTTGAGTAGAGACTTAGCTATCACCCGGGTCTGACTTTAAATTGTTGGCCAACTGTAAGCCACGAAAATGTTTTTAACTCCATATATGCTGATCTTTTGAGTCAATGGTCACCTTCCTTCCAAAATCTATTGGCTTTCATTTCTGAGTTGATTATTAACTTTGCAGAGAGGACTCGGCAGTCTCATGGGTTCCAAAAAGAAAAGGCAAATCGGATGACACTACAGAATCGTGTGCTCCTAAGACTTGGATTCTGGAGCTGGGGAGAGGCACCACCCTCAGGGTCTCCTGATACCATGCTGGCCCATAGATATGCCTACATAAAGGAGCCTGGATAGATACATTGTTCCCTTTCCACAGTCTCCAGTAAAGGTGAGGGAAACAAAGGGGAAACCAGCATTAGGGGAGCTGGCTTGTATTACCCATACATACTATCACCACTTTGGCTTCCAAATGTATTACGTTATATTCCTCATAACTTGAAAACCGAATCTTTGTCTGAAATAGGAGCACGTATTGCTTTACCCCATTTTAACTCTGATGTATTTTAGAGAATAAAGTTTAATGAGAAGTGAAGAAAGCATTCCAGTAGCACTGTGGCACTTATGAGAAGAAAAGTGCTTAGAATCTCTCACTAAATATTTGTTAACAGAGAAAACCTGACTCAAGGATTTTGGGAAAAAAAAATTGCATCCTCCTGCTGGATCTAGTCAGTCATTCAAAGTAAATAAACATCTCATCTGGTCTTTCTAGTTAAGATAACAATGTTAAAGAAAATTCCTTCCTGCTCTGTGGTTATTAACCATAAGGCCATGTATTTGCATATTGTACTCAGATGTAGAATGCGTCTCAATTTGTTAGACATACTACTGAAGTATCAACATTTTCCAGAGACTTTTAAAAATATTTTTATTTACTTATTATGTGTATGAGGTTTTGCCTGCAATGCTCATGGAGGTCAGAAGAGGACACTAGATCTCCTGGAACTAGAGTTAAGGATGGTTGTTAGCTGCCATGTGGGTGCTGGGAACCAAACCCAGGTTCTCTGCAAAAGTAGCCTACGCTCTTCTACTGAGCCTTCTCTCCAACACTTGCAATGGCTTTATAAATAAATAAATTTGTTATTATTTTTCTCACATTGACAATCATATTTCTTACATTCTAGTAGGTTTGAGTGAATGGAAAGAAAAGAGGGGAATTTAAAGGTTTTTTAAATGAGGGCTGCTCCACTTCATGCAAAAGTCATAAAAATGACTGTTTCCAAGCCATTTGCCTTGTTTACTAGAGAACACAAGTTTCTAACCTTAGCAGAGGGATTGTTAATAAAATGAAGCCAGGAACACAAGGTCAGGAGTGGACCATAGATAGCTGGCATCTGTATCAGTGAGAACATAAACGGAAGGACACTGTAATAAACTGAACATTGAATAAGTAGATATGTGTCCTCGTGTCCTGTTCCCTACACCTCCCCCCCATTAACTGTGGTCAGAGAAAGGTTGTGTTTAGAAAAAGCAATGAAAGTGTGCAACTTGCACAGGATCTACAGATCTGTTAAGAGAGGAAGAGTTACACCCAGTCAAAAAGATATATGCACCTACAAAGTGAACTTTGAACAAAATCAGAGAGCATTTAGGCGCAAATCAGGGCAGAAGGCAGCACAATTAAATAATTCCAGGTGTTGAGCCTTTGGCCAGCTGGGTGTTGGAGTCACAAGACTGATCTTAAATCAAGCACAAAGGGAAGATACCACAGCCACAGAGCCTCTCAAACATATTTGCTACTATGGAAAGTCTCCTTTGCCTGAAAGAGTTTCAATGTGCACTGTTTGCAATTTCACACTTTAAGAGATGGGAAAAGTTTTGAGAATTTCACCCCCAGAATGCATCTCTTTTTAAAGAAAAGCTTGGCATGGTGACATGGGCTTGTGATCTTAGTGCTGGGGTGGAAGGGTAAAGCAGAGCCCTGGGATTCACTAGCCAGCCAGGTCAGCCTACTTAGGAGTTCCAGGCCATTGAGACACTCTGTCTTGAAAAATCTTAAATGACAGCTGAGGAATTATACCCAAGGTTTCCCTGTGGTCTCCGCATGAACACACATGCATCTAAACAGGCATGTGCATTCTATCAGATAAATATGTGTGTGTGTGTGTGTGTGTATGTGTGTATATGTGTATGTGTTGAACCTAATCCTTTAACAACCATGTCATCTCTCTGGTCCCATATTATTTTCTAGATCAGGTCTCTTGTAGTCCAGGCTAGCTTCAAATTTGCTATGTAGTCAAGGATGATGCTTTTGAAATTCTGACCTTCCTGTCTCCACATCCAGAATGCTGGGGTTATAGAAAGGATCACCACGCCCGCTTTATGTGCTGTTGGGCATCAGACCTAGGAGTTTGTGTATATAGGCAAGCACTCTAGCAACTAATCTACATCCCTTGCCACTGACCAAAATTATTTGCTATATAGAAGAGAACTTACAAAGTATTTGTGGACTTTAACATAAAATAGCATCTCTAAATATAATTCCCAGTGAGTATTCAGAAAACAAACTAGAATCTTATCACTATTGTTGAAATCTACCCTTGTAATGACCCAAATTTTATCTCATAGCTTTCCTAGAAAATTTTATCACCATCTTGTTTTTGGTTTTTTTTTTTCTTTCTGTACCTTTATAATGGCTTGATGGTTTGAGCCTATGTATGTTTGCATGTATGTATGTGTATGTGTATGTGTTTCAGAACAAATGCTGCTTCCTTGCATCTTGTTTCTCATTCAGGTTATTGTGACAATTAAGGAAATACACATTACATATACTGTATGTATTCTCTCAGATATTTTCATCTATAGTCAATATTGAATTTCTGTGATGTGTCTATTTTCATATATGGAAGGAATGAACTACAGTCCCTAAATGCTGTGTAATATTCCAATGCACTGATATGATTTTTCTGTGATTGACATTGATTTATTTCTGGCTTGCAGCTATGTGGGGGAGCAAGGTGCTCCACATTTCACTAGGCATCTCACTGACCGAAGGAATCGTCATCAGTTTCTTCAGAGAACATGTCTTGCAGTTCAGTGTTAGATAATGCAATATGGTCATGTTTAATTTTGAAGACTTAATCTACTATTTAGCAAGGAACAAAGCATGTATTTTATTATTTTTCCTGCAAATTCATCATATATATCTATAAACTGCTAAATATGTGTCATTATTTTAATCTTCAAACCCAAAAGTATTTTTATTTATTTTTTATGTGTATAAGTGTTGGACATATTATACATATGTATGCCATCTTTGCACAATGTCTGGGGAGGCTAGGAGAGGACATCAGGTTGCCTGGAACTAGAGTTACAGATAGTTGTAAGCTGCCGTTTTGGTGCTAGGAACCAGCTTCTCTGCGAAAGCAGCAAGTGCTCATAACAGCTCAAACCTCTCTCCAGTTCTCTAGTCCCCAAACTATTTTATTTAAAAGATTTATATATATATTAGCATTCTTAATGTTTCTTTTGACTCTACATTTCCTATTTCTTCATTCTTTTGCTTTGATACACTGATGAGGATGAACCTAGGCAAATATTCTGTCACTGAGCAGTATCTCCAGTCCAGAGGCTCCAAATGAAACTTTGATTTTGTCCATTGTAGCCAGGCTGCATGGGATTAACTGAACTTATCCAAATCAGTCAGAACAGTCATTTGGCATTCTATCAGATATTTTCTAAATCTCTCTTACAACCAAACAATGAGGAAGCTCATATCACTCTACTGTAAAACAATATGACAGGGAAGCTTGTTGTGAACTTCTGAAAAGACTTTTATATGTAAATAAACTTTTAGAAAAATACTGAAGAGAAGAGAAATCCCCACTCACATGCAAAATTTCAAAGAACTGGAACAAAATAATACATTGCAGAATATTTTAGCTGCATATTAATTTTTATCATAGTATATTATCTTTAGAATTGCCAAATAGACAAAGGACTCTAACCACATCATCTTATATGTTCGTGATGAAATAATTTTTAGAACTGATAATTTAGTTTTGGGGCTGGTGAAATGTTTAGCAGTTAAGAGCACCAGCTGCTCTTACAGAGGGCCAAGTTCGATTCCCAGCACCCACATGGCGGCTAACAACTGTCCATAACTCCAGTTCCAAGGGAATCCAATAACCTCTTCTGATTCCTCTGGCATTGCATGGCACCAGCACACTTACACACATGCAGGCAATATATTCCAATACATAAAATAAAATAATAAAAAAGGAAGAATTTCAGTTCTTAACTTGATATTTTTAACAGAATATGCAAACATAGAAAAATAACTCCTTTTCTGCAGACTCACTACTAAACAGCTTCCCCATCTGTCTCCCTCGCTCAGCTTTCCCCATTTTCTCTCCTCATTCTAATGTCCATTCTCTTAATTCTGTGCTCTACATTTTGAAGGCTTTCATTGGTATGGTGGAGTGTAGCCTGTCCTGGAGTGGAAGGGAAATGAATGCTTTTACATATACTGAGATTTGCTTTATGATCCAGGACATGTTCTGTCTTGGTCAGTCTTCCATGTACACTTGGTCAGAACATGTATTAAACAAAGCCAGGCATGCACAGGATCATTCAAGTTTTTCACTCCCTTAATGATTTTCCCATTAATTTTTTCTATCAACTAACAAGAGTGGAGTCTTTAAATATATATGTATATTAAAGCCAATAGAGTCTAATTTATGGCCCCAAAGGCTCTGTTACATGGGGCCATACACTGGAACATGGTTAACCTATCAAAAGTCTCACTCTTAAATGAGATTGACTTTCCCCTTCCCAGAAGCCATTGGCTACCAATACCTCCTCTTGTAAGGTGGGGGTTTCTTACCCACTTTCCCACATCTATGCTGGGTGTTTTTTCGGCTTGAGCTTAGGAAGGACTTGTGCACCATTGCTGAGTTCACAGGAGTAATTGCCCAACTGTCTGGAAACTCTGTTTCCTTGAGTACATGAGATTGAGTGGGGAAGAGTATGGGAGCATGCACAGATAAGGGAAAGGATTTAAATGCAACCAAAATATATTTTATAAAATTTGCAAAAATTTAACTTAAAAAGTCAAAAAAGAATAGTGTCTTGAAATTTTGCTATAATGCAGCTATTCCTTCTTTTAGTTCTTTTACTACTTTTTTATGGTTATGAAACAGGATCTCTTTGTAGCCCCAGCTGGCCTGGAACTCACTGTGTAGAACAGGCTGGCTTCCATCTCACAGAGATTCATCTGAGTCTGCCTCCTGAATGCTGGGATTAAGGGCGTGTACTACCACACCAGGATTTCACTTTTAAAATAATATATTTATTTTAAAGCTGTATTTGTAGACACATACATGCTTGATATGGTGTTCCTCTTGATGTACAGAATGTTGGGTATTGAATAACATCTTTTTACCTTATAATTTTTGTATGTGTGCTTTTAGCCTTCTTTGGAGTTAATTTACTCATTCTAGGTATTAATGATAAAACATTTGGGGCCTTCCAAATGTCACAGAGGATAAAGCTGCTTGCTGCCAACCTGCTGACCTGAGTTTGAACTCTGCAACTCACAAGTTGTTCTCTCGTTGCCACACATGCTGTGCTCCCCACTCAAAAATATATAAATGTAAAAAAAAGGAGCATACAATTTAAAAGAACAAACAAAAGTCACAGCAGTTCATTAAGGAACTTACATAATTTTTACCCATTGGTAATACCATCATCAGTGTATAGGGGTTATGGTCTCTCTCCATCCTTGCACAAAACTTGCTATCTCTCATCCTTCTGACAATATCCAACCTAACACAAGTGATGTCTCATCATGGCTTTACTTTGCTTTTCTCTGATGATTAGTAGTGTTGAGCATTTCTTCATGCATCTGTTGGGCACGTGTTTGTCTCCTTTTGAGAATTGTCTATTTGAGCCTTTTGGCCATATTTTAACAAAATAACTTGGTCTCTTAGTTACTAAAGTAGCTTGTAATGCTTGCATATTTTCCACATTAACCCTTTACCATGAACATTATTTCCCAATAGTTTTTCTTATTTGTTGATTGTCACTTTACTCTGTTGATTTAATTATTTGTTTTGCTGTGTAGAATTTATGTAGCTTAACAAAATAAATCACATTTATTGATTCTTGTTGCCTGTGATTTTGAGATCGTAACCAAAAAGTCTTTGCCAAGATCTAGCTCATGAAATATTCCCCTGTTTTCTTCTGAAAGTTTTATAGCTTAGACTCTTAAATATAATTGTGTAATCCATTTTGAGCTGAATTTTGTATCTGATGAGATATACAGGCCTAATTTCATCCCACATGTGAAATTGAGCTTCCCCAACATCACTTATTGGAGGGTGCCTTTTCTCTATTGTGTCTTCTTTTAAATTTCTTTTTTGATTTATTCATTTTTATTTTACATGTATGAGTTTTTGTATGCATGAATTTGAGTGTGCCACATGTGTGGCATGACTACAGAGGCCAAAAGGAACTGGAGTTATAAAAGATACTTGCCATCATGTGGGTGCTGTGAACTGAATCCCAGGTTCCATGCAAGAGCAGCCAGTACTCTTTACTGCTGAGCCATCTCTCCAGCCCCCATTCTGCCTTCTTGGACAGTGTTGAAAATCAGTTGATAGTAAATAAATGGACTTGTGTCTTAGCTTTGTCCAACTCCATTGTTCCATGTGACTGTTGTCAAGTCAGCAGCTCACTGTTCACCTAGAAAATAAAATGGCACAGAGCTGGGGAAAGGGGCAGCAGGCCCCAGTCTTAGCCAAGGAACTAATCAGTAATCAAGGCAGCTAATGACTGCTGGATGAGGAAAGCTGATCTTCTTTGAGCTAGATAGACTGAACAGGCTCCACGGATGAACCACACAGAGTGACATCTGGGTACACGAACTTGACTTGATAGGCCTTAACATGTATGACAAAATGTATGAAATCCAGTGGGCAGCCTATTGGGGGGGGGGCAAAGATGGGGAGGGGGTCGAAATATGATTAAGATGTACTACATGAAATGCACAAAGATTCAATAAAAATACACATTTAGAAAAGTCGACCACCTAGCCATATTCTGCATCTTAGAGGAAACTTTACTCCATTTAGCATGGTGCAGCTCTGGGTTTGTAAATATGGTCTTTCTTGTGTATACCTAATTTGCTGAGGGGTTTATATCAAGAAGGAATGCTGAAATTTGATCAATGTTTTCTTCTATTTCATTTAAATGATGTGAGTTTGTCCTTTATATTCCCGTCCTTGTGACAATGGGCATGCTTCAGGAAGCAAGTAATGCATTAAGCCGTGTTTATTCCTTGTGTGTATTGAGCTGTCTGTGCATTGCTGAGGCGATTTCCACCACCTTAATCTTAGTGAATTATTTTTCCATGTGGATTTAGTCTGCTACTATTTTGCTGACGATTATTTGCACATATGCCCATCAAAGATGTTTGTCTTCCTTTCCTCCTCCCTCGCTTCTCCTTTCTCTTCTTTTCACACTGTCTTCTATTTTTCCTCCCGTACTCCTTCCTCCCTCTTTCCCTGCCTTCTCCCTCACTTCCTCTTTTCCTTTCCTTCCTTCTCTCCTCCTCCTCCTTGCCTCCTCCTCCCACTCTCCCTCCTCTTCCTTTTCTTCCTCCTCCTCCTTCTTCACCTTCCCTTTCCTCTTCCTCTTCCTTTTCCTCCTCTTCTTTTCTCTCTGCCTCTCTCTCTGTCTCTCTCTCTCTGTCTCTCTGTCTCTCCTCTCTCTCTCTCTCTCTCTCTCTCTCTCTCTCTCTCTCTCTCTCTCTCTCTCTCTCTCTCTCTCTCTCTCTCTCTCCCTCTCTCTTGCATCCTTTCTGCATCCGTTCTTAGGATACCATTGCTTCCGTAGAATCGTGGTGGCAGCACTGGCTCCTTTGCAGTTGCTTGCAGCAGTTTAATTTGAATTGGTATTTGCCCTTCTTTAAGTATTTGTTCAGATTTAACAGTGATGCCATTGTGTGTTGGATTTTCTTTGATAGGAATTTTTTTTTTTTAAATATCCTTCGCCACCTGTTGGATACAGATGAGGGCAGAGCTCAGTCACGAGAGGAGTCTCTGCTGCTGAAGTGTCCCCATCTCACTGCAGTTTCAGTGCCTAAAGACAGGAGGGGTGGTGTCATGCAACCTCTGAAATACTTTGGCACAGAAGGACACTCAGTACTCCTGCTTACAGCCCATTGACCAAAACTTGTCACATGAAATGTGATTTCACGGAGGACTGACAAACTTTGGGGAGTACAAGTATTTGGAGAGAAAGAACTATACTGTTTACTGGTGTTATATTTACACCTAGGTAGAACACATGCCTTCATTGGACCCCAGACTTTAAAGTGAGCAGAATTTTGTTAAAAGGGAATCTTCACACCTTTAGTAAAGAATATGACAGCCCTATATGACTCAGGGTCAAGGACTTAGGGCAGATAGGTATGAGCCACAATTCTAGCCCTTCACACTCATGACTAACACCATTCCAGGTCCCATGAGGAAAACTCTTTTTCAAGATTTTGTGCTGTGGCTAGAAAAATAGAACAACTACATTCACATGCCATCGGAGTGTCCCACTTTGATAATTCTGACAGTGGACAGTGTTTCAGAGCACAGGGAGAGTTGGAGCAATGCAAGTTACATCTGGAAGTGAAGAGTTTGATTCTTTGTTTTGTTGTTATTATTTTTTTAAATGAATAATTTATTGAGAATTTCATATGTGCATATAAGGTGTTTTGATCAAATCCATGCCCACTCCCTCCCCTCCAACACCTCCCATATCTCCCATCACTTTTTTCTGATAACTTCATGTACTCCTTCTTCTTTGATTTATTTATTTATTAAGTAAATAAATAAGGCTTTTAGGTACTCTAACATTCCCCCTTCTGAAGAGGTAACCCTAAAATCTTTTAAGGATTAGATAAAAGTCTTTGGAATGGAGTAGGTTGCTAAGAGGCCCAAGGATATTGTGAGTTTTAGACAAGAAACTGGCTACTTTTCTTTGGGGGTCTTTTTACCCTAACTGCCTAGTGAATTCCTACCTCCTATTCTTATCACACCCTCCTCTGAAGAGGTTACCCAAATTGCCAATAGGGAATTGGGATAGACCTCTCTGGCTTCTTTCATGCTGAATAGGAACACAGTGTGAGACAATTGGAGTAACCCTCCATGGGTCTATCTAAAAGACTCCCAAATTGCATAACTCATCTCAAGGAGGAAAAAATGTTTTTGAATTGTGAATAGGAGGTGTGAAAGAGAAGTAAAGGCAAGAGTAATTAGCCTTGCAAGTTCTAGACAGGGAACTAGAAAAAAGTCAGAACAGGTCAATTTTCAAATGTTCATATGAGAGTCCACTGGAATTTCTTGACAAGGGCTTCTGAAAGCATCACTCTATTGGGTTCGTCCTCATTTTTCTTACTTAAGACTTCAAATCTTGGTCTCCAATACTGTAGTGCCCACCTATAGCTAATGGAGACAACAAGCTATTGTTCTAAAATGATGGATAAATTTGTTTTTCCCCCTATCTAGAAGCCTTTGAGAGGGAACTGACACTGATTCTAACCACTCCAACAGCTATCAAAATACCTGAAAGCAAATCCTGAATCCGTCACTCTAGAGTCCAGCCTTGGAAGAGCTCGATTCTTAATGTCTGACATGTATTTCCTCAGATTCCTCCAGGATTTACCTACATGTATCATTGTGTCATTTGACGAAGGTAAAGGTTATTAAAAATAATATACTTTATTTGATTGTTAAGTTGTTTTAGTTAGTGCACAAAAGAATGTTTTGTTATGAAATTTATAAAATTTTCATACCTGTACATCATTGACTGTTCATATTTCATATGTTCAATGTTCACATTTCCCCTCCTATAACTCTCTCTTATCCTTTCTTTCCACTCCCTCCTAGTCCATGATCTATCCCAAGGGAGTCCCTCTTCTGCTCTCCTGCCCTAGCTTGTATACTATTCATCAACATATATTTATATATGATATACTTATATACTATGTGTTTAAATTCATATTCTACTGTGAAAGAGAATGTGCAATGTTTTTCCCTGTCACTGTCTATTTTCCTGTCATATAGTTATGAAGAATCTAGGTTTTACATATATATAGCTATATATGTAAAATCTAGATTATATGCATGTATGTGTGTACATACGTATTTAACTCTCAAATTGTAATATGCTGGATATGATTTAAACAAATCCGTAATATAATTCCCAAGTCTTTTCTTCATATAATTTCATTAAAATGTTTCATTTTATCTATTTTTCGGTTATGGATTTTAATACGAAATTTTATTTATTTGAGAGAAAATGACAATCCTGAAAACATATACTCCACATTTTTAGATTTAGTACATTTATTTCGTACTCAAAGTTATGTTACTTAATATATATTTCTAATGTATGTTGCTGCCTAAAAACAAGCTGTAGAGCAAACTTCATGGTAACAACATAACTATGAAGTTTACTTAAAGGGCAAGAAAAATAAATTTTATGCACTGACTTAAAAAATTGTTTTTATATTTTGATTCATCCAAATATGTCCGAGCCCAGCCACATATGTAGCTGAGGACAGTAACAATTAAGTTAGGATGCTGGTGCATTTTTTGACTTTCAGTTACATAAATGTATCTACTACGATCCATCATCTACCTTTCAGTTCCCTTCTACCCACACATAAGTTACTCACTCTCTTGTTGTAGGGGACAGCATTCATCACCAAACCCTTAGTTCAAAGACTAGGACCCCAGTGATAAGTAGCAATCACCATGCTAAGACTAGAAAGAGATTAGATAGAGTTCCTGGAATCTGTGCCTCAGAAGAGGGTCTGTCTGTCTCTGGGAACCTACTTCATAGGCACTGCTTAGGCAAAGTGCAGATACCACAATAAACACTGCCACCTGTAAGGAGGACAGCAGGTGGGTGTCCAGCAGCCACAGGATGCAGGCATTTTCAAGCTGTTCAGCTCTTCAGGGTGGATGCTCTTGATTCCTCCTGCCCTGGGTACAGAGGGTTGATGGAGTCTTGGTGCCTTTCCCTGGGGGAGGTTCCCTTGCCTGTATTCTTGAAGTCTATAAGACACGCCCTCTCCAAGTTTCCTCTCTTCCTGTTATCACCGGGCCCTCAGTGTGGGTTGTGTGCACTGCTTTCTGATGTTCCTTTCATCAGCAATAATTTGCAAGCCAAAGGTGGTAACTTAGATTTAGGTTATTGTTTACTTTGAACTATTTGATAGAGTTTAATATATTCCATGAGTCAGTAACTACACTCACAGTGGTTTTATGATCTAAGGTTTCCGTGTGTGCATATGTGTGAATGTGTGTGTGCATTCATCCATGAAGGCATATGGGAGGGGGGACCAGAGGCTGATGTCAAGATGTGTTTCATCAATCACTTCTCCATGGTATGTTTTTGAGACAGGGTTCCTCACTGAACCTGAAGACCCCGTTTTTTCCCCTAGCCGGCTAGCAAGTCCCATGACCCTTCAGTCCCCCCGACCAACAAGCACTGGGGTTATGGGTGCATACTGCCATGCCTGACATTTAAGTAGTTTGAGGGGATTGAGCTCAAGTCTTCATGCTTCCATGACAAGTATTTCACTCACTGAGCAATAGATCCAGCCCTAAAATCAGTCTTTTTATTCCTTTCTCTCTCTCTCTCTCTCTCTCTCTCTCTCTCTCTCTCTCTCTCTCTCTCTCTCCCTCTCCCTCTCCCTCTCCCTCTCTCTGACTCACATCTCTCATTTTTCTTCTTCCATCTCCTTCTCTGCAACTATAACTTTTATAAGGTTTTCTATGATGGACACTACTTCTCTGGTAAGTTTAATGATGGGCTAGAGTTACTTTGATTTTTACTGGCATCCTTCTAAGGCAAAGGATCAGTTTTATTGGGTATGTTTCCATTTCTACCTGGCACTGTTATCAGGGTCAAGAAGCTGTGACTAAACAGGTCATAAGTCATAGGGGAAAGACTACTTCTATCATTCTGATAAATGGACATAGTATTAAACTGACTTCTAATGAATTAGTAAGCTTTCAACTCTCATCAGAGAAGCTTCTTCTTGGAGCAGATGAAAATGAACACAGACCCAAAACTAGTCAATGTGTAGAGTGTAAGAGAGTGCGGGGTGCTCAGCACGTAATAGGACACCCGTATCACATCATCTTCTCCCAAGGCTCAGGAATCATTGTGGAAGAGGGGGTGGCAAGAGTGTAAGAGTCAGAGGTGGTGGACAATTATAAGAACATAATATTTTACAAACAGCAGGGCAGCTGCACACATGAATTCACAGCAGTTGTGACCGCATGGGTAAGATTGGGACAAGCTAAAGGTAGACAAAATCCCAGGATTGATTGGGGGAGTTGGACAAGAAGCCCCAACCCTGGCTGAGGAACTACTGGCCATTGATAGCCTCTGGGAGAGGGAAAGATTGTTTTCTTTAAGGATGTGACTCCAGATAGATGCACCAGGCCCCAGGGGATAGAATCACACCCAAGAGTATTTGGAGAACACAAATTAGACTTGATAGAACTTTAGAAAACAATAATAGAGGAAATGAAGTTTGTGGGTATTAGCATAGGGGCACAGGTGTGGAGGGTCTGAAAATGATCAAAACACATTGTATGAAACTCTCAAGGAATCAATAAAAGTAGTATTAAAAGAATACTTTATATGCCGTTTAACCTGAGTCCATAAAGGTCTTTTTCTAATAACATTTCCAATGGGACTATTTGTAAACCAACTAGCTGTATCTGAGTCCGTTTGTTCCTTTTAACATTTGGGTGAGGGCATTCAATGATATTCTGCATACACTACTGACCTCTCTATCTGTATCTTCCAATCCTACAGTGTCACATGTCTCAGGCACGCAGTGATGCTGTCGCCACACGTTCTGCCATCCTCCTGACCTCTGCATCAGTTTTCTCACTCCCTGCCATCAGACTGAGCCAGTGTCTCCTAGTTTGAGTTTTAGTCACGTTAATGTCCTATTCT
Source organism: Nannospalax galili (assembly GCF_000622305.1). Classification (NCBI taxonomy): domain Eukaryota; kingdom Metazoa; phylum Chordata; class Mammalia; order Rodentia; family Spalacidae; genus Nannospalax; species Nannospalax galili. Next base: position 866,932 of record NW_008351177.1, read on the forward strand.
CTTACAAATTTCTTTATTATTTTTCAAGTCTGGGTTATGCTTATGAATCTTATTCCAAAAGGCACTGAGAAATTATATTTAATTCCACCTCTTATATGATGAATATCATACAAGATAAAGTCCAGAGACTTTAATCACATTTTTCCCAATTCACATTTTTATTATAGTAATTGTAAAGATGACAGGGCCAGAGTCAGTGTCCTGAGCCACATCTGCAATTTGTCAACCATTGTTCTTTGAACTTTATTATGTGATGGCCTTAGAGACTTTGACTCTCCTTAATGACTATGTGAGATAGTTGTGGAGCTGTGTTTCACATTGTAATCAAGGCTCTGTTTAGAAAGGTGCTACAACTCCCCAACACCTGATGGAGCCCTTATATTAATTTGCGCACTTGTTTCCTATTTGTGGAAGTCTTCCTTAATTGACCAAGGCAGAGTTACTGCCTCTTTCTTCCAACTCTGTACTACACATTGTGCAGCTTGCAAACAAGCTCTTTAATATGGATATTCTCCCCACAAATGTAAGTAAATATACAAAAGAAGAAATATTTCCAAATAGATTTTATATTATGTTCTACTTTCAGTATTAATAATAACTAGAAATTACTTGGATGGAGAATGAAAGAATAAAAAAAAATTAAAGTGTGTATTAAACAGTAGATAAAACCTCCTCACTTTAACAAGATGGTCTTTCCTACAATTCCCTATAACCATTAAGATTATGAAAAATGTTAAAAAATTGAGATGAGAATATTTTTTGTTAGGACTATGTTTTAAATCTTGATCATTATCACTAAACCTCAAACCCATTAAAAAAAAAGAAGCAGGCATTATGGGATTTCTACCTACTTAGCTCCCCAAATTGTGTTTACTATTCAGGATACATAGAGAACCAATTGTCAAATCTGAATCACACAAATGGCCTCCCCCAGTGCCGTGCTTTCTATACCAAGAATTTCAGCATGTCAGATGAAGAGCATTCCCAGGGACTCTGGCCACCAAGTTCTTCCTATAAAATTCAATGAGTATTTGAACCATAATAATACGAGGGCTCTAAGTGAGATTGTCCTGACTTTCACACAGTGAGAAAGTCTTTGCTCATGAATTATTTCTATTTTTGTAGTCCAGATAGTTGTACAACTTTGAGAACCATTAAAGACTATTAATTCATTGTTAATAGTCTTTCCCATCATAAGCTAGCCCAACCCAGGGATATTCTATTGAGAATATTCCATACATGAGGACCTTCCTTCTCAGCAAACATTTTAGTCTGTTTGCCAGAGAGATAATTAATCAATAAGTTTACAAGCAGTACATGGAGCCATCAGCCTCTTTCCTTCAGTGACATCATCCTCCCAATAATCAGAGATTTATGGATCATGGGTCAGATGGTTTAGCTTATCTCCCCAGTGAAATTCATCATATCTATTATCAAAGTATAACTTATTTTCATTATGTCTTATAACTATAATTGGCTAATTATATTTGGGTTGATTTCATATACCACAGTTTATCTGATATAGGATTGTTAATTTTGTTTATTTCTTGGTTGTTTGGATTCTGTCAAGTAAAAGGTCTCAAAGGTCTATTGATATCCCTATGTTTAACACTGTTGGCCTACTTGTTTTGAGTAATAAATTAGTTAATAAAATACTGATGAGATTTTTCTGTCCATACCTGGTAGATGGTTTTACTTTCTTCTCTTGACTTAATATCTTATGGAGAGAAGGCAAATAGGTTTTAACTGAAGGGCAAACTCTAATCAGTTGATAGCAATATGTTGGAATAATGTGTTCCAAGGAGCATCTGGGCTCTGTGGGGAAGAAGACCATCATCAATTAGTGAGCTCTGGCAAAGGCCCAGGAGGGAAGGGAGATGGCAAATGCACCTTCTCCAGGCTAGCTGGAAATGTCACCTTTTCCAAGTCTATTGGCACTTCAACAGAATATGAAGGTACATTCAGATACAAAGGAATCCATTTCTAATAATGGCATTTTATAACTGCAAGAGAGATATTGCAATAGACTCATGTATGTTTATACAAACATGTGAAATAGAAGAATTCATTGGAGAGAATGACAAATATAGGAAGGAGATATGGTAGGGACATCAAGGTTAAATAACAGAATTAACCAGCATGATCTAATAGCTTTTTAATAATATTTTATAACTTCTAAAGATAAAAATATTCATTTTTATCAAACATATGAAATATTACAAGTATCTATAATATGCTAGGCAACATGGAATTATCTCTAATTTAGAAAAAATGTAAAATCTGCTAACACTGATGAAATCAAATTAGAAATTGATGATATATTCATGGCTTATGTACTCCAAAATATGTAGAAATTAAATTGCATGTTCTTAATGTAAAATTTTAATCATAGAAAATATCAGATCATTTCAAGTCAGTGGGAATTAGCTGTAGCAGAGCTCAGAGAGGCCTTACAAGCAGGAAGACTAGAATTCAGTCCCCAGAAGCCACATACAAATGCCAGCTGTGGTGTCTCCTGCCTGTAATCCCAGTGTTGGTGGTGGTTTGGTGGGGAGAAATCCCTGGGACTTGGTGGCTAGCCTGTCTAGACAAACTGATGAGCTCTGGTAAAATGATACCTTATTACAAAGGATGCTGTTGTGTAACACTGTTTCTGGGCAATGTGACAAACACCTACTCACTGCAGATAGGGAACCAATGACAGACCAAAGTAAGAATATTACCAAAGCCCACTTTGGTGAACCAATGAGTCTTTACTGAGGTTAGTTAAAAAACATAAGGGTGAGGGATTATTTACAGGAGCAGAAAAGACTCAAAAACAGGGGCATCACCAAAAGCCCACCTCAACACCGGTGATAGTTCACGGAAGCTGTAAACATGGAGCTCACTGTACAACCTACAGGCAGCTCAACAGGTTGGAGAGTGTCCTTTCCAGGCAGCTCAGTTGGTCTGAGCCTCTTCCAGACAGCTTGGTTGATTTGAGCCTCTTCCAGGCACCTCAGCTGGCCAGAGAGACAGTTCTTACTGCTTATACAAGCTTGAGGAGTGAGAGGCCTAGTGCATTTGGTCAGTTTCAGGGATTTTCTGAAGCTTTTGAGTTGTTTACTTCCTGAGTCTTGATCAGCCCTCTTCCAAGGTGGAAAATTTATCTCAGAGGAAACTTCTTCACAATAGAGGTGGACAGTGTTCCCAAGGACGACACCTGAGGTTTTCTTCTGACATCCACAAACTAGCACACATATGTGCACCCACACACACGAGTATGTGCACATGCATGTCCATACACGTACACATGCATCTTAGAAAGCAAATATATTGGTTCACTGAAGATCTGAAGACAAAACCACCCTACTCATGGGTGAAGGTCCCAGAAGTGCAGAGACTAATGACCAGAAGAGCATTTTTTATTAGTAGATAGTGTTGTAATTTATAAAAGATGTCATACATTTGGTAGAAAGGAGCTGACATGATCTGCCTTTCATAAGGTAACATGATGGAGCCCTAAAGGGAATGGAAACGATTTGCTTCAGTTCTGAAGAAGAGATTCATTAAGAGAGAGAGAGAGAGCCATCATAAATATCATCACAGGGATCCCGAATGGAGACATAGACCCTACAATTCCACAGGGTAGAGGGAATTTATTATTCCTACAGATTTTCTGGTGTGTGGGGGGGATGCGTTTTAGTGATACAGTTGCACATGCTCCCGTTAAGTGGTGACAACAAACTCATTGGCTCATGAAGTCAAACATGTAGAATTATTTTTTGTGTCGGTCTTCCTTGCCTTATCTGGGACAAATAGATGTTAGTGCTCCAGTAAAAATCACACAACAAGAAGGTTACTAAAAGAGCACTTGGAACCCAGCTCCATACAGAGAGGATTACAGTGTCAGGAGGAGCTGAGCTGCAGTGTAGACTCAGGACAGCTTTCACTTGTGCCTCTCCCTGCGGCCAGGAGGACCAGAGCTGTGATCACCCTTCTTCCCATTATGAGTTCTTTCTATTGAGTTGACATGTCTAGGCCTTTATAATCCCACAGCCATCTGTCATCAAGTATGGTCCATCTCAAGCATGACCACGACCTTGTGTGACGTGATTCTTGGCTACTACAGCAATCCAGAAGACTGGCCAGCAAAAACCTCCATAGATGGTCTTCCTAGTGGTGGGAACAAATCCCCTTTTCTTGGGTTTGACTGTTAGCACAATGCCCACACATGCCCTATAGAATGCACATTTCTAAGGTACAGCAGCATCCATCTCAGCATAAGTCTTTGCCTACAGGCTTCAAAGCCCTTCCAGCATATCCTGGCTGTCCATTCAGGGGGGATGTCCTTGCTGCAGGCAACTCAGACGAAAGGTGGCTTGGTGCAATGGGAACAAAGAAAAGGATTCTATGTGGATTCTCCCTAGGCTCAATCTGTGCTATGACCAAGCATAGTCAGAGAAACTAACATTTACTGAGCATCTACCTTGTGCCAATTGACTGCTTTAACTGTTTTACATGCTTTAAACTGCCCGAGTCTTTGTCTCCCTGATTGTAGGCAATAATACCTGCCGAGCAGCTTTGCAAAGTGAGTTAAATGAGCTCACATATTACCAAATTCTCTTTGCATGCAGTAGGCTCAATGCCAATGGGAGCTCATCACTCCCTCTTCCTCATCATGCCTGAATAATTCTAGATCCCCAAATATGTGGCATGCTCCATCAGCCCTGATATACGATAACAATAATGCTTATAATGATAGTTATTATAGCTCTCATTTATTGAGGACTTACCATTTTCTAGTCAGTGTGTGAAGTCTGTGACATATACACATTCACTGTGTCCTCAAAATACCCTGTGTGGCAGAAACACGAGCCTCTTGATATGATGCTGTCCCATAAGAAAGCATTTTCCTGCACAAGTCACCACTTACTCCTTACACGCACACACTCATACACACACACATGCACACACACACAATTTTCTTCATCTTAATTATTTTCTACAGCCTTCATTTTCTTCCTCTTTGCTTCCATTTCTAGACACATTTAATTTCCTTCTTTTGTTTTACATTCCAAATTATTTCATGCTCAAAAAATTATAGTCCTGTAGAGGAAGCAAACACTCTTTCCCTCTGCAGATCTCAGCACGAGTGGGAATCCTGCCATCTAGCAGTCTGTCCTCGTTCAATTTTAGCATCGTATAATTTCCTGCATAATTGTTTAAATGTCCTCCTTCTCATCCCTGTCTCTCTCCTCAAATTCTGCTAATTTTTTTTTTTTTTAAAAAAAGAAGGAATCCAAGCTGCGTGTCTGCTTCGGCAGGGGATTTCACAGGCACTGTGCCAGACAGCCCCATGCACCTTGACTTACCACACAGCACCTCAGCAAGTCCGCCCAGCGTCCTCCATGGAAGCCCTCCAGCCTGCCCCTTCCTCGGTCACCTTCCCTCTCTGCCAGAGGCCTCAAAGCCAGGCATGCGGAAATTCCTCATGTGTTGGTGACATTCGATTCCCAAATATCACATAACCAAAAATATTAAAATAAACTGCTCATAACATTTTCCTGAATGCCATCTGGGCCCCACTGGAAGCTGACACTATCTGTCAAACCCAAGATAACCACATTTCCCCCTCCTTTGTATGTGTTAATGTTTGTCGTAATAGATTTCACTTTAATGTCCCAATTACATTTATGACATTCTTTCATCTGAGTGGCACTAATGACTTTCATTATTATTTATGCTCCTCCTTAATTATAAGACTCTCACCTCTCTCATTACACACCCCTTCATAACCCCCTCACTTGCATACATGCTCTCTGGTATGAGCTAATGTTCCTTCACTTCCCATTGTGGTAAACAGAATGATTAATTACTCCTGTTCAATCATCCTACCCCAGGCTGAAACAAGGAGAAGGGCCAGATTGCTGCTCCAGAAGGATTTCCGGGGACACCTGTCAGAAAGAAGAAAAGATGAGAAACCCCTAGCCCCAAAATAAATAAATGCCTGACAGTTCATGTGAGTCTTAGCCTTGGGATCAATCACTAGGTGAAGTGATTTTAAGTAAAAATAAAATAGGACATTTGCTACAAATGTCTTGTTTTGTAGATGATGATAGCAGAACTCAGGGCAGTGTGGAGAAACCAGATATTCTGAGCACATGACTTGTCAGTTGACATAGTCTTCAGAGAGAATTGATCTGCTATGATACATGGAAAAATTGTACCGGTTATTACTGATCGTGTGTTAAGAGGACTTTCATTTGACCCTTTGAATCTAGACAGGGCTTATGATGTGACTGAGACAGAAGACGGGGCAAAATCTTTGTTATATTTCATTCTGCAAATTCCTTCCCTTGGGAGACACTAACAATGTCTATCAGTTCCTTAAGGCCCAAGAACAATCCAAAGTACAATTCTGTTGAAGTTCACCCTGGAGAGATTGGTGAGCTTACTTACAGAGCGTGGGTAAAGGACGTTTTACAGGAGCACTGGTGGCCCTGTAAGAGTTGCACCACCACTACCAAGTCTCCCCCTAGCTTGGATAATGGTTTCTCACAGCTGCACAGATGGTTCCCTGCTCCAGTCACCCTTCTCCAGCCAATATAGTCTAGCACTTCCTGAGAGAGACCCGGAAAGCATGTGCAATTAGGGTAGAATTGCATGCAAATGGCCTACTTGAGATCTTCTCTTGCAAGCAGGCACATCTAGTCCAATGAAGACAGCAGTTGTTTGGTTTAGAATATCATGCTCTCAGTGTATTTTCTTCAAATCTGGACCTCAAGAGGTCTAACAGTCTCCTCTGCTTTCTTGGTACTTTCAGTATTTCCATGGAAACAAACCCAGACTCTCCATGGTGACAGAGGGTCCAGATGTTCTATACAGCCCTGTTGACTTACCGGCTGATTGGAGATGTGTGAACAAGGCCAGCAAAGATCCGCCAAGCCATAACAACCATCCAGCTGCATCCAGTCCAAATTGCCATTCTACAGAACCAGGCACTCAGGAAACGGTGGTGATTTCCAATGTTTTGGGGGTAGTTCATTACACCATACAGGCTAATGGATGTACTCATCAAGGGAAACACATTTGAGCATGGAGACTGTGATGAAAGTTCAGAAAACCAATCAATAGGGAGAAATTACTTTGCCTCAGGTATAAAATAGTGAAATCAGCACTTTGAGAGGGAGTGAATGTGATCATTTGTATCATTGTATGAAGAGAAAATACGAACTTCAAAATGACAAAGGCAAACTAGTCAAATTTCACAAAATCTGGGATGAAAGCAAGGTTCAAATCTCTCAGACCACTGGTTCCAAAGGCAATGCCTATTCAAGTATCATGCTTGCTGCATTGGCCAATAGCCTGAGGACACCTCACCATCTGAAGCCACATATTCTGTATCCCCTGTTCTTTCCATGTTGCTACAGACAGGACTAGCAAAAAGAAGCAACTGGAAGCAGGACAGAGAGGTGTGAGCTCAGCCTCTATGATTCTGTTCTGTGATGGTTACTGTTGATTTGCTTGTCAACTTGACAGGATCCAGAATCACCTAGGAGATAAGCCTCCAGTCACACCTGCCATGGATTATTTGAGTAGGTTATCTTCTGAGCATGCCATCAGAGACAATCTTGATTAAGTTACCTGGACTTAGAAGACCCATGTTCTGGGTGTGGCACCCTTCTCTGAGTTGGGATCCCAGATTGTGCAGAAAGGACAAAGCAGGCAAGCTGACCACAAACATTCTCTCTTTCATAACCCTGAATGCAACTTGACCAGCTGCCCCAAGCCCCAGCTGCCAGGGGCTTGCCTGCCATGATGACTGCACCCATGAACCGTGAGCCAAGGTATTTTTATCACAGCAACAGGGCAAATAACTAAGACAACCTCATTAGGTGGTGGAGTTGGCCCTGTCACATCCCTTTCACTAGAGCTAATGGACTCAGAAAGAGCCAGAGGCAGCTGCTTAAACAATAGCCAACCCATATGCAGACAGGGCCAGGAATTCTGTACAAGGATATGTTCACTGTGTAAAATTCCATTTGTTAAGAAGTATGAGCCAATGAGTGAAAGGCTGTGTATGTCTATTTAAACAACCCAATTTCAGAAGATCCTTCCTTCCTTCCTTCCTTCCTTCCTTCCTTCCTTCCTTCCTTCCTTCCTCTCTCTCTCTCTCTCTCTCTCTCTCTCTCTCCACAGTTCTTACAACTGGCATGGTTAAACTCTCCCTTTATCCTTTTCTAGTGGAATCACCAATCCACAATCACAATCTCTTAACTATTGAGTGTAGACTTGCTGCTACTCAAACCCTTGGCCATGTAACTGAAGAGAATAAAGATCTTTTTCATAAATCACTGCATGCCCAGGTTTTATTTGAATTTAAACAGCAACAGTGATTACTTACAAAGTTCTCAAGTAAACTGTTTCCTAATTTGTACTACATTTCTTTTATCTCATTTTAAAATTTATACTGAGATAGTCAAATTTCAAGGAACTTTATTTTTCAGACATTTATATTAGCTAGTTTTTACCACAATAGCAAAATGCCCAGGAGAAACAATTTAAGGGAAGAAAGGCTTTTTTTACTTTGACTCATACTCAACTGGGTCCATTGCTTTGGGCTTGTGTTGAGGAAGACCATTGTGATGGTAAGAAGGTATGTCATTGGAGGAAGACGTTGACCTTAGAGTGCTGGGCGGGGGAGAAAAAGAGAGGAGAGAGAGAAAGAGAGAGAGAGACAGAGAGAGAGACAGAGAGAGAGAGAGAGAGAGAGAACCTGATATTCTTTTCAAAGACTCACTCCCACTGACCAAGTTCCTCCAACTTGGCACTACCTCCTAATAGCCCTTTCATCGATTAACTCCTCATTGGATTTGCCCGCTGATTGGGTAAGCATCTTATGACCCAATCTCCTCTTCAATAGCGCCATCAATTAGGCACCAAAGCTTCGACACATGAGCCTTTGTGCAGTACTTCATACCCAAACTATAATACCTGTTCTAAGGTATTCAAAATATTCTCCTGACTTTTCAATCCAGTATGTTTGACTCATTTCTTAATTATTGCTGCTCTTTATGTGTGGATCCCTAAGTCTTCATCCCTCTCAATAAAAATAGGGACTTAGCTCACTGTGATATCCCTTCAAAGTCTCTACAATTAATTATATCGAAGACACCATCATATCTACTTTGTCTTCTTTGGATGCATTTTGTTATTTTTAATTTAAACACTATGAAGTTAAAATATATACATTGATCTTTTCCAAGGGACTGTTTAAAGCAGTTTTAATATTGGAAGCCAAATCTTCCTCTGGCAGAATTTTACTGTCAGAGGTTCACACAGGAAAGATAACAACAGAAAGAAAGTATCAGTAAGGTTGCCATCTCTTTTCCCGCTGGATGCTGTGGTCACAGGATAATGTACAAGAATGGACTTTCAGCAGAAATCTGTAAAATGGGGCCAATATGAAAGTGCGCTGATCTTTCAAACTACTGTTTTTGCTAAATTTCTTATCTAATTTTTACACACATTTGGTCATCCTTCTCCTGTAATAAATTAATTACTACATACATATTTTTCTGTACATGAAGTTCTAAGATCCTAAGTTTTATAGGTTATATTTCCACTAGGATGATATTTGCAGTGGGGCTTGCTGACTTCTAACCTAGCCAAGAAAATACAAACCTCCATTTGAAGGAGAACCCATGCCTCAACAGGATGGGTAAAGAGGGACGGAGGAGGAAACTTGATGACCTTTTTAGGCTTCCATGTGTCCACAGTCGGTGAACTCACATGTACACATGTGGATACAGTCACATATAGGGACAATAAATAAATCTAAATTTATAAGATCCAAAATATGGGCTAGGGAGATAGTTCAATGGATGAATAGTTTGCAGCGCAAGCATAGGTCCTAAGTTCAGATCCCTAGCACCACATGAAAGATTGGCACAGTAGCATGCACCTTTAATTCCAGTGCTCCTGCAGGGAGGTGGCACACAGAGGTAGGGGAATCCCTGGAAGCTCAGGGCTGCCTAGCTTGGCAGAAGCAGTGGGGAACAAGGGATCCTTTCTCAATTATGGTGAAAACAGAGGGCCAACACTCGAGGATGTCCTCTGACTTCCACATGTGCACCATGGTAGGAACCTTCCTGCACTCATACACAGGGACATGCACGTGCGCATGTGCACAAACATACACAGAGAGACAGAGACACGGTGGGGGGGAGGAGAAAGAGAGAAGGAGAGAGAGAGAATTAAAATGGGGGGGGCAAAATCCTGTTCTGGATGTAGTGTCCAGTCTCTGATTTTACTGCTAAGAGAACAGATTACTAGCCATGGCAAAGTAGGAGGTGACTCAGACTGGGCAGCTATGACAATATGGGTCTTTGGTTAACTTTTCTGAGTATCAGTTTTCTTGCTTGTAAGAAGCAGTTTTAGATGAGAGAATGATTTCCACTGTCTTATCAGGTGACCAGGTGTCCTAGGAGCTTCTTCTGGGGTCACAGCAGCTGCAAATCTGGGTGGTTGATCAGATCAGGCCACACAAGGGCTCCTAACACTGAGCACTCACCTTTGATTTGTTTACAGTGTGGAATAAGATTGTGTCTGAAGAACACCTCTAGCGCTAACAGTCTGAACACAATATCTTCCAGGACCATCCTGGCTCTGCTGTTCAGTGGTTCTGTACAAATAGTCATTAGAAAGAGAATTATACTAGAAGGAGCTCAAGTAAGAAAGAAGGTTGATAACAGTCAGGCCTTCATTTTGGGAGCAATTAATAGCAGCTCTGTCCAAAAGATTTTCAGCAAAGCGTAGTGGTTTTTCAGTGATTTCTGGGACTATCAGAACAAATTGCCAGAGCTAAGGAGACAGGTCTGCAATCATAATAAGAGCGCTATACTTCTTAACCCTTACATATCATGCTGTGCTTCTGCTGCTAGACAAGGCAGGGCTCCAGCCATGGTTGCTAGAAAACAATAGCTCTCTTAGGGCATAGCTCCTTCAGTATTGGAGATGGACAGCTCTGAGATACAGGATGCCCTCCTCCTCATCCTTCTTGATTGTGCTAAGTGAAACCATCACAAATCTCATATATCTCACTCCGGAAGAACATGTCATCCATAAGCCTACATTTTCTCTGTATCTGATGATAATCATAAATAAAAATGATGATTAATGAATGTAATTTCCTCTCCGGGTCAGGCTTCCTGAGCAATCACCTGTTTTATTCCAATAATAACTAGGCATATGATCATTTCCCCCTTGAATTCATCCTTCTCTGCCATCAGACTGTAGTGCTAAACTGAGCACTCTTCCTCCTGGATGGATGAGTGAATGAAGCTTCCATGTTCCCTGCATTCATTCAGTCCAACTCTCTTGGCTCCTAATAAAGAAACCAGTGATGATGTGATTTCTCAGTTAGGCTGTAATCTAATCAGAAGGTCCTGGTATTTGTCAAGGTCTTGAATGGACGCACTAGATACAACTCCAAAGACAGGTTTGTGGGCTTCCTGAGTCAACAGCCAGTCAAAGAGGTGATGGAGCATTCAGATGTTCAACTTCTGGCTTTCTGGGTGCACTAGAGGATTTCTCTTCTCCAAAATGCACGGTCCAATATTCCATATCTAATGTATTCTGATAATCTCTCCTGATGTCCTCCTCTCTTATCTCCTTCTATAACCTGTCAACCCCTCCTCATCCCTGCAGCCCCTTCCCAGGTTCATCATCTTTGGTTTGGTTTTGCTATCCATTTGGTTCAACCAAGGTCATCTGTGTTGGTTGTGGCCATTGGATTGGAAGTGCCTATTTATCCAACTTCTTGGTGCTATGAGATCTATAATGACATGTATTTCATACTCTTTTCTGTAGAATAACTTGCAAAGCAGGCCTCAGTCACCTTCAGTAGATAGTATTGTTTCTGTAAGACTTAAAGTGTGACTGAGGACAGAGAGATGGAGGAAGTGCCTGGAAGCATTTTACTGGAGTGGTACTTGTCATCACAAGGGGTTTTGTGTTTCTAAATTAAAAAGGATTTTAATTTAAAAGCAGTGTTTCAATCCCCATTCTGCTATGGCTAACAGCATAACTTTGGACAAGTCCTTTGCAATGTCTAAAGCCTAGTTTTCTCATCTCATCTGCTGTCTCCTTTTCCCCTAGTGTTTTTGTTCCTATTTAAGTGATAGTGTATTCCTTGATATTTTCAAATGTACATTGAAGTGCATCTTTCTCAATTATGAGATCATCATACCTCCCTTTATGGCTAGTACAGAAGGGCCAGCCATTAGGTGTAGGAAACAAACATAGACATCGCATATGTGACACTATTCCTTCATGTTTTTGATATTTCCTGTTGTGAATTCTGTCCTCCAGGCAGGAAGTAGTCATCACTACCTTGAAATCAGAGCATCGGTGAATACACACAAGATACTGCCCTAGCAAAATCAATTCTGTTCAACATTCGATTGCTGAAGGAACGGGAGCAGGGCGACTGGGCACTCCCTGTGATTATAGCCATTTCCTCCCTCCTGCTCCCAACTGCCTGTACTAATCTTGCCTAGATGAGTGGGGTCTCATCTGGTGCTAGGGTATAGAGGGTGTAGAAGCATAAATGAAAGGAAGACTGCCTGTACAGCTTTCAGGAAGTCATAACCAGTGCCAGAGTAGGCTATTTTGGTGACAAAGCTTTTTGGGGGGATCACCCATGCTCTTGTAAGTAACCCTCCACTCGTGATCCTATAACCACACTCAATAAACTCATTGGTTCACTAAGCTGGGATTGGAGGAAATTGTTCCTATGGTCTGTTGTTGGTTCTGTGTCTGTGTTAAATAGACACTTCTTTGAATGTTGTCAGGAAAAGTCACAGGACATTTCCATCAAGTCCGGGAACTCTTCCTACATAGATGTGAAGGGTTGCATGGTAAAAGTCTTCAGTTACAACACGTGGTATCAAGTCAAAGGTAAAGAGAAGGGAAAATACAACATGTTAATAAATTCAAAGTCCTGCTAGAAGTATCGTTTTATTCCCACCTACCAGAGTACATTGCATAAACTTTAGGGTGACTCAGGTGTCAGTGCTTTTCTTAGGTTTGTTGTTTGTTTGCATGTTGAGACAAGTCTTCTTGTAGCCGAGGTTGACCTGATACTCTCTATGTAGCCAAAGCTGGCCTTGACCTCTTGATCTTCCTGCTTCCCTTCTAAGAGATGGAATTAAAGACATATGCCACCATGCGTAACTTCTCAGATATAATTTTGGTTTCTACTAGACAATTGGAATTTTTTCTGCTTCTAAGAGATTTGCTCCAGATATTTCTTCTGGTCATTGGTTTTATTGAAGAACCATTTGGCAGAGGATTGATGTTAGGTTTATTTAAGTTTTAGGTCAAAGAAGTGGTGAGATTGAGGGGTAGGACAGGTGGTGGCAGTAATAACAGTAGGCACTTAGTTGTCCCAGACCCTGAGAGTTACCTTCCTCGCTATCTCCAGCTCTCTTCTTCTCATGCTCTCACCAAATAGGACCCCTCTTCATTTTCAAGCACACCAACTTCTGGAGGCAACGCAGATAAGGAAGTCTGATGGAAAAGCTTTTGCTCTTTGCATACTTCCTTTTACAACCCCCTGCAAGTTCATCTATCCTGTTTTTGTATTTATTTACGCTGCTGCTGCTGCCGCCACCGTCTTCTGAACATCAGAACCCAGTTTCTTCTGTCTTCCCACATGGACTGAAGACCAACGCCTCTCTAGGGGTGTCCTGGGCCTTCAGCACTAGACTGGGACTGCTGATATAGTCAGCCTCATGGAATGAGCAGCTACCAGTTCTCCAGTATGAAGGTAGTCAGTGTTTGACTACTCAAACCATATTGAGTAAACCAGACTAATAAGTCACCTTTTAATATTAATTCAGTCTATGACTTCTGTTCCTCCAGAGAACCATGACTAAACATCTACACTAGAATAGAATAGTCATAGAATGAAATGCTGCTATCAATTACAATGAATTGTCTACACTGATATACATATTATTAACTAATGACAAAAATAAACACTTTTATATGTATTCATCTATTATAGAAGGATAAAACTAAGCTATTGTGGAGCTTAGGTGCAAGGGAGTGATTATTGTAAAGGCAAGACTTTATCTTCCTTTTATTGTAGATAATTTATTACAGGTTTACAATGCATTGTAATCAAATTCACCCACATTACCCTCTCTTACCCCCTTCCTGGTCCTGGTGACCCTCTTCTTCCCAACCAGTCCTGCTCCTACTTTCATGTCCTTGTTTTGTGAGTTGGTCTCATATAGACAGCCATGGTCACTCTGTGTTCTGAAGGTCATTGATAAGTAAACAGAAAAGAGAAGTCCCTATAAGGGGTATGCTTAGTCTAACAACTCCCCAAACAACGAAATCTCACCTCCAACCATTCTGCCAGAACTGAATAACCCCCAACACATGATGCAATTAGAGCCTCTGTCCAGTGCCCACATTGATCCACAGGAAGGACTGGTCTTCATTTGCCTTATTTTCGTGGGCTTGTTTGCCTGGCAGAGACCACTTAAGTGGTAATTACGTGCACAATGGCTCACCTTACTGTCTCAGGGCTCAACATTGGCCAGCTTGGGAAGCTTTCATTTCCACAACAGGAATGCCATGTCTAGGAAACTGTATAAAATGTGACTCCCCATAACTGAACAAATACTTCTCCAGAGTGGAAACTCCTTCAACTACAACATCTTGTTCTAGGCTGTCGATGATGTTCTTGTTACTGCCCAGTCTCCTGTGCCTTGCACTGTACTAAATACTTGTTCATCCTGTTTCATAGCCTAAGGGGAAAATTTATTCACAATCTGTTAGTCCTTTTTCCCTCATTTCCCTCATTGGTGATGTGTTCACAGTTATCAGTACAGGATGTGAGAGTGATGGTCATCAAGTTTGTTGGGAAAGTTCTAGAGTGTTATGGATGGGCTAGTCATGTTTATTACTTAACGTCAGTGGTGACTTGCCTATGCATCTTATTATCTTAGATACTCACCATTTATGAAATTAAATATTTCTATTTTATATTTCAATAGCTTGGAAGACTGTTGAAGGTATGATTTGAAGTCTTCTTTACCAAAAACCAGAACAGAGATATCAACCTGTTTTTAGTTTCCATTGAATGTAGAGCAACATGAAAGGGCTCCCACTGGCGATGGAACTTAATAAGTTACATGTGATGTTTAATGCATTAGCCTATCTGTATAATGGAATAATATAGTTCATTTTAGATGGCTAAAAATATGTTTTTGAATCTCAGTGTCCTGATTCTTTGATATAACAGACTGTATCCTACCAGTAAAAATGTTTAAGCTTGATAGATTTCTTTTTCTTTTTTGTGTGAATTTGAGATATTTTCTTAAGTGAATTTTTGTGAATTTAATAAAACATATTTTGGTTATACATAGGATTTTTATTTTTGCAGGATATATATATGGATAACAATTTGAACAGAGGACATAGACAAAAAATAAAACAAATGGTCAACTCACCCATTTCATTTTTCCATCATTATATAAGTAGTATCAAAAATGATCCATTTATTCCTTAGATGAACATGTAAAAGGATTGGTTGTGGTGAATTTAATTTTTGCAAAGTCCTCTAACTTCACCCCTTCTTTGAGTGATTGTCAGTTAGCAGACTAAATGTTTGACAAGTAGATGATTTTAAATGTGAAAAGAACAAACCAAAATAAATTCAGTCAAATCTTTCACAAAGAACAGGAATGAGGCCAATGTCTTCCCAGAAGTGCCATCACTCCTAATTATTCTGATCAATTTTCACTGCTCCCTTACATCATCTGGCCACAGTGATGGCCAGACACTCATTGGAGTCTCCCTCTGTTGAGTGTATGGAAGCCATAAAGCACCCCGGCTTTGGGATCAGAGTGTACAAAATACAATACAGTCCATCTGGGACATTAGGTAAGCTAATCATGGTTCTCAATCCATTTGCCTGTATAATTGAATACTGTAGCTCCTTTGAGTTTCTGTGCATAGAACACAGTGCCTGGCACAGGCTCTGAGCAACAGGCACTATACACTGTATTTGCTCCTTCTGTAATTACAGACAGGTTCTGTGGATCTAGCATAGCAACACCTTCCCTTTCCTGATGCCACAGCACCTGGAAGTTGCTCACATGTTTTCTTCTGACTGAAGTATGTAGGTCATATATCCATTCAAAGCTGGTTTCCTCTCACATTTGGGGTCTGTTCTACAAAGGTTTTCAGTGCGCCACTCTTGCTAAGGATGGAAAGTGAAAGCTGTATTGAAAGCCACTGTCTCTTTGTCAGGTTATCTTCTGACACTACTTTTTAGTATTATTATCTTATGCAACACCGTGACCAGTGTTTCAAAGTCCTATCTCTAATAATATCAATCCCTTAATTAAAATATAACTTCATGATTCATAGTTTAACAGAATGTTACCTGGATTTATCTTTGGCTATTTGGGTAGTGTTTTTCTGAAAGTTATACAGTCTATTGACATGCCCTACACTAAAATGCAGTGCAGAACTCTGGAGTCTTCCAAATGTTGAAGTTTTAAGTTTTATGGAACCAAAAGGAGATAGAAGTCATGAAAGTTTTTTAGTTCTTTTTACAAATGTCTTAAAGTTTAATACTTATTAACTATATGTGTTAAGCCTTATATTTAAGTTAGTAGCTATAAAATATTGAACACTGACTTTGAGTTTGTGATTTTCAAAGGAATCTCTGATGTGTCATACTATGCATGAAACCCGATGTAATGAGCTCAAATAACATTTTATGTAATAAAAGAAAGAGTAGAACCCAGTGAACTCAGTCTTCATTGCATTTTTTCCCATTCTGATTGTAATTAAGGTGGCAGTTCAAGTCATAATTATTGGGTCACTACAGTTTCAAGTATTCAGCAAAACTTACAATGATTCAGAACATTAAATCAATGATTCCTTAAACCAGTGTTAATGAAATTTGTTGAACTTTCTTTCATAATGAAAAAAAAATACAAACAGACTGTTTCAGGTCATGGAAACTATGTTTATGTTCCAGCAGTTCCAAGGCAGCACTTTGGACACGTTCTAGGGTCTATTACTCAACTACTTCTGCTCATGAGCTGCACGTTCCTTCACCTGCACTTGCTCTCTTGCTGCAGGAAAACACGCACCAGCACAGATTGGTCTCTCTTCAAATTTATGACCTGAAAATTCAAGGAACGTTCATAAACATTTGGCAGCATAATAATTTAGACCTCAGGCTCTAGATAGATTATGAATATTGAGTATAAATCCTGGTTCCGTTAGTAAATAACTATGTAACTCTGAGAAAGTTACATAATTTCTTTACGTCGCAGTCCTCTGCTTTGCAGGCTAAAAATTATAATTAGAGTTTTTATGAAGGAAAGAATAAAATTGTCTTTGTGGATGATATCATTGCCTATGTACAAAATGTGAAATAATAATAAACTATCTTCTGAAACTACTAAATGATTATAGAAAGGTTGCCTAACACAGGCAAATTTATCTTGTATATTGTAGAATAAATTATTTCTCTATGTGTCAACAAAGAAACAAATGGAATTTGAAATTAAAATACAGCATCAATTACATTAGCACCCAAAAGAGTAAAACACAGAGAGAAAGAGAGAGAGAGAGAGAGAGAGAGAGAGAGAGAGAAATAAAGGAAAGCAGGCATCTGATGAAAATAAAGAACTAAAATATGGAGAGATCACCCCATGCTTGAGGAAAAGCAATAATCGTTGTCAAATTATTCCCAAACTATCTGTACATTCTATTCAGTCCCAATCAAACTCCTAGTGAATTATTTTGTGTATCTAAAAAATTGATTCTAAAGTTGATATGAAGTGTCAAAAGACAATGTTGTTAAAGGATAAAATTAAAGTCATAGACAGACACCATCCAACTTTTAGGCTTACTATGAAGCTATAGAGCTTTAGTAATGGATACAGTGTGGCTGGAAAAAAAGAAAAGGTAAATTGATTCATGGGTCACATATAGGTAGCCAGAAATAGACACACACACACACACACACACACACACACACACACACGGGCATACAAGCATGCATAGTCAACTGATTTCTTTGTGATGTTATGCTGACTAGATTGGACTTGAACTCACTAGCTCAAGCCATTCTGCCTCAGATCCTGGAGTAGCTGGTACTACAGGTGTGTACCACCATATCCAGCTTAGACAGCTGACCTTTGATAGTGGAGTAGAGGCTTTACAAGGTACAAATACAGCCTCTTCAACAAACAGAGCTGGAACAACTGAAAATCCACACACACACAAGTGGCTTTCAGCCCTTACATCTTTCACTAAAGTGGAGTCAAAATAGACCACTGACACAAATATCACATGCCACACTATAAATGTCATAGGAGACAACAGAGAGAAACCCTACATGATGTTGGGTATGACAATGACTCTTAGATGCAACATCAAAAGCATGATGTATGAAAAAAAGCTAATGAGCAGTATTTGTTAACATTTTTTATAGTTCTAGGGACTGAGGATATAGTTCTTTCAATAAAGAGCTGGCATACAGGCATCAGGACTTGAATTTAATTCCCAGCATCCCAAGATGATAACAAACAGAGACCCACAAATAGTCAACTTGCAGAAAATAAGAGACCATGAAGTGCTCAGACCCAAATGGAGCACCTGTTGTACCTTCTCCTCCAAAGGCTCTGGAATTGCAGAAGAGGAGACAGACAGATTATAAAAGCCAGAGGTGGTAAATGAATACCAGGAAACTGTGTAGTCTGAACATCACAGAGTAGTTGCCTATATGAACCCACAGCACTTATGACAACATGCACAAAACTTGTGCAAATCCAAGCCAGACAGGGTCCCAGTCTGGATGGTGGATGTAGGCAGGAAGTCATAGCCCCAGCTGAGAATGATGGTTGTTGGGAGGACAGTCAGTTATCCTTACTAGTGTTATGCCTGGTAGGTTGACCAGACTTACAGGCATGAACCCACACTCAGGAGCACTTGGGAGTCATGGACTGGATGAAATCAGTAGGCCTTTAAAAATACATAAACAAAAGAAAAAGGACAGATAACAATTGAAGGCATGAAATCTGGGGGGTTGGGTTAGTGAGGAAGAGCTGGAAAGGGAAGAGAGGGGTTTGAATGTGATCAAAATACATTGTATGAAATTCTGGAATCTCTGTCATCTATCTATCATCTATTTAATCAGATATCTATCTATAATCTATCTATCTGTCATCTGTCTATCATCTATCATCTATCTATCATCTGTCTATCATCTGTCTGTCATCTATCTATCTGTCATTTATCTATCATCTATCTATTATCTATCTACCTATCATCTATCTATTTACCATCATCTATCTATCTGTCATCTCTCTGTCTCTCATATATCATTTATTTAAATTCAGGCATGATAGTGTGCTCTTGTAATCTCAGTGTTGGGAAGGTGGAAAAAGGCAGATTCCTGGGTTTTGTGGGTCACCCAGCCTGACCTAGTAAGTAAGCTCCTAGTCTCAGTGAGACACCCTGTCTCAAAAATGAAGAGAACAGTTTCTTCAGAATGAGACTTGTGGTTGATCTTCGGCCTCCACCTGCATGCTCACACACATGCACACACACCTGCACATACATGTATCTGCATGTACACACCAAAAAACTAACATTTGGCCGTATGCAAGATAATGGGAAAAGGAAGAGATAGATAAGCAAGGAGGAAGAGATATCAGCAAGCCGACCGAGTAGAAATATTCCACAGCCTTGATCCACAAAAAGTTCTACCAGAACGCCTTTTTGAAAACCTCGTACTTTGGAACAAGCCCATGACAGCCACATGGTTCATGGAATGAAAGTGAGAAGAGCAGTCTCACTTTGACAGCTCTGTGAGCATAATTCCAGGCACAGCACATTTCCTGGAGCTCATGTGTCCACAGGAAGAAAAGGGAGCCAGAGGTTTCTACTTCCCCAGCACTCCACGGTGCTACTCTGGAGGACTCCAAACTCACCCCTGGAAGTTTGGAGACAGTGGCTCTGCTAGACTGCTTGTATCAGGTAGAAAGAGAGACAAGAGGCCAGGAACCGAGGGGCCACCACACAGACTCCGTGGACAGCTCTGTGTTCCTGCCAGCTGCGATGCAGGATAGGAAATACTAACCAACTTCACAGCCCACCTGTAATACTGAGCTGTTGCCTTCAGAGTCATGGCAGGAGGTTCAACAAACTTGAGTCCTTAGATACTAGCTCTGCATAACCAGTTTCCAAGTCAACTCCAACTGTCTGCCATAAAGTAGGAAGACACCCACTTTCATGTTTCAGAGAAGCGTAAAGCCGGATCTTCTTGGTTAGGATGTTAAACAAAAATGTCAAATGAAATTTTACCAAACTGAAAAATTTCTGTATAGTAAAAAAACAACGGTAGAAAGAGAAAGCTTACAGACTGAGTAGAACGGCTTATGAACCATATATTTTGATTAATAACAAGCTTTATAAGGAACATAAACAACTTAGTAACAAGAAAACAAACCAGAACCAATTACAAAATGGGTAAGGTCTTAGGCATGGTGTCACATACCTATAATCCTACCACTAAGGAGGTAGAAACAGGAGAAGAGGGAGTTCAAGGCCAGACTTGGCTATAGAGCAAGTCTGAAGCCAGCCTGGGCTAAATGAGATATTATTTCCAAAAATAAAAATAAATAAATAAATAAATAATAAACAAATAAACAAACAGCATCAATAATAGCACAAAACCAAATATAAGAGACGCAAAAAGACTTTTCTCAAAAGACTACTTATAAATGACCAACAAATGTATGAATAATACTCACCATTGTTAGCTCTAGTGAATTGCAGCTTAAACTCACAGTGAGATATTACCTGCTACCTGCCAGAATGTCCATGAGCAAAGAACAGCTGTTGGCAAGGACATGGCGAGGGAGAATCCTTGCACACTGTTGGTCAGAATATAAATTTGTACAGTCATCAGAAACTGAAGGAGTCTCCCAAAAGAATTCAATCCCACTTTTATTTACCCAAAAGTTTCTAAACCAGTTTGTTGAAGAGACATCTGCATCCTTGTGTTGACTGCAGCTTTACTAAAACCAGCTGAACATTGCATTTCTGTTGTGGTTTACATTTGTTACCCAAAGGCTACAGTGTCAGAGGCTGGGGGACCAGGATAGTAGTGTTGGAAGAAAGTGGGGCCTTTAAGAGGTGGAACCTATTTGAAGGGCCTTAGGGCAACTAGGAACCTAACCTTAGGAAAATAAATAAAACATTTCTCTGGAAACCTTGGTTGCTTCTCTAGAGCGTTGTTTGGACACCTAGACCATGATTGTGTCCAGTGTGTCACTGGTTTCCTGTTTGGAGATATGCTTCCTTCCTTCACACACACGCCTCTGTCATTGCCATTAACCCTGAGGTGACACAGCCATTGTGGCCCTCACTAGAATCTATGAAGGCTGTTTGGACTGTCAGTCTCCAAAACTCAGAACTAAATAAATCTATTTTCTTTTAGAAGTTAACCCGTTTCAGATATTTCATTATAGTAATGATGAATGGTTGGTACAACTAAGATACAGAATTTACCTAGGTATTCATTATGAAATGGAAAAAGGAGTGGGATGAATAATACACAAGAAATGAAGCTTTGAGGGAAGGCAGTAATCCTGTCCTGATAACGTGGATGAGATTGCTGAATAAACTAAGCTAACCATAGAAAAGTCATCATCCTGTGGATGACATTGCAAACCGTTACAGGAGGGAGAGCAGAATGGTAGCAACAATGCACACAAAGGGTGTAAGATCTTAAACAGGAGGAACTTGTTTCTTTTTTAAGATCTGTTACATCGTGATGAATACAATTAACAAGCATATTGTGCACTTCACAATTGCTACAGAGAAAATTTCAAATGTTCTCACCACAAAGAGTGGTAAGACTTTGAAGTGATTAATATGCTAACTAGCTTGATTGAAGTAAAATAAATTAAATGCAGAATTAGTTTTATTCTATATTTTACTAAAAGACAGATCACTTTGTATTCCGCCATTCTAGGTAATTGTAAATGGTCAACTTACAATAATTATCTTTTAATGTAAATAAAAATAACTCACAGGCTCAGAGAAAATATTTTCAAAGACATGTGTGAAAAAGGACAGCTTATACAAAAGAAACAAAAAACTCTTAAAACTAAAGCAGAGAGAAGATAAACACTCCAATTAAAATAGATCATTAAAGGACTATTATAACTAATACAGTAATAAAGCAATTTCAGAGTACAAAAATCAACATGTAAAAAATAATATTTTTATATACCAGTACCAAGACATCTAAGAAGTTATGAAAGAGATCCCACTGACAGCATCTCCAAAAGAAAATATCTAGAAATAAATTCAATGAGGTAAAAAAAATTTTTTTCTTCTTTTTTTTTCTTTTCACAAAAACTTTATTGAGAATTTCATACATGCATATAAGGTTTACAATGAAAAGTCCTAAAACTTTGAGAAAAGAAGTCAAACAGGACACAGTTAGAGTGAAAAGGTCTCTTGTGGTCAAGGATTAGACAAAGTAATGCTATTTAAATGTTTATTCTGTTCAAAGTGATTTACAGGTTCAGTGCAATTCCAATTAGAGTATCAATGACATTCTTCACCATAATAGAAAACAAAACATCTTAAATTTCATGTGAAAGCTCCTAAGGCCTCCAATAGGCAAAGAAATCTTGAGCAAAAAGAACAACACTGGAAGGATCACAGTATCTGACTTCAAAGTATACTACAGAGCTATAGGCACAAACTCTGGTGTAGAAACAGACACAGAGGCCAGCAGCACAGGAAACTATCCATACAATCCTCATGCATTCGCAGCAAACTGATTCTTAACAAAGGTGGTGACAATACATCTTCGAGAAGGCAGAGCCTCTTCAGTAGATGGTGCTGGGGAATTGCTTATTCACATGCACAAAAATAAAACTTGCCATCCATTGTACACCCTCAAAAATAAACTGAAAATGGATGAAAAACCTAAAATGTAAAGCCTGGCATTATAAAAGCAATAGAAGAAAACAGAAAGGAAGACATAGGCAGTAATTTCTTTTCAGTTAAGACCCTAAAAGTGCAAGAAATAAAAGAAAAACAAATGACAAATGAGATTATATCAAAGTAAGATGCTTCTGTAAACAAAAGAAAACAGTCAGTATAGAGAAGAGCTGATCTACAGGATAGGAAAAAAATTGCGTAGTATACCTGATAGAATATGCGAACCTCAGAAAAACCATGAGTTTCATTTAGGAAGCCATAAAGGCATAAAACAGTCAGAGTGGCCAAAAAGCTCTAAATTTTAAGAGTACAGAGTTTTCCTAGTGACCTAACAGCTATAGATTAAGACCTGGCTCTGCTCATCCCTTATCAATCGGTCACTCCCAAGCCTGAGAGGAAATGTTTGTGGAGCCCACCTGTCTCCTCTAAGGCCAAAGATAACATTCCTGCCAGTTCCTGGGTAAATAATCTTGAGAAGGAGACCTTTAAGCCCAGGCACTAACTTGACTCCCCACCAAGTGTAGCTGTGTCCCACAACCCTGGTATAACCCCCACATACACGTTTTCTTTGGTTCCCTTGGTCAGCCTCTACCTCTCACTGTATCTTCTTTGAATAAAGGAAGATCTATTCCTTGTCTGTTGCAGGTCTGGCTCTGGTTTCTTGTCTCCTGCTCCTCCATCTTTCCTTTTATTTTCCAAAAATCTAACACTACCCACCTGATTAAGGATTAATACTCAGAATATATAAAGAATAGTAAAAATTCTACAACAGGAAAATGTCTAATTAAAATTGAGCAAATGTTAGAGTACCCAAAAGCTCCATAAAAATAAATAAATGAAAGAAGAAAAAAAAGAAAAAAGTGATGGGGAGATATGGGAGGTGTTGGAGGGGAGGGAGTGGGCATGGATTTGATCAAAACACTTTATACATATGTATGAAATTCTCAATAAAGTTTTCCTAAAAGTTAAAAGAAAATTGAGCAATTGATATGAACAGATACTTCTCTAAAGAAGATATTCAAATGATCAACAAATTTGTGAAAAAGTTATGTACATTTCAGTTTGGGTATGAAGTGACCCCCAAACAGCTCAATGGACAGCTAAGTGAATCATGAGGTTGGGGAGCTTCATCAACAAATGAAGAAATACAGTTTCCTAAAGACAGCAACGTTCTGGTACCTGTCGACCAATCCAGTTGAACATAAGCAGGCTTGCTAACTTGGTGGAGCCTGGCTGGTGCTGTGTGAGGAAGTCTATGTTCAGGAATCTTTGAACTTTTCCCCATTAGCTATGGTTATTTGAAATGGCTGTGGTCCTAGTATAAGCTTGGTCAGGTCGTTACTTGTGTACAATTAATTCCCCTGGAGCCAGTGGAACTCATCAGATTTAATGAGCAATCTGGGAAAAGCAAACTTGAAGATCTCTTTTGTTTTCTCTTGTTCTAGTTCGCACAGCACTGACAAATTAATGAAAGGCTTTATCTTTAACATAAAACAACCTTCTCCATAGCTCTGAAGATGCAGGCAGAAAGAAAACAAAAATATACTGCAATGACTAGTTGGGGAGAAAAGTAATGAATAATTCAATACAATATTAAACTGGATTATCACACCATGCTAGCTTGTCAGAACAGGGGGCAGCTTATTTAACAATCCATCTTCCTCAGCAGTCACAGAGTACAATATGTATTGGTTAGCCTCATTAGAACATCGTGATGTGACTCCTGCCCAGGATTCTTATAAGTTAGGTTCATGCAAAAAGACAAAATGATAAGAAGTCAGTGCTTGAAGTCACAATACATGATGACCTATTTCCATGAAATCCAAAGCTTGAGGTCATCAGGAAAAAATAGGAACTTTTCCATTATAAGCACTCATTTCCCCAGAAAGAACATCTTAAATACGCATACAAAAGCCTACTAAATATTCAAAGAGCAGCAAATTGTTTTGGAGTAATTAGGTGAGCATCTGTGGAGGGCTGTGCAGAAACAGAAACAAATCAAACTGCACAGTTAGACGAGCCCATTACGTTAGTGGGGTCTAAAACATGGCATTGCTATCATGGCACATGAAGGCTATCTGAAATATTTATATGTGCAGTGCACTGATATTTTCTGAGAATGAACATCACCTAGTTAGGCCCGTCTGCTGGGAATACTCAAAGCTCAACGGAAAGAGTTGTGGAGGTAATCAAATTTGCATAGAATAGAATTCACTCAGAGGTCAAGGGGCTCATACTGGAATGGTGAGGTTTGCCCTTAGGCAGAATTCCATTCCCTTTGAGAAGGGGGTGGTCTTTCTGCTTGGCTTTGGTAATTCCTGAGGTGGACACTCAGGTGCTCTGCCACAACCTTGATAGTGTTTCATCCAAGATGAGCCATGACTTTCCTGTGACCATGAAGGCCAATAGTGTAGGGTTTTATTTAAAGCAAAGTCTCTGCACACAGAAAAACAAGGGAAATTTGAAATTCTCCCCTTGAGGCCTAACATTTACAGCCCTGAGTGAACCACTAGGGCTCCTTTGGCCCAGACAGCTGAGACAACAAAAGTACAAATATCCCCTCAGTTAGGCAGCTGATTCCTCTTCCATAATTCAGTGACTGAATTCAGTTTTACAGAATCTAGGACTCTTACCAGGCTCAATTTGATAATGCTGTTCATAAGAATTGACGATTTCCACAGAAGTTATATATTTATAATTGTCAGCCTTTTAAAAAATTTCTTGCAATGAATATGTTTGAGATGGATTCGAGTGAGTTTTACCTTAGAACATTTTCTAAATTTGAGCCATCTTAATTGGCTAAGTTTCCATGAAAAAGTTGATCTCAGCTGTCAAGATCTTTCTCAAGTGGTGTAACAATAAGGATTTGATCAAAGAGGCAGAACACAAGCAGCTTGGGTGTGTATGGGTGCACCATGGTTCGTTACAGGAGTGTGTGTGTGTGTGTGTGTGTGTGTGTGTGTGTGTGTGTGTGTGTGTGTAATGAATGCATGTGGAAGCTGGAAGTCAGTCTAAGATGCTGTTTCTCAGGTGCCAGACACCACACATGTATTTGATAAAATAAGATCTCTCACCAGTATATGTTTGACAAGTAAGCTAGGCTCCCTGGCCAGCAAACCCCAGGAATCTACCTGCCTCTGCCTTCTCAGTGCCAGGATCACAAACATGCACCATGATGCCTAGCTTTTTTATGTAGATGATGGAGATTGAACTTGGGTCCATCTGACCTACCTGCCAGTGTGTTTCACAAATTCTACTTCACACAGTTGCTTTCTGTCCCCGGTGTTGTGCTTAACATACATAGGGCAGGCAAAGTGGGTGATTAAATGTTTGGGAATTGTGTTGTGTTAGGGTCCGGGATTCTGTGGGCTTCCCAGGAAAACAATATGTACAAGCATGGAGATGTAATTCAAGCAGTCTTTATTAAGCCAGCTAGCTGGGGTCAACCAAGACACGCAGGCCTGGTTAGAACAATCGACCCTGAAGCAACTTCAGGCAAAGTTTATATAGGATTTTCACAGCCGTTGTACCAGAGCCCATGCATTTTCACACAACCAATAGCTTTAAAATACCTAACCTATAGATTTAAGCTAATTCATGTGTGTGTCACCCTCTGGGTGGTACGCGTCAGTTTCCTGATTTCTGTAATCTCTTATTTACACAAGCATTTCTGACCAATTTCTGTTATCTCTCACATGCCTACGTGACTTATCACGGGTCATGCCCTGGGGTGGCAGCCCACATCCCGTTATCTATCTCCGGGCGCCCTTATGTCTCAGTCTAGCCTTGTACCAGAGTTGAGTGGCTCTTACCCAGGAAGTTATAAGCAATGAAGTAATTAAACTTAAGTACTATTAAATAGGTCCTGCGATAGTTGAGAGGAGAGTTGTAAACCATGGTTTATGTGTGAACCAGGACTCGAACCAGCTTCCACTATTTTCATACTCCTTGCGCCTCCTCTCCAGGTCCTTTTTTAACTTGGTCAAGGATTCCCTGACTGCCCCTGTCTTGTCCACATAGAAACAGCATTCTTCTTTTAAAGCTGCAGGCATAGCCTGCCCTCCTTTAAAAATAGGAGAGCCAAGCCCCTTCTGTTTTGTAGCACCACCTCTGATAAGGAAGTGAGAGATTGCTCCAGGTCCGACATCGTCTGCCAGAGCTGTTCTAAGTCCCTGTCGATTGCTTGCCTTAGGGCCATGAGCCCTTGCTCTCACGTTACTAGGGCTACGATTCCTGTCCCTGCTCAAGCTAACCCCACGGAGAAGAGGGTTCCAATGGTTAAAGCAGTAATGGGCTCCCTTTTCTTCCGGAGAGGACTCTGTTTTTCCTCCCAATAGGAGAGGAGGGATTCATGAGAGTGGTATGAAAGAGGGGGCAGAATGGCCACAAGCACACAAAATTCATTATTAGCATTAAATACAGAGGTGGATAGGGCTGGAGTGAGGCCCGTTTTTGAACAGAGCCACCAGCCCAAGGTGGGTATAATCCACTTCCTCCCCTCCCATGGGGTGTTATTACATGAGGAGCATAACAGGATTTGGGATGTTGGAACTGTGCCTACACACGTGCCAGAGGCTGAGATCTGGGCAAGAGTAAGTCCCCATGGTCTCCCGTCCCAATAGGTGGGATGAGAGTTGTTGAGAGTACAGGAACTATTGATCCCGATAGCCTCATAAAAGGGTGGGGATCCTGGGTAGCACAGCCAACAGGGGTCAGTAAGAGAGGGAGTGGTGTGATTAAGGGTTTCTACTACAGCTTGCACCATCTCCCACATAAGGTTGCTGGGAGTCTGTGGTTTCGCAGCTGTCCCCAGCCTTTCTGTGGCTGGGGCTGCTGATGTCGTTGCAGTGCCTGATGGCTTGAAAGTGGGCCTAGGAGACCCAGGCAGGGGAGGTCGGGCCCTCAGATGAGGGGTATTTAACACCGGGTTAGGTTCTACTGGCGACCTAACCACTGCCTTGACCTAGAGGAAGATCTGGAACAGGACCCCCCTCCATGGCGTCTGGTAGGCCATCAGGCCCCATGTCAGCCCATCTATTCACCTTTTATTGTTTTTTCCCTTTGAGGTAAAGGCGATTTTAACCTGGTTGGACAGTGGAGATACTGTCCATTGGTTATATGGAGTAGTAAAAACCTCATATCAATCAGGTCAGGGGAAACCTCCCA
The DNA here is from genome assembly GCF_000622305.1 of Nannospalax galili. Taxonomy (NCBI): domain Eukaryota; kingdom Metazoa; phylum Chordata; class Mammalia; order Rodentia; family Spalacidae; genus Nannospalax; species Nannospalax galili. The sequence goes on from NW_008351177.1 coordinate 895,147, forward strand.
TCTCCACCACCCATCATTAACTTCCACACAATTCCATTCAGCACAGTAGAGTCTATCAGCACCCCCACAATTGCGCCTCCACCAACCTGTCCAAAAACCTGGGCAAGCAAAGAACCCGTTTGCCCGCAAAGCTTGGCAGTTGACTGTGGATGATGAGTCAACCAAAGCCCGTTTTTTCATATAATACTGTTCCTGGTGGTTTCTCTTGGGGAGGTGATAAAATTGGCCCAGTACAAGTTCTAAGTCAACATACAGATCTGACCACCATGTCCACAACAGGGCCGTATGAGAGGTGCAGTTCCATTCCTCATAGGCATCACCGCTTCACAGGATCCATGTCTGACATACTGGTTGGTGGGGGTTGATGCTCTGGGCTCCCACTGACACCACTGTTCTCTGGAGGGCCCATAACAGTGAGCTCATCAACAGGAATTCCTTCATTTTTGGCTAAGATGTAGCTTTAAGGGATTAGCAGGATTTTGCCGCACCTCCTACTCCTTCACAAAAGATTCTGGGTCCTTGAGAGGCAAGGCCTTCCGAACGTGGGTGTGATGGACCCAGGGAGTGATGCCGTCAACCTTAAAGGCAGTGGGGGTGGTAAATAGCACAACATAAGGTCCCTTCCATCTGGGTTTAAGAGTCTTCACCTTGTGTCTTTTGACCCAGACCATGTCCCCTGGGACTATGCCATGTTCTGTGCTCGGAATTCTCTCACCTTCGTAATATGCTTTGATCAGGGGCCAAATTTCTTGCTGTACCTTGGCAAGAGCTTGCAACACACTCAAAGAGTCAGGGGTTGGGTCCTCTACACTGGAGAGCTGTACTCACCGAGTTATGGGTGGAGGGGCCCCATACATTATCTCGAATAGAGTTAATCCGTGCACATAGGGGGAGTTCCAAGTGTGGAAGACAGCTAAGGGTAGGAGGGTCACCCAGTCGCCTCCAGTCTCCATTACCAATTTAGTGAGGGTCTCCTTCAAGGCCTGATTCATTCTCTCTACCTGCCCAGAGCTTTGTGGGTTGTACGCACAGTGCAATTTCCAATCTGTCCCCAGAGCTCAGGCCAGTCCTTGCAGGACTTTACTAACAAAAGCCGGGCCGTTGTCGGAACCTATGACCTCAGGGATCCCATATCTGGGGACTATCTCTTCTATTATTCTTTTTGCTACTACCTGGCTGGTCTTGTGCTTGGTTGGAAAAGCCTCTGCCCACCCTGAAAAGGTGTCTATCATAACCAGCAAATACTTGTACCCATACTTTCCTGGTTTTACTTTGGTGAAGTCTATTTCCCAATTCCTCCCTGGAGCCCTCCCTCTCTCCCACATACCTGCTGGGTGCACCCCCTTGGGGGCTGGTCTTAGCATGGCGCAACTATTGCATTCCCTCATGATTTGGCATGCTGCTTTGCTCTAATGAGGAAACACCAACTGCGCAGACTGAAAAAGGCTGAGCAACTTTTTCCAGCTTAAATGGGTGGACTTGTGCAGATTAGCAAGCAAGTACTGCCCTAGTGCTTCTGGCAGGATTAATCTATCTTCCTGGTCCCTATTCCAACCTCCCTCCTTAAGCTCCTTTCCCGGGACTCGCTTTCTAATCCATTCAAGGTCCTGAGGGGAATAGTTAGGATTGGGAGGCAGGGTTGGCAGTTCAGGGATGGGCGCCTCGAGAGCTGCAAGTATAATGGAGTCCGAGAGGGCTGCCCTCCTAGCTTCCGCATCAGCAAGGTTGTTGCCAATGGCCTCAGGAGTCTTCTTTGACTGATGGCCCAGCACATGTATAATTGCCACTGCTTTTGGTTTTTCAACAGCAGCTAGCAACCTTTGGACTTCTTGTAAGTTTTTTAGTTCCTTTCCTTCCGCAGAACGGAATCCTCTTTCCCAGTAGATGGTGCCGTGGACATGGACAGTGCCAAAGGCATACCTGCTATCTGTGTAGATGTTGGCCCATCTGCCTTCTGCTCTCTCTAAAGCCTCAGTGAGAGCAATGAGTTCCACGTTCTGGGCTGAGGTTTCAGGGGGCAGAGCTGCACTCCAGATAACTTCCCCTGTGTGAGTCACCACTGCCGCTCCAGCTCTCCTGACCCCCCCCCGCACAAAACTGCTCCCATCTGTGTACCACAGTTTGGCAGCGGCGTGTCTCTTAGGTCCGCCTGTACCTGGATGATCTCAGAGAGAATGTCTCTACAGTTATGGAGGGGGGCCAACAGGTCTGGGTCTGGCAGGAGGGTGGCAGGGTTCAGGGTCACTTGGTCAGAGAAGGTGATTCATGGAGAATCTAGCAGGAGTCCTTGGTAATGGGTTAGTCTAGCATTTGTCATCCACTTTCCTGGAGGGTGCCGGAGAATCCCCTCCATGGTATGTGGGGATGTCACCGCCAAAAGTCAGCTTGTCTGCTTCTCTTACTAGTAGGGCGATGACTGCTAGGATGCGCAAGCAAGGTGGCCACCCAGAGGCTAAGGTCTAGCCGTTTAGACAAGTAGGCCACTGGTCTCTTCCATGGGCCCAGCTGCTGGGACAGGACTCCTTTAGCCACTCCCTTCTTTTCATCTATAAACAAGGTGAAGGATTTTTCTGGGTCTGGCAGAGATAGGGCAGGGGCCTGGAGGAGGGTTTCTTTTAGTCTGTTGAAAGCCTCTTGTTGTTCCTGACTCCATTTCCATCCCGTGCCTTCCTTAGTACCCTCGTATAGTGGGCGGGCTATTTCTGCATACCCTGGGATCCAAAGCCTGCAGAACCCGGCTGAGCCAAGAAATTCCCTCACTCCCCGGGGTGAGGAGGGTGTGGGAATAGTCAGGATAGTTTGCTTCATGGCTTGCATCTGCCACCTGGCTCCATCCCATATCCTGTACCCCAGGTAGACTACTGACCTCTGACAGATGTGGGCTTTCTTAGCACTGGCTCGATATCCCAACCCGCCTAGGTCTACTAGCAGGCTCCCCGTGGCTTCTTCGTATTCCTCACGGGTTTCTGCAGCCAGCAACAGGTCATCCACATACTGCAGCAGCGTCACGCAGGGATGGCTCCTGTGGAAGGGCTCAAGATCCAGGCTTAGGGCTTCATTAAACAGGGTGGGAGAGTTTTTGAAGCCCTGTGGCAATCTAGTCCAGGTAAGCTGCCCTGTTCTTCCTCCTCCTGGCTCTTGCCACTCAAAGGCAAACAAGGGCTGACTGACTTCAGAGAGGGGAACACTAAAGAAAGCATCCTTCAGATCCAGGGTAGTATACCACACATGGGACAGTGGCAGGTGACTGAAGAGAGTGTAAGGATTAGGCACCGTAGGGTGAATGTCCTCCACCCTCTCATTAACCTTCCGCAAGTCCTGCACCGGTCGGTAATCTCCACTGCCAGGCTTTTTTACTGGAAGCAGGGGTGTATTCCATGCTGATTGGCAAGGTTTAAGGATTCCTGCCTCTATTAGTCTGTGGATATGAGGTGCTATCCCTTTCCTAGCCTCTTCTGGCATTGGATATTGCCGAACCCGGATGGGTAGGGCCGTGGCTTTGAGTTGAACAATAACCGGGGGCAGGTGTTTGGCGAGGCCAATTCCCCCGGTCTCGGCCCACATGGAAGGGAACCTCTGCAACCAAGAGTCCATTTCTCCCTGGCCCCCTTTTTCTTGATCTGCCTGAAACAGGTGGTGTTCACTGGCCAGGGATAGAGACAGCACATGTACTGGCTGTAGAAGCTGCCCTTCTGAGTCCATGATCTTTATCTCCTTGGGTTCAAAATGAATACATGCTCCGACCTTGGTCAGTAGGTCTCTGCCCAGTAATGGTGCGGGGCTCTCGGGCATGACTAGGAAGGAGTGAGAAACCTGATGTCTCCCCAGGTCCACTTTTCTGCTGGTGGTCCAGGCACATCTCTTGGACCCTGTTGCTCCCTGGACTATGCTTGTGCGTCCTGGGTTCAGGGGGCTGTGAGCTCGGTTGAGAACTGAATATTGTGCCCCAGTATCTACCATGAACCCAATGGGAGTCCCCTCCATGCACAGAGTTACCCAAGACTTGGGGAGGGGTCCCAAGTCCCATCCCCATCAATTTTCCTCTCCTAGGTGCAGGGTCTTAACAGGGTTTCTTCCTCTTTTTTGTTTTCTTTTCAGTGGACATTCTTTCTTTCAGTGTCTGTATCCTTTGCACAGGGCACATTGATCTCATCCTAGTCGAGGTTGGTGGGGTCCCGCCCTTCGGGGGGACTCAGGATTCTCTTTCACCCCAGCCAAGAATATCCTGGCCATCTCCTCCCTATGTTTCTTGTTCTCCCTACTCTGGAACCTTCTGTCCTCTTTCCTATATTTGTCCTTTTCTTCTTTCCTTAGCCTCTCCTCCCTGTCTTCCAGAGTTTCCCTAGGATTGAAGACCTTCTCTGCTTGCTGCAACATTTCCCTGATAGAGATTTCTCCCAGATCGTCCCATTTATGGAGTTTCTTCCTGATGGTGGGGGCTGCCTGATTGATAAATGAGAGGACCACAGCTGATCTATGTTCCTCTGCCTCTGGGTTTATAGGGGTGTACTGCCTGTAAGCATCAAACAGCCTCTCCAGATAGATGGCCAGGCTTTCAGTTTCCCCCTGAACAATAGTTTTACCTTAGCCAGGTTAGTGGGCCGTCTGGCGGCTGCCTGGAGACTGGTCATTAGAGTCTGGTGGTAGACCCGGAGACGCTCCCTACCTTCTGTAGTCCTGAAATCCCAATTCAGGCGTGTAAGCAGGAATGCCTCATCCATGGCAGGCTGGAGAGTGGTGGGCCTTCCATTTTCTCCGAGGACATTCTTCCTGGCCTCATTGAGGATGTGCTCTCGCTCTTCCGTTGTGAAGAGGGTGCGGAGCAACTGCTGGCAATCGTCCCATGTGGGACAATGGGTGAACATAATGGACTCTACCAAACCTATAATGAGGATGTGCTCTTGCTCTTCCGTTGTGAAGAGGGTGCGGAGCAACTGCTGGCAATCGTCCCATGTGGGACAATGGGTGAACATAATGGACTCTACCAAACCTATAAGACACTTAGGGTCCTCTGAAAAGGGAGGGTTCTGAGTCCTCCAATTATAGAGATCACTGGAGGAAAAGGGCCAATACTGATATTGTTGAACTCCATCTGGGCCACTCACCCCGATCGCTCGTATCGGTAAAATAGGCACTGCTTCTTCTGAAGTAGAAGATGGAGCTTCTCCCTCTCATTCCCTGGTCCCTTGAGGCCTTAATTGCATCCTTCCTGTCCCTCCCGGTCGCCTGCCTTCCCCATTGAGGAGTCTGGGGAAGGGGCAGCTGCCTGGTCCTTGTGAGGCTCCACAGCCTCATCCCCCTCTCTCTTGGCTGCCTTGCCCCCTTGTTCTCATGGAGCCGCATATGGGGGTGGTTGCTCAGCAGGCAAGGGGGGGTAGAGGGAGGAACTATCAGGGAGGACTGGCGGTGCACTAAGAATTCTATCCTTGCGACAGGAGAGCTTTAAGCTACTACCAGGGAGGACTGGCGGTGCACTAGGAATTCTACCCTTGTGACAGGAGAGCTTTAAGCCTTCCTGGGTGACCAGGACTGAAGTCTTTGGTGGGTCAGGGTGCGGTTTCCCCACCAAAAAGGGACTCAGCCAGGACGGAGGATTCTCAGCCAGATTTTCCCAGACAAAAATATAGGGAAGTTGGTCAGGGTGGTCCTTGGGGTCCGGCCGGGTGATAACAGCCTTGACCTTACTGATAAGGTCCATGGAAAGAGACCCCTGGGCTGGCCAGCCTACTCCAAAGGAGGGCCATCCAGCAGAGCAGAGGGTGTCAAACTTACCTCTCTTGATACTAAGGCCCATATTCAAGGCCCGTTTCTTTACTTCTATGAAATGAGAAAAAATTAAACCTTTAGGAGTAGCCTGACTCTGGCCCATAGTGGGATCGTAAGGAAGGAAGAAGGCAGAAGGTAAAGAGTAAAGGCACCATTCCAAATAAGATGACCAGTGTGTGTGCTTGTGAACGGGTGCCTGTCGTTGCACAGTTTTTTCTTCCGCGGGGGACGTGAATTTATCTGGGATTCGTGGCTGTGACCCCCTTATCCTGTCATGGGAGTCTTTCAGCGGCAGGTGCCCTAATGGCTCTTAACTGCCCGACCAGTTCCCGTGGGGAGTTTCAGTGGCAGAAAGGAGGATAGGAGAGCCTTAAACTAGAGAGCGCAGAAAGAAATATAAATACAAACCACAACATAACATAACAATTAACGACACTAAGCACACACACCACATCTGATCGTACTCGCTCGGATCAGTCCTTCTTTCACTCTGGTGCACACCACACTCACCACTTTCACTTTCACCTTTGGGATCCTTGATACTTCTGGTAATTCTCCTGAAAGGCGTCCACACGGACTGCCGTAGGGTGGTGAGCTCAACCTCCTCTACCTTGGGCACCAGGTCTCTGCCGATCGAGCTTGCCTTCCTAAGGCCGAGTCACTCGGACCCTAGGGCCAGGGTTGGCTACCTGAAATTCACCCAGGGTCGCTAACCTGGGGGCCAGGACTTCCAACCCAGACTTCCTCGCTCAGGATCAATAACCCAAGACCAGACACGAGATGGCGACTCTCGCTTTATTCTGGATTTATACAGACATGAGGGAGCGACCCCCGATGTCTGGACAAAGAGACTCTGCCTCCATTTGTCCTTTGTTCCCCCAGAAGCCCCTGAATCCCAGGACTAGCCCCCAAATGTTAGGGTCCAAGACTCCGTGGGCTTCCCAGGAAAACAATATGTACAAGCATGGAGATGTAATTCAAGCAAAGTCTTTATTAAGACAGCTAGCTGGGGTCGACCGTCCTCCCAAGACACGCAGGCCTGGTTAGAGCAATCGACCCTGAAGCAACTTCAGGCAAAGTTTATATAGGATTTTCACAGCCATTGTACCAGAGCCCGCGCATTTTCACACAACCAATAGCTTTAAAATACCTAACCTATAGATTTAAGTTAATTCATGTGTGTCACCCTCTGGGTGGTACGTGTCAGTTTCCTGATTTCTGTAATCTCTTATTTACACAAGCATTTCTGACTGCTTTCTGTTATCTCTTACATGCCTATGTGAGTTATCACGGGTCATGCCCTAGGGCGTCAGCCCACATCCCGTTATCTATCTCCGGGCACCCTTATGTCTCAGTCTAGCCTTGTACCAGAGTTGAGTGGCTCTTACCCAGGAAGTTATAAGCAATGAAGTAATTAAACTGAAGTACTATTAAATTTTCTCTCTCTCTTCAATCTTTGATTTCCTCTGTATTTTTCCCTTACATGTTGAACTGTTTGAAGCTGGATACCACCACTGTCCTGCAAAGTTGGGCACAAAGTAAGAAAAAGTGAAAAGGAAACAGCTAAAGTGTGATAGTTCATCACAAGCACTTACTGGGCTTCCTCTGTCCCTAAGTATTCGATTCTGACCATGCAGGTGAAGCATATCACACTGGCCTGAGTCAGGTATATGAAGATAAAGAAGGAAAACTGGGGGTGACTTGAGGAAGCAGACCCAGCTGCTGCCTCACCTGGCTGCCAGGATGGCATGCTAAGTAGACATGCAGACACATAGAAAGTGCACTGGCTTCCAAGTACGTAAGGCTGCCACTGAGCTTCTTCTTCCTAGATTTCTAGTTTTACCTGTTGCAAACCCATCATCTCCATGGTTCTGGATTAGCTAAATTATCTTAAATGCACCCAGACTTAAGTATTCTACTAACAGTCTTTTTAAAATATTTTATTTATTATTTTTATTTTATGTGTATGAGTATGTTGCATGCATGTAAGTGAGTGTACCCATGTTGTGCAATGCCTCAGAGGTTCAGCTCAGATTCCCCTGGAACTGAAGTTAAGGATGGTTCATACCTTCCATGCTGGGAATCGAACCCAGGTCCTCTGTAAGAGTGGTCAGTGCTCTTAACCACTGAGCCATCTCTCTAGCCCCTCTACTAGCAGTTTTTATGTGTCTTGTGTGTGTCATGAAGTTTATTTTTTTAAATATGGATTATATATTTAGTCTCCTCTTAAAAATAAGTTATCCACCCTTGTTCAAGATGATAATACAGTTTCTATCACACACACACACACACACACACACACACACAAGCATTCTCTAAAATCAGGAGAAACTGGCATACACCATTCAGAAACTAAATTTCTCTTTGCAATGAAGGACGGTATAATGCTTAGATTTAGATGATCTCTAAGAAAACAATTCAAAGTCAGAATGAAAAGAAGGAAGCCATAAACCCTGAATAGTCATCAGAGAGTGGAATGGAATGGGTGCCATAAAACATGTAGGGAAAAAGTTAAAATTTCAAATGTTTAAAAACCATATCTAAATTTTTAGTGTACATTTCAGTTGACTTTTTGTGTATTTCATATAATATATCTTAATCAAATTTAGGCCCCACTTCCCCATCCATGCCTTGGCCAAGCCCCCTCCCCCACCAGATTTCATTCATTCTGTCATATTTGTTAACTCTTCTCCAGTCAAACATTTGTATCCAGATGCCCTTCAGTATAAGTTCATCCACTAAAGTCTAATCAGCCTATCTAGAGTCACTCTCTTAAAGAATATCTACTCTTCTCCACCCCACAGTAATCAGTTACCAATAGTTTCTCAGCTAGAGTTGGGGCCTGCTGCCCATTTCCCCAGTTCTATACTGGGCCTTTGTCTGATTGAGTCAGCGTGGGTCTTGTGCATGCTGTCACCATTGTTGCAAGCTCATAAGAGCAAGTTCCCAGAGGTCTGAAAACCTGTTTCCTTATGTTTATGCACCAACACTGGTTCTTTCAGCCTTTCTGCCCCTTCTTCTACAATGATCTCTGAACCATGGGTGGGTGAGGTTAAATATAGAAGTCCTATCCAGGGACACACACTCTGCAGTCTCTTATTCTTTAAAACTTGGCCAGCTATGGCCTTCCGTGTGCATCCCACTGTTTTGCATGAGGAAGCTTTGCTCTTGAGAATTGAGGGGTGTGTTAGTATTCTCTCTGCCCCCTGTTCCACTATGTTCCATGAACATTTAAAAAATATATTTAATTTTGACAGATGAAGTAGCTGATGGATGAATCCAGTTGATCAGGAGAAAGCACTAGGACAGAGATAAAAGTCTAGTGGAATACAGTTTATTAGCAAAGGAACACATGGGACAGATTCCCTTCCTGGTAGGGAAAGGGTCTGGCCCTGGGTGGTGAGCTGGGGTCTTTTTTATAGGGGGAGGCTTCTGGGGGGTGCAGGAGGCGAGAAGATATATTTTTTAAAGGTTAGGTGGAGGGAAGGAGGAGAGCAGGACTGTGAAAACCTGCTCCCTTTAGAGATCAGAGGGGAAGCCTGCTGTGTTGGCCAAACAATGGAGAAAAGTCAGCTTTTGACTTCAAAGACCAAGGTGCTTTACTCAGGGGCTTGTGGAACCCTGAGGCCCTCTTGGTGAGGGGGCATGGCTGCTGTGTATCTGAACCCTAACAAATTTTTTAAATGGATGGGAAATACAGTACAATTTGTTATGATAACAATGAAAGCCTAAATATCTGAAACTTCAGATCTACTGATGCAGATAAAATTTTGAAGTATTTTTTTAGTAACCTGCATGCACTTTCTTTTCTCTTTTTTTTTTTTTGAAGTAGCAATGGCCATATTTTAATTTGAAGGATTTAACATGAACAGCAAAGAGACCCATTGTCTAGATACATGATTTATTCATCTAGGCTGGATGGGGCTAGACTAGTGTAAGAAACAAGGGAAGAGCTGGGTGGAGCAGGGCCAAGTACTTCTTCAGTTTCACCCACCAGTAATTCAGACATGAATAAAAACGAACAAAGAGGGATGTGAAGTGCCTGGGGGCAGAACTCCCATTAAGAAGGATCAGAAACAAGGTAAGAGCTTTGTTTATGTACCTGCTCTCCAGCTGTTTGTTTCTTCAGGTCCTGATGCTCTTTAGCAAAAGAACCATCACTCTAGAAGGAGTCTCCAGCTTCCCAACAGGAAGCTCAGAATTTAATAAATACTGGATGCATAAGATCTTCTTACCGTGTTGTCAATAATGGTGGAAAGGCAGCAGACTGGGTAGACACTTCAAATGACTCCTGTGGTCTGGTCCACCCACTTTAAACAACAGATGAGTAAACAACTCTCAATGAAAAGCTGCTGGAGAAGGTTTCAAACTAATGTTTCTCCTATCTATAAAGAATAGAGGAATATTTTCTTCTAAAAATCTCAGAAGGTAAAATATGCATAGAGGAGATTTTGAGTATTTCAAAATGCCCTGCATTTCTGCTCTGGCCCTTATGACAAACTCAGTATTTCTTTTTTTTTTAATTATTTATTTAATAACAACATGATTAGAAGCATCTCATTACAACAGCATTGACATATTCAATAACAATTTCCAGAGCAAAGATGCATCTCTTTCAAAATTGGCTATAAATTTTTAGGTTCACAGCTGAATTAACAAAGTTATACAATATTATACTCATGTATACCTCAAGTATACATAAGGCATACTTATATACCTATAAGACATAAAATTGAATGAGGTTTTAACCTTTAAAAAAGATCTCCATTTAATTTTAAACTATAGTTTCATACAGAAAAACTCGTTTTTTTTTCCTTCTTTGATTTATTTATTTTATTTTTATGGGGCTTTTAGCTACTCTAACATTCCCCCCTCTGAAGAGGTATTCTTAAAATCTTTTAAGGATTAGATACAAGCTCCCAAATGCTTTTGACATTTTTGGCCTTTGGAACAGAGTATGTTGCTAAGAGGCCCAAGGACATTTTGACTTTTAACCAAGAAACTGGTTACTTTTCTTTGGGGTCTTTTTACTCTAATTGCCTAGCCAGTTCCTACCTCCTATTTTTATCACACCATTCTCTGAAGGGGTTACCCAAATTGCCAATAGGGAATTCGGGACACAGGCCTCTCTGGCTTCTTCCACGCTGAGCAGGGACACAGGGTGAGGCAATTGGAGCACCCATTCAGTACTGGGTCTATCTAAAAGACTCCCAAATTGCATAAATCTTATCTCTAAGGAGAAAAGAAAGTCCTTGAATCTTGACTAGGAGATGTGAAGGAGAAGTAAAGGCAAGAATAATTAGCATTACACGTTCTAGACAGGGAACTAGAAAAAAGTCAGAACAGGGCAATTTTCAAATGTTCATATGAGAGTCCATTGGAATTTCTTGACAAGTGCTTCCAAAAGCATCCCTCTATTAGGTTCCTCCTCATTTTTCTTTCGTCTTCAAAGGCTGGACTCTAGAGTGATGGATTCAGGATTTGATTTCAGGTATTTTGATAGCTGTTAGAGTGGTTAGAATCAGTGTCAGTTCTCTCTCAAAGCCTTCTAGATAGGGGGGAGAAAAAAAATTTATCCATCGTTTTAGAACAATAGCTGGTTGTCTCCCTTAGCTACAGGTGGGCACTACAGTATTGGAGAGCAAGATTTGAAGTCTTACATCTGAGCAGAACTTTCCGGTTAGGAACAAAATCATCAATGAGAAATAATTGTCTAAATAACTTTTTATATAGACTTAAGCCTAATGTCAGGGAAGTATAAACCCTTGAACTCTTAAAGAAATATATTGATGACTTTACTCTTTGGTTATACCTTACTTTTGGGTGTCTAAGATCATACAGTTGGCCCAAATAAATCAATTTATTTTTATATTTAAGGTCATTTGAGGATCTGTTCCTCAGGGGTCACATGGGCTTGGGAGGAGCTCCTGGCTCCTTTTACCAGTTCCATCTATGTGAAGATAAGTCAAAGGTCATCCTCGACCATGGCTGGCTTCACTTGGAAGTATGAATGAGATGTTTCCTCTGAGTTGACCCTCCTCTTTGTAGACTGGACACTGGTTCAAGTCCATCAAGTGGGGTCTCTTTGTCCTCCATGAACAAGAGGACAGGTAATTCACCACAGTTGCAGGACACTTTGAGAGATGTTCCAGAGTCCCCTGGAACTTAGTTGACCTTGGAGGGAAAGGGACAAAAACTGTCTTTTAAGTCCCTCTGACCACATTAGTGGTCAAACTATGGCTGTTAAACATCCAATAAGGTTAGTTCCACCACGCTGGTTCTCTTAATTATCATGTGCTATGTAGATAAGGCTTGCATAAAAAAACAAATATTCTCAGATAAACCTTGACTAGACATATATTTTGTTCTTCAAACTAGTTGAATAGAAATTTTAAGATTGTATGTATATTATTTTTGTCTCATCCTTTATATATCATAACAAACCTGCACAGACCTTTATCACTTACTTAGGCTTTCTCATGTTTTCTATTTTGGAAATATCTCCATTCCCATATCTTTTTAACATCTTTTACATTCTTGTTTCCTTTTTTTAAAATAATTATGAGACATAATAGCATTAACAAATAAATTTTCCATCTGTTGTGAGACTTCTTTTCCTAGGGATGCTAAGCAATGCTTATTCCCTTTCAAGGTTCTCGTGTGGAGCCAATGTTTGATTAAAGTTTTACTGGGGAACCAGTGAATTTATTGAGCTTACTTACTGAGATAACTGATGGGTTACTGAGTGGCATGTATGACATGAGTGTATACACACTAGAAAGCCTTTACCCAACATGGATCATGCCTTCTCTTCCTAGACTTCCCCAGATTGTATACTTTAGCCCTCCCCAAATCCAAGATGCCATGTGTGATTAGGGCCAAATTACATACAATTGGCTGGGAAGAGTGGCTGGGTAAACCAGGGGGGGGCCAAAGATCCCGCTTGGGCTTCCTTTAATGAATGAGCCTAAGCATCAACAAGCCCCATTGTGACAATGTTTAGTGATCAGGTTCAGCTGAAGTCGTGATGATGGTAGTTATTTCATGCAGAAGGGACTGCTATATAGCATCATCTTATTAAAAGGACTTGGAATTTAAAAGGATTTGGTGCTAGGATCCACATATAAGGGAGAACATACGTAGTTTCTTTTTCTGAGTCTATTACTTCACTTAGTATAACAGGTTCTAGATTCATCCATTTACTTGCGAATTTCATTATTTCATCTTTCTTTACTGCTGAATAGAAATCCATTGTGTAAATATACCACATTTTTGTTAACCACTTGTCATTTGAGAGGCACTTAGGTTGCTTCCATTTCTTAGGTATTGTGAAAAGAGCAGCAACAAACATGGTTGTACAAGTGTCTCTACAACAGGATGAGTTCTTTGGGTATATGCCAAAGAGTGGTATAACTGGGTCATATGGTAGATTCATTTTTAGTTTTTTAAGAGTTTGCCACACTGTTTTCCTTAGAGAGTACATGAGTTTGCAATCCCACCGGTAGTGAATGAGGGTTCCCCTTTCTCCACATCCGTGCCAGCATGATGATCATTTGTTCTGTTGATCCTAGCCAGTCTGATTGGGGTAAGGTGATACCTTAGGGTAGTTTTAATTTGCATTTTCCTAATTATTGATGATGTTGAGGACTTTTTGAGATGTTTCTTTGCCATCTTTATTTCTTCCTTTGAGAACTCAATGTTTAGATCTTTAGCCCATCTTTCCATTGGGTCATTTGGATTCTCGATTCTTTGTTTTTTGAGTTCTTTATATATTCTGGATGTTAAACCTCTGTCAGATGTGTCACTGAGGATTTTTTCCCATTCTGTGGGTTTTCTCTTCACTTTTTTGTTGTTTCTTTTGTTGTACAGAGGCTTTTCAGCTTAATAAGGTCCCACTTATTGATTGCTGACCTTAATTTCTGAGCAACTTCTATTTGATTTAGAAAATCCTTTCCTACACCTATATCTTATAAGTTACTGTCAATATTTTCTTCTAATAGTTTCAGGGTTTTCATTTTCACATTGAGGTCTTTGATCCATTTGGAGTTGACTTTTGTGCAAAGTGAAAGACAAGGATCTTAGTTTCATTCTTCTACAGGTGGAGATCCAGTTTGGCTAACACCATTTGCTGAAGATGCTGTCTTTCCTCCACTGTGTGTTCTTGCCACCTTTGTCAAATATCAGGTGGCTGAAATTGTGTGTACTCAGGTTTGTATCTTCATTAATGTTCCATTGATTTATGTTTCTATTTTTTGTGCCAGTACCATGCTGTTTTTATGACTATAGCTCTGTAGTATGCTTTGAGATCTGGTATAGTAATGCCCCTAGCCCTGCTCTTTGTGCTCAGGATTGCTTTGACTGTCCAAGGTCTTTTTTGTGCTTCCATACAAATTTAAGGATTTTTTTTTTTTAATTCTGTGAGATATGCCATGGGGATTTTGATTGGGAGTGCACTGAATCTAGATATTGCTTTTGGTAGCATGGTCATTTTCACAATATTAATTCTACCAATCCATGAGCATGGGAGGTCCTTCCACCTCCTGGTGTCTTCTTCAATCTCTTTCTTTAATGATTTAAACTTTTCATTGTAGGGATCTTTGGTGTCTTTGGTCAGATTTATTCCAAGATATTTTATTTTATTATTTTATTTTATTATTTTATTTTATTGCAGCAATTGAATTCTTGCCTGTTATTCTTTGTTAATGTCATCTTTGGGCGACTGATAAAAGAAGTACATTGCAAATCCTCTCAATAGAACTGCAGTAGGAGGGGATGCGGGAAGGAATGGGCTTACCAGAAATGCACCCAGCCTGCTCATTCATTCATTGAGTTTCACAGTGAGCATCTCTCGGGAGCTCATTTTTGCAGGGCATTGTTTCAGGTCCTAGGTCTGCAAAGAGGATTCCCCTGTCTTATTGCTCTAGCAAGAGTTTCAAGCACTGTGTTGAAAAGGAGTGGAGATAGTGTACAGCCTTGTCTGGTTCCTGATTTTAATAGGAATGCTTCCAGTTTTTCTCCATTTAGAATGATGTTGGCTGTGGGTTTGTTGTATATAGCTTTAATTATGTTGAAGTATGTTCCCTCCAGTCCAATTCCTTCTAGGACTTTGAACATAAATGCATGTTGAATTTTGTCAAAGGCCTTCTCTGCATCTCTTGAAAAGACAATGTGGTTTTTGTTTTTGAGTCCATTTATATGATTAATGACGTTTATTGATTTGCATATATTGAATCATCCCTTCATCTATTGGATAAAGCCTACTTGATCATGGTGAATGAACTTTTTAATGTGGGTCTGTATATGGTTTGCAAGTATTTTGTTGAGAATTTTTGCATCTATGTTCATTAAGGATATGGGTCTATAGTTTTCTTTTTGATTGTGTCTTTACCCAGTTTGGGTATTAGAGTGATGCTGGCTTGATAGAAGGAATTTGGGAATTCTTCTTCTGTTTCTATCATTTTGAATAATTTAAGTAGTATTGGTTGGAGGTCTTCTTTAAATGTCTGGCAGAATTCTGCTGTAAATCCATCTGGGCCTGGGCATCATTTCATTGGGAGGCTTTCCATTACTGTTTCAATTTCCGTATATGTTATGTGTCTCCTTAAACTGTTGATCTCTCCTTGGTTTAACTTTGGTGGTTCACATGATTTTAGATATCCATCAATTTCTTTTACATTTTCAAATTTAGTTATGTATAGGTTTTTAAAATATTTCCTTATAATGGTCTGAATCTTTTGGGTGTCTGTTGTGGTGTTTCCCCTTTCATCTCTGACTTTGTTAATTTGGGTTTTCTCTTTCTTTCTTTTGGTTGACTGGGCTAAGGGTCTGTCTATCTTGTTTATCTTTTCAAAGAACCAGCTCTTAGATTCATTGATTCTTTGTATTGTTTTCTTTCTTTCTATTTCATTAATTTCTGCTCTAATTTTTGTTATTCCTTCTCTTCTGCTGTGTTTGGGATTCATTTGTTCTTGCCTTTCCAGTTTCTTGAGTTGCAATGTTAGGTCATTTATTTGGACTCTTTCTAATTTTTTAATGTAGGTGCTTAGAGCTATAAATTTCCCTCTTAGGACTGCTTTTAATGTGTCCCAGAGGTTGTGTTGTGTTATATTTCCCTTGTTGTTGAATTCCAGGAATTCTTTTATTTATTTCTTAATTTCTCCTTTGACCCACTCATTGTTTAGGAGTGTATTGTTTAATTGCCATGAGTTCCTGTAGTGACCAGGGCTTTTTCCAGTGTTGATTTTGAGCTTTATTGCCTTATGGTCTGATAGTAATGCTTGGAATTATTTCAATATTTTTGTATTTGTTGAGGTTTGTTTTTTGGCTCAGTATGTGGCCAACTTTTGAAAAAGTTCTGTTGGGTGCTGAATAGGAAGTTTGTTCTTTGTTGCTTGGGTGGAATATTTGAAAGACGTCTGTTACGTCCATTTGATGTATGATATCATTTAATTCAGATGTTTCTCTGTTTATTCTTTTTCCAGTTGACCTGCGTAATGGAGACAGTGGGGTATTGAAGTCCCCTACTATTACTAAGTTAGGGTTAATCTGTGTCTTAAAGTCCTGTAGTGTTGTTTTTATGAATTTGGGTGCAGCAAAATTTGGTGCATATATGGTAAGGATTGTAATATCTTCCTGGTTAACTGTTCCTTTGATCAGGAAGAAGTGACCCTCCTTATCTCTTCTGATTAGTTTTACTTTGAAGTCTATTCTGTCAGATATTAGAATTGCAACCCCTGCTTGTTTCTTAGTGCCATTTGCTTGGAATATTCATTTCCATCCTTTTACCTTAATGTGGTGCCTGTTCCTGAAGGTGAGATGGGTTTCTTGCAGACAGCAAAGCGACAGATTTTGTTTCTTTATCAATTCACGTAGTCTGTGTCTTTTGACTGGGGAATTCAGCCCATTGATATTTAAGGTTATTATTGAAAGATGTATATTGGTTACTGTCATTTTGATTGCTGTTTGTATTCTTTGTCAAAATTTGTGTTTCATCAATTATAACTTTACTTATATTCTTTCATTGCCCCTGGGGTATAGTTGTTTCTCTCTCTGCTCTCTGTATTGCTTCAAGTAGTCTTTGAAGGGCTGGTTTTGTGGACATGTATTCTTTCAAGCTATACATGTCATGGAAGGTTTTTCTTTACCCCTTTCCCTCTCAACTATAATAGACATTTTTGCTGGGTACAGTATTCTGGGTTAGCATCTATTGTCATGTAGAACTGGAAATACCTTGGTCCAGGCTCTTCTGGCTTTCATAGTTTGCATTGATAAGTCAGCTGTAATTCTGATGGGCTTTCCCTTATATGTGATTTGTTGTTTTTATTTTGCTTTCTTTGCTCTCTTTGTTATGTACCTTTAATGTTTTTACTGTGATGTGCCTATCATGGGGAGTTTCTTTTCTGATTCTATTTGGTGTTCTATGTGCTTCCTTTATTTGTATAAGGATATATTTCCTTAATTTTGGGAAATTCTCTTCTACAATCCTGTTTAATATCTGCTCAACACCATTTATCTGAAATTCGTCTCCTTCCTCTATTCCTATGATCTGTAGCTTTGGTCTTTTCATGGAGTCCCACATCTCTTGCATATTCCATACCTGTGTTTTTTTGTTTTTGTTTTTGTTTTTTTAATTTTCCCTAATCTTTGCTTGAGTGGTCCAATTCTTCAACTTTATCCTCCAGTGTTGATATTCTGGGCTTTCCCCTGTTGTTTCAAGTTGGCTTACTGAGTTTTGCACTTCCTTCTTCATTTCTGCCTGAGTTTTCTTCAATGTTTCTGTTTCTTTTGTGAAGTCATTCAGAAGTTTAGCCCTATCTTCTTTTAGTTCTTTGATTTGTTTGTTTGTGTGTTCTTTAAATTCATTGAGTTCCTTGAATATGTTTATGATTGTTCTTTTAAATTCAGTGTCCTGAGCTATCTCTAGGGGGTTCTCCTTGTAGAACTCTTCTACAGGACTGGTGGAGTTTAGTGGGGACATAGTGTTTTGGTTTTCCATTTTATTATTCTTTCGTTGTGATTTTGGCATGTGAATTTCTTTTGTTGTTTCTGATTCTAATATGAGAATTAAGTTAAAGTATGCTTCTGTTTGTATTTTTGGGTGCCAAATCCTTTCTTTATTGGTTGGTTATGTAAAACTGGTTGGTACAAGGTCCAAGTTCTCAGGTTTAATTTGGAGGGAACTGATGGCTTCAGATTAGCTATTCAGGAGCACCCACAGAAGCCCAATTCAGGTCTAGTCAGGTACACTCAATTCCTTCACCACATAGAGGCAGGATCCCAATGATGCTCTCAGAGCTCCCATGCCAGAGGGAGGCCAGAAGGAGGCCAGAACTCAGCACTCTCTGGCAGTCTGCTGAGATCAGAGCTGCTACACCAGTGGAGGTTGAAACCCACCCTCTCAATCTGTCTGCTAGGATCTTAGCCTTAGCCTACCAAAGCCAGATATGTCCTGGGGCCTTTGGAGTGGCCTCATGAAATCCCAGGTAGGGGGGATGGGTATGATGCAGTTAGGGGAAGCTCAGCACCACGTGGAGGCAGGATGGGGGGAGGGGGGCTCTCAGTCAGTCCCCTGCTGCTCCCAGGCCCTCTGCCAGAGGGAGGCTAGAATTCGGCATTCTCTGGCCATCTGCTGAGATCAGAGGCACTACCCTCTACACCGATGGATGTCTGAACCTACCCTCCATAACCTGCATGCACTTTCATAACTTTGAGCTGTGTTAGAATCCTACCAGCTTCTAGCATCTCTATTTGCTTGCACAGACTTTCTGCAGACCTCCTCTGTTCTGTGCTAGAGTGGACTCCAGGGTGTGGCTCAGCTGTTCCTCAAGGTCTATGCTTCGCCACCCTTCAAAAGTTTTTAGACTGCTCTCAGAAAGAGTCCTGTAGCTTGTGTCTTCGTCTTCCAAAGTTAGTGATGTCTCATCCTATGTCTGCTGTTTCTCTTTGTCTAACAATACTTCAGTGGGAAAAAGATCACAGAGTACGTTTCATCTGCACTTTTAACCTAGTGTCCTGTTGGAGTCTTTCCACCTCTGTGCATTACAGAGGGGTGGTCTGAGAAATACAGACATTTTTTTTCATGGATGTTCAGGTTCCAAAGAACACAGTGATATTCCCTCACCTTTCGTCTTAAAAGTAGATGACAAGACTGAGTTTATTGCAAAGTACTGAGAATGGTCCTCATACTAATTAAATGCTACAGTGGCATATGGCTTCCATATGCCACTGTAGCACTTAGCATTAGTTCTTTGGTTTGTTTGTGTGTTCTTTAAGTTCAAACCTGATCCTGTCTATTTGGTGTTCTATGTGCTTCTTCACACCTATTGAAGCTAGTGAGATAGGCAAGGAGATTTAGTAAACCAGGGCCAGGGTTTGGTATGATCAATGGAAGGGCTGGAAGAACTAGGAGCAGTGAGGAGACCTCTGCCTTTGCCAGGACAGCCTTCAGAGCTACGTGAAGGATGCTGTATTCATTGTCTATTGTTGCATAACAGATAGTTCCAAAGTTGAGTGCTTAAAGGAAAAGTGAACATGTGTTGTCTGGTACCCTCTCTGTGGGCCAGGAATCCAAGATTTGTCTGGGTGGCACTACCTCAAAATTTAATGTGAGACACTGTTAGATGTTTCAGGGTTGCAGTAGCCTGAAAGTCTGGTTCTGGCTGTAGGACAGTTTCACATGGCAACAAGTTGGATTTGGATGAAAAGGGGTATGTGTGTGGTGGATTCTCCTTCTGAGTCCCTGAGCATCCTCATACCATGGCATCTCTTTCTCATACTGGAAACACTTTGAAGGAACAAAGCAGAAACTCACTTTCCTTTATGACTGGTCTTGGAAGTCCTTCAGGGTTATTCCTGGCTAATTCTAATTAAACATGAGAAGATATGGATAACCAGAGACTGGGATCTTGTAAAACATCCTGGAGGCTGATTGCTATCCATATAAAATCCATCTGTGGCTATAGAAAGTCACTATGAGTCAACAGGAGGAGAGCACAGAGTTGGAGATGGTAAGTACCATCAAGATCAGAAGGAAGAAACAATATCCAAGGATTTAAGAGGTAAAGTGAGCAGGACACTGGAGTTCTACATGTTTGATACTCACTATTGGTGGACAGCATGGCAGGAATCGAGTTGAGATGGATTTTCAAGGGCATGGTGGTCAATCTCCCTTCTTCTGTAGGGAAAATAAGTGATGCTCTATGTGTAGGAAAA
The DNA here is from genome assembly GCF_000622305.1 of Nannospalax galili. Lineage (NCBI taxonomy): Eukaryota > Metazoa > Chordata > Mammalia > Rodentia > Spalacidae > Nannospalax > Nannospalax galili. Next base: position 915,124 of record NW_008351177.1, read on the forward strand.
GTCAGTGGCCAAAGGTTCATTAAAAGGAGTGAGGTGTTAGGAAGCAGAGGAGGCATTAGAAAACATGTACCCTTTCCTATAGGTGATTTTCATTTGCTTTTGTTATTAAAAATGGATGAGCATTCTGAGGTTATAAGTCTTGGGAGAAATATTCTTTTAAATATTTATGTGCGAACTGCTTAAGCCCTTAGGAATGAACCCATAGGAAGTATTGGTGCTGCTGAACAGGTGTGAGCACATTTTATTTAACGGTGATGCATGAAACCTCTTCTACCTGCAGTGGAGCCAGCACTTACTATTGGATCACCATTTATCTCAATTACTTCCCCGCAAAACGGCAGAACATTTGACTTGCAACAGAAACTTCTAAGGGTTGGAGAGAAAGCCTTTGTGGGTAGGAGACTGGGTATGCTGAGAGATCCCCAGGGAAGGTTTTCTTTTTGCCCAGGCAAATATACAGTTGCTTCCCTGTCTCACTTGGCTGCCTAATGCTTTCCAAACTGATATGTGGTTAAATGGACAGTAAGTAGATAGAGTTCCTAATCAGATCTGGAAGTTTAAGTCAAAGGATTTTTTTTTTTTTTATACAGTTTTGGCAGCCTCATTCTTTCTTTACTTCATTTTTGCCCCTAATTTTGTTTATTTATGTGTGTATGTACACACACCACATGCATGCCATGTCCGAGGAGGCCACAAGAGGGCCTCAGATCCACTACAGCTGCAGTTACAGGCAATGGTGAGCTGCCAGATGTGGGCCATGGGAACTGAACTCAGGTCTTCTGTGAGATCAGCCTATACTCTTAACCTCTGAGCTGTCTGTCTAGCCCTCAGGCTCATTCTCTCTTACAAACCTCATTACTATGCATTTGTGCCAAAGCTTAGTTTTTGTAATTGGGATAAAATGAGAACAAAGCAGTGAACTCAGCATTAGCTACTGGCAAACACCTTGCTGAATGAGCCTCTTTTTTCAGTTCTCTCTCAGCTGCTGGGCCAGTCTGTGTTTCTAGGATCTGTTCACCTTCTCTTCACCTCTGGGGAGGGAGTAGCAATACTTTATTGTGTAAGAAAATACCAGGGCTAGACAGATGACTCACTGACTAAGAGTGCTTGCTTTGCAAACATGAGGACCTAAGTTCAAATCCCCAGCAACCACCTATGCTAGCCATGGCTGAGCATGCTTATAAATCCCAGTATGAGGAGGCAGAGACAAGTGGATCCAGAGACAGCCTGCTGGCTGGTCAGCCAGTCTAGACAAAATGGTGAATTTCCAACTCAGTGAGAAACCTTGTCACAAGACAATAGAGTGAAGAGCTATATAGGAAGACACTGCTTTGGCCTCACCATGTGTGCCTTGGCACAGTCACCCACATAGCTATATGTGCTTACCACACACACACACACACACACACACACCCACCCCACAGACACAAAGAAAATTCACACACCATGGCAACCATCACCACAAACCAGCCAAGAGAGATGGCCCATAGGTGGGCAGATGATAGAATTGCCTGCTACAAATGTTACAGAAATAATCAGAGATCAACAGCCGAAATCAGGTGAGGAGAGGGAGTTTAATTTGACGCTAGAGGGACTGACACCAGGAATCAAGAAGTCAGACCCCCTGTTCAAGTACTAGGGGGTTTTTATACTCAAGTGAGGAATGTAAGCCAAAGGTACAGAGCATATACACAGTAATTAAGTACGATAACAGAGGGTGGCAAAGGTAATAGAAATGCAAAGGTTACAGGAATGCAAAAGCCTTAGGTCTATGCAGGAGTGAGAGAGCTTTGGAAAACAAAGACTTCTTATCCTGGATAACTAAAAGGGTCAGGGCAAGATGCCTGTTTACTTTCCTATTACTGGAGTTCTCAATTATCATCACATTGCAAAATCCTTTAGCATCTGATAAGTTCTATTTCCACAATACAAATAAAATAATTAAAATCTGGGTTGTATAATTAGAGAATTCATCCTCCAGAGGCAGGCTTCAGTAGGATAAGGGGCATCTGAATTTGCTGCAGGCATTATGATTATGACATGAAGTTTTATATTCAGTCTAGAAAGATAGATAACAGCTTCTCTCTCCATATAGGTGGAAGCTGAAATTCATTATGGGCCTATTTCTTTCCAAAAATAAAATCTTAACTGTATTTGAGGTTTGTGATTTTTCTTTTCCTTTGTTAACTGAGATTTCCAGCGTTAATCTAAAGTCGTTGAAGAAGAATGCTATTTATATTAAAGTAGAAGCAGATGAAATTGTATTTAGAGGAAAGGAAGAGACATGAGAACATATACTTCTTTGTTTGTTTGATTGATTGATTGATTGATTGATAATTGGTTGATTGATGTTTGAGACCTTACCTCACTCTGTAGCCCAGGCTGGCCTGGAACTCACCAAGTAGTACTAGCCTCAAAATTTGCAGGGATCTACCTGTCTAGGCTCCCAAATGCTGGGATTACAAGTGTGAGCCACCATGCCCAGTGCCACTTCTCTCAACGAGAGAACTCGTTGATCCATTTGCCCACCTCCCTGGCAGGACAGAACACACAGGTCAAAATCATCCAGAGTTGGGCCTGGAGAGATGGCTCAGCATGTAAGAGCACTGGCTGTTCTTGCAGAAGACTTGGGTTCAATCCCAGCACCCACATGGCAGCTAACAGCCATCTGTAACTCCAGTTCCAGGGGATCCAACGCCCTCTTCTGTCCTCCATGGGCACTGCACATCATGGGTGTACTTACATGCATGCAGGCATAACACTCACACACATAAAATAAAAATAAATTTTAAAAAATCATACAGAGTTTCCAGAAAAGGTGATTTAGACTGGTATTACAGGCAGGAAGACTTGTCTTTGGAGATACTGGAAAAGGGAGATGTAGAGAGTTCATTGAGGGGATCCAGGACTTTGGAAAGTGCAGTGGTAGTTGGGCATGAGAACACGGGATATTAATGACCTAGTTGATTACTTCACAGGCTTACCTTGAGCAGTCTCACTGTGTGAACAAGTGTAGAAGGCTGAAGCAAGCAGCTATCAACTCAACTGCTTTCTCTGATCCTCCCTGGAATTGCTTACACAGCTGTGCTTGCCAAAGATAACATCTTCTAACACATGTCACACTCCGACCTAGAACTCAGTTAATAAAACAAGAACAAAATTTAAGATATACTAAGCTTCAAAAAAAAGTCTTATCTGGGACTCTATATTATTTTGCATTTCATCAGAGATAGACTAAAACCGACTATGAAAAGGATTTTCAGATCCAGGACAATCTATTTATAAGTTGTGAGTCAACAAAGGAATCTACCTAAGGCTTCAGAAAGAAAATTCTAGAGAGCTTGTGCATCCAAATATTAACTGTACCAGCTAGGAATGTACAGCTGAATGTTAAAAATAAAGACCCCCTCAGTTATTGCATGAGTCAAAAAGCATTCGATCATTATGAATGCTTCATAGATAACAGCAAATAAAACCTTTCTGAGAAATGGTGGCTTTCTGGAAATATAGACAGATATAATTTTAATAGATCTTTTAATAGATTTTTTTCTATACATACCTGAAATAAAATTCTTAATAACTTTGAAAGTACCAGATATATACAGAAGAAAATACAAACTACTCCTTTCTCCTGGTACCAGTACTAGGCTGCCTTATTTTTTTCCTACAAAATGGTTAGCTTAGCTATAATAGATACAAGGGGTATATAATAGATATTACAGTTGTGCGTTGTAAATTACTAATCTATTCACAGATATCTAACAATGAGAGCAGAGGTTCTTCTATGATGCTCCTTCATCAGTATTAATGTCAAATTCTTGCTTAAGGTTGGTAGAGACTTGGTACATGATGTGCTCAATACTGCCTGAAACATTTTATTATCCATCATGTTTTTCTGAGAAATTGACCACCGGGCTGACATACTGATGTGTGTGCCCCTCCTTGTAGGCTGGCGCATTTGACAGCAACATGAAGGCCTGCTTTTCAGGCTGTCCATTGAGCTCCTCTATGATCAGTGAGATTCCCAGTTCTCCTTCCAGACAAAACAGAAGGAACCCTTGGATCCTCACAGAACTGGAACTTGAATACAACTTCGAAGTTTGGACTCAGCATTTTAAGCATTTGATTTTCTCCATTCGCAATTAAGTGGCCCCCTTCCAGATATGTAAACTGTCACCTCTTCACCACATAGACTTTGGCCTGGGCAGGCCCTTGAGCCATTTCATTTTTTCAAATAATGATAAAATTTTTAACTCCCAGCATGTGATGGTATTTATTGAACAACAACAAAATCCTTAGAATCTCAAGAAACATTACTTGGTATCCTAGGCCTATTTCAACAGCATTCCTTAGATCTTAGCTTTCTTATTATATTGGTTAGTTGATAATTTTTCAAGTTTCTTTTATTTATGGAGGCAATATTTAAATTTAGGAAGATAATAGTGTGCTACTGAAATTTATAGGATCTATTTGCCCTTGGTACATATCACTGGCATTTGATAACCTTGTATTATGCTTAATGTAGTCATATAGCCTAAGAATAATGCTGTTATCTAAGGTCCAGATTTGCTGAGATGTAATTAACAAATATATTTATGCACATATGGTATAAAAAGTGATACATATGGTGGCGCACGCCTTTAGTCCCATCACTTGGGAAGCAGAGACAGGCAGATCTCTGTGAGTTCAAGGCCAGCCTGGTCTACATAGTGAGTTCCAGGACAGCTGGGGCTACAGGGAGACCCTGTCTCAAAAAGACAAAAATAGAAAAAAAAAGAAGTGATAGACTACTATGAAATGATTATTGCAATTGTGTTAGCTATTTTTACATTGCTATGACCAAATTTTCTGACACAAGCAATTTAAGGAAAAGTTTATTTTTGGCTCAAGGTTTCAGAGAGATTTCAGTCCTTCACAGCAGGAAAGGAATTTCTTTTTTTAAAAAAAATATTTTATTATTTTATTTTGTGTGTATGAGTGTTATGCCTACATGTAGGTAAGTGCACCTGTGTCATGCAAAGCCCTGAGGAGGTCAGAAGAGGCTGTTGGATCCCCTGGAACTGGAGTTACAGACAGTTGTTAGCTGCCATGTGGGTGCTGGGATTCAAACCCCAGTCTTCTGCAACAAGTCAGTGTTCCCAACTGCTGAGCCATCTCTCCAGCCCCAGCAGGAAAGGAATTTCTGTCCAGTGTCTCTGTCCTTGGCAGGGAAAGGGTGTGGCAGAAGCTTGTACACATGGTGGCAGACAGGATTCAGAGAGAGCTGGGCCAGAGCCAAACATGGACATTATTTTCAAACCCCTACCCCTGCTGATCTTTCTCCCATCAGGCCCCACTTCTGTAAGGTTCAAAATAGTACTACCCACTAATGACTGCAGGCATTCAGAACTTGAGCCTGGGCAGGGAGCATTTCAGATTCACACCAAAAAAGTGGTCACTCTAATCAACACACCCATCACCTCACATAGTCACTTAGTTACCCTTGGTAGTGGGAAGATGATTTAAGATCTGCTATTTGTAAATGTCAAGTCGTCATTAATTGAATGCACCATGTGGTCCATCCTTGCTCTAGAATGTAGGCATCCAGCAGGGCTGGACTCAGTACCTCTCAACCATCACTGTTCCTGCCTTTTTATCTCCTGTCCCCGTAGCCATCACTCTCAACTCTGCTTCATTGAGTTTGATTTTTCCAGACTCCACAAAGAGTAAGATCAAACACCAATGTCTAGTTTACTTCACTGAGCAGAAAGTTGAGCTCTGTTCTTGCTCGACTGATGGCTTCCTGTACAACACAGAGTTTCTTCAGCTTGGTGCAGTCTCATTTATGTTTCCTTTGTTGCCTGTGCTTTCGAGGTGAGTCCAAAATATCATTGCCAAGGTTGAGAATTATGTTTTTAATCTGGGAGTAGTTTTACAATGTCTGGTGTTTCACCCAAATCTTAAATGGATTTGGAGTATGATATAAGGTAGGGGTAACGTCATTCTTCTCCAGGCAGAGTCCAGTTTTCCTAACACCATTTAGTGAAGAGACTGTCCTTTTCTCTTTACTTACTCTTAACATATTTGTCCAAGATCATATGACTCTAAACACATGCATTTACTTCTGGTCTCTCTGTTATGCCCCACTGTTCTCTGTCTGCTGTTGACTAATTATTTTCTATGGTTCTGAAGTGTATTGATTTGAGGCCTTCAAATTTGTGATGTCTTGAGGTCCTTCATGGCTGTGTATAAATGCTGTTTTGTATTTCTACAAAAAAAATAGAAATTTAGATTTTGATAGGAATTGTCTTGAATGTGCAGATAACTTCAGGTAGCTAGGACTATTAAAATACTAACTCTGTTCTATGAGCATGGGTGTCTGGCAACTTGTTTTTCTTCTTTCACTAATGTTTTATATTTTTCAATGAAAATATTTTTCACCTCATTGATTATGTTGATTTAAAATAATGCTTTTATTGTTGACATCCTTGTAGACAGGAATTCTCTCTTTAATCCTTTTTCTGATTTTTAGTGCAGAAGCACAACCGATCGCATTACATAAAAAGGCAACTTTGATTTTGTATCTTGCAGATCACTGAACTTATGCTTAACTGTTTTCTGGTGGAATCATTAGGATTTTAAACAGATAAGATCTGCAAATAGGAAATTTGGTATCTTTATCCCAAACAGGACACCTTTTCTTTCTTTCTTTCTTTCTTTCTTTCTTTCTTTCTTTCTTTCTTTCTTTCTTTCTTTCTTTCTTTCTTTTTTTGCCTAATTGCTAAGACAGGGACATCTAGTACTTCATTTAACAGAGGTCTAGTACTTCATTTAATAGAACATTCATCCTCATCTTGTTACTAACCTGAAAGATAACTTTCTTCCATTGACTATGGGGGTCTGTTATGCTCCAGTATCAATAAAGGCCTGTCAAGAGAAAACATTGGTCAAGAGAATAGAATCTCTGGCCTAGGTGGAAAGCTAATATTTCAGTTGGGACAGGTCAATCACCTGATCAGGGAACCACTTCAGGAAGGTGAGTTCACCTCAAGCCTTGCTAAAGAGATAGATAAATAATCCTTTAATGAGATAATCTCCTTTTCCTTCCAGAGTCTCCCCCTAGTCCTGAAGCTCACCAGACAGCAGCCATGCAGTGTTGTAAATTGGCCTACTTTACCGGATTACTCAGAAAAGAGTTAGCATTCCTTTTCTTCTTTCTCACCCTTTCTAAGCATACTTTCCCTAACGCTTTGGGCTTCCCAACCCTTTAGGTTTCCTTACTCTTTCTGTAAGGCTTCCATCCCCACCATAGAGCTGCTAGTCTGCCTTGTAACTGACCTTCCTGCCGGCTTAAACAGCATTTCTTTTTCTTTCTCTCTACCGTTATTCTATTCTGGGCAAGCTGCTGAGATTTACACTCTGCCTACATCCAGGGTTTTTCTTTTGAACTAAAAGAATTGTCATTAAGCTTCCATTTGAGTTCATTCATAAATACTTCTTTTTGAGACAGGATCTCCTTGTAAATCCCAGACTGGTCTGGAACTCACTGGGTAGACCAGTCTGGGCTGGACCTCACAAAGATCTGCCTGCCTCTGCCTCCTGAACACTGAGATTAAAGGCATGTACCACCACGCCTGCCATTCTTAAATTCTTTCATTAATGAGAATAATACCCTGAGACGGGACCTCAGTTCCCACTGTAGCAACAAGCTTATCATATGCGGCCTTAGCATGTTGAGTTACATTCATTCTATATCTAATTCACTGAAAGTTTCATTGGTAAAGCATTTTGAATTTTGTCAAATGCTTTTTTACTTAAAAATATTATTTGTTATTTTCATGTTATGTGTATGAATGTATTACCTGCATGTATGTAAGTGTACTGGTGTCCTGCAGTGCCCACAGAGGTCAGAAGAGAGTGTTGGATACCCCTCAGCTGGAGTTACAAATGGTTGTTAGCCACCATATGGGTGTTGGGAATCAAATCTGGGTTCTTCTACCAGAGCAGCCAGTGCTCTTAACCACTGAACCATCATCTCTCCAGCCCCTCAAATGCCTTTTTGAAGTTTGCACACAGGTGGAACTTGGTGCCTTGGTTTATGGAGCAAGTCTAGAGCTTGGGTCTGCATGGGAAATTTGAGTGCCTGGGTTTAAAGAGTTTGGCCTGGAGTTCAGGTCATAGTGGTCCAGTCTGACACTATAGTTCTGTGTGTCAAGTCTTGACCCTGAGTCCTCAGGAGCTGACCTGAAGCCTTGGTGTTAAACAGCCTACAAAGCCTTGATTGGCATTAGGCAGGCCTGGTCTATGGGTTTACTAGGTTGGGCCTAAAGTCTGAATGTGCAATACTGAGCCTGGATTGAGAGGCCTCAGACACCATTCCAAATCAAGGTCATAGGTGTCAGCCTGGCATTGTGGTGGGCCTAGACTTAGTTCCACAAATGCTAACCAGGAGCCTGAGATGTCAGGATGGTTCTGATGCCAGGTGTCCCTAGAGTTTGTGTCAGAAGAGCCCGTCCTCTTTCTGGGTTTTATTAGAATGGATCTGATTCTGGAAGCAAACGTAGATTTGTACCCTCTTCATTCTTTCTCTCAGTGAAGGCATCTCTAAGATGCCCTGCATTCCTCCTGCCCTCTCCAATGTATTTATCTTTCTGTGTTCCACCAAGGTTCTGTGATGGCTCACTTGACTTCCTTAGCTCCCTTGGAAGGTGTTTTCATGCCTGAAAGGTTATTTGGATCAGAATTTCTGTGAGGGATGACTGCTGGAAACTCCTGCTCTGCTTTCTTCTAAGGTCGCCCCAGGACACCCTCCTTCAATCTTAAGTCTCCCTGACCTTCATAGCGATTACTAGCGCATGTGTTCAGCAAGGGGTCATCCTTTCACAGCAATTAGGTAGAATAAACATTTCAAGGGAGACAAATGCACTTTGTTTTCAGTCTCCCCTAAGTGCAAAGCTTCCCTCTGCTATTCAAAGATAAGGCTGTGCCCTCATCATGCTGACATCCAGTGAAGAAGCTGACCCACATGCTGAGCCTGCTGCAGCACGGCCATGGGATTATAGAGGAATGGCCTTCAACTCACAGGAAGAGGCAGTGGGAAACAGACCACAGAAGCCCCTGAATGGCTATGCATCTCTCACTTTGTTACTTTGGTATCTTTGTCTTCAAGGTGTCCACTATAAAACAGTTTTAGTTGATATTTATTTGCACTTTTCCAGGGACACCTATAGGAAGCTGCCTGGTACGTAAGACAGCTGCTTTCACAAGTGTGACTAGTCACAAGGACAACAATAATGTATGTCTAAATAGATCTTAGTTTATTGCCCACTTGGGGTAGATTTAGGTGAACAAAAGCAGTTTGGCAAGATGGCAGATCTTTTACCTATAAACGTCTCTCACATTAGAAACTAGAATGTCAATAGTTAAGTGTTTCCTTATTGACCAAGGAATGGAATGCTTAGTTCTGTCTGTTTTGAATTTTGTAGCTCACTAGTCCATGACATTACAGCTCAGGCACGAGACGCCAGTGCTCAGAGCTTCTCTTCAGCTTGGTCAGATTCTATGTTCTCATAACACTTCTAGTGAATAGTAAAAACAGACCCTCTTAGATGCCCAACGAGACATTGACCTAAGTATGGAACAAACGATTTCATCACTACCTTTGTGTAAGCAACAGAAAAGCTTATGAAACATAGCTGATGGATGTTCCTTAGAGGGTACTAACTCTACCTGGCACACCAAATAATTGATGAAAAGTATATATATGGGGAGCGGAGAGGTGGCTCAGTAGATTAAGTGCTTGCAAACATGAGGGCCTGAGTTCATATCACATGGAGAAAGAACTTCTGGAAAAGGCAAATACGGCAGCATGTGCCTGTAACCTGAACATTGGAAAGGCAGAGACAGGAGGGTCCCGGGTCTTGCTGAATCAGTGAACCCCAGTTTCAATGAGAGACCCTGTCTCAAAAGATAAGGTGAGGAGCAAAGAAGGAAGCCATCCAGCATTGATCTCTGGCCTCCACTTTCATGCACATACCCATGCACAGACAAACATGTACACAGACAAAAAGTTTTAAGGAAAACTGTGTCTAGGCAGATCTCCCGGGAATAGGGACGAATTCTTCCCATTCTCTGCATTTACATTTTTTTAAGGTTTCACAAAGTATTGCTGAACAATTCACACTTAAGAAGTCATTCGAAGTCGTTGCCAGGTTCAGCAGCCACTTTTGACCTCCCATCTATATTTTGAAACCATTTCCTCTAAGTGAATATGAGGGGATTCAAATGTCCATGTACAATGTGAATCAATGAAGAAGAGGAACAATGTCAGGATTCTGCTTATGTCTTTTGAAAAGCCCACCATTAAGAGAAAGCAAACATAAAGCTTAAATTGGCTCTTTAGGTAAATATTAAATGAGGGATTACCGTGCAGCTCTTTTTGCCGTGGCACTAAATATTTGGAATCCTGTGGTGATCACTGTGGATAAAGAACAAGATCACCCTGATACTTATATGTCTTAACAGAAAATTCTGTACTTTCTTGAACCCTTTAATTTCAAAAGAAGGTAATCATCTATGACTCAATGAAGAAAGCATTCTCAGTGTCAAACCATAACCAGGATGTCTAGAACCAAGGAATAGATACTAGAGTTTCCCTTTATTTTTCTTTAAAATATTTATTTTTATTTCTCTCTCTCTCTTTCTTTCTCTCTCTCTCTCTCTCTCTCTCTCTCTCTCTCTCTCTCTCTGTGTATGCCAAGAGTGTTCTCTCTCTCTCTCTCTCTCTCTCTCTCTCTCTCTCTCTCTGTGTATGCCAAGTGTGTGGTTGTCTTCAAAGGCCAGAAGAGGGCATCAGACCCCCTGGGGCTGGAGTTACAGGCAGTTGTGACCTGTCCAACATCGGTGCTGGGTGGCAAATTTAGGTAAGTGCTCCTAACTACTGAGCCATCTCTCAGCCAGTTCTAAGATTTGCTTTCATTTAAAAAAAAAAAGTCATTGTAGTGTTTATGACAACACTGTTTTTAATGGCCTGTCACATGAATCCCATGGATCAATCACTGAATTTAAGGATGTAACTGGAAGAGGAAAAACAAACCAATGAAGACTGGCTATGTCAACCCATTGGCATAGCCAATTCTTTCTGTCTAATTTACTTCATTACTTGAATTGATCTGAGTTGAAGAACTTCACAAAGATAAGACTCTGACACTGAAGTATCCAACAATCTCAATTACCAAACCCTTATAAGAAATATACCTGGCTGTCGTGGCTCATATCTGTAAGCCTGAATTCTTCCCAAGGGCGCAGGAAGCAGAAGTAAGGGGATCCGGTGTTCAAGGCTTGCCCTGGCTACATATTATGTTTGAGACCAGCTTGGGCTCTGTGAGATCCTGTTTCAAAAAGGCAAAACAGAAAAAGTTTAAATTTAGCTGTATCTCCATTATCTCACAGGCCGCCAATCCCATAGTGGTGTAGGTGTAGTGGCCGTGCCAATCTTCCTGTCTGTCTTGCTGCCTACAGCCTTCAGGCGCATTATGTAAGTCCTTGAACCCTACAATATTAGTTCCCAATAGAATAATAAGAAAGCTGAAAATAGCACCTCCTTTGAAACTCTAAGATTCAAGTTGACTTACCTTTTGAAATTTTTCTGAACGCTTTGTCCTGCCAAACACCTGATGGACTCTGTCAGCGAGGATCAAATTAGTAACTTGTAAGACATCCTTTAAAGAGAGAACCACGAGACACTTATTCCTTCGCATTACCCTTAAAAACAGTTTGTTCAAATCGACTATGTTTGCAGTGTTTCCTCTTCACTAAGCACACACTGAAATGTATTCCAGACTGTGTTGGAACCCTTCTTACTACTACTTCCTTATGCTCTGTCAATGGTCAGTTCCTTCTTTCCTGTCCACACCACATTGTCTAAAGTTGTCACCAAAGAATCTTCACTCTTTGTACAATTAAGCAGCATCTAGGAAACACATGGTGTTGTCTTCTAAAATCAGTAGTTAATATTGCTATATTCCACAATGCTAACACTAATCAATGTTATGAATCATGAACTTAAACAGAGGTTTCTTGAAAGAAGAAGAAGAGAACAGGCTTGAATAGTTCAGTATTGAAAGGATTTCCCATGCTGGGTTTCAGGTAAAGGTAGAGAACTAGTTCTGCGTATCCCTAATACACTGGGAGACTACCAAAACCCTGAGTAAACGGGAAGAGAAAATAGCCCAGGCTTAGTTTTATCAAACTCTAGCTTACGCTAGACAAATCCCCATCTGGATTAAACTTTTTCTGTGCTCTCTGTGGTGTTAAGAATGTGGAATATCTTCTTCACGGGGACAGCAGTTTATAAGCCCCATTATCCAAAGAGAGAAAATGAGGCATGAAATTCATAATAGACTTGTTGCAGGCCCCTCATTGATTTTACTGACTGTAGAACTTCAGTCATTAAATGCCATCTGATACTCATTCACAACTTGCTTGCTTTCATTTAGAACAAAATCCTGGAATGGCCAAGACTCAACGCCAACCTGGCTATTTAGCAAACTACGACGCCTGCCAGACTCCACCTGTGTAACCTGTTTTCCGGTTGCCTTCTTTTCATTTGTGGTAGCACACCCATCACTGAAGACGGGAAATGAGCCCTTAATGAAGCCCTTGAACCTCAGTGAGCATCAGCTGTCTCCAGGGAAGATTTGAAAGAAGACTATGCATGCTTTAAATTGTTCCTCCAAATTTAATTATTGAAAAACACTTGACAATGGTGGTTTGGGATGCTATGCACTCATCAACACATTTTTATGCCTTCTCAGAAGTTATGCTCAAGAACTGAGTGAAGACATCAAGATAGGCCTATACAGAAAAATCCTGTGATGTTTTATTTGATAAGCATTTATTATAACCCAATAAGTCAAGGAACAGGAGAATGGGGGTTTAAGGTATATTAAACTTTTCATGTCCTTGAAAAATTTTACAGTCAAAGACAAGCACAAAGTCACCATGCCACAATGGGGCACATGTTTTATTAGTTGTTGAAAGGCTCAGTTAAGAACACTCCTATTTTGCCTTCGCCTACAAGAAGTCATTATATTCTTAAGTCAGGTACTAGGGGACTGTATTGTCTGAGGTTAAGTCGCAAAAGTTTTAAGTTGAGGACATTTGAAATGGTCAGATATGAAATGTGAACTTTAAGGAAGTATGAGGACTTGAGTTTGAATCCTCACAGCCTCCACACTAAAAGCTGGGTACTAGCATAAACATCTGTAATTCCAGCACTTCCATGGGGAGATGGGGTAGAAACAGGAGAATTCCAGTGAACCTGAGGGCCATCTAGCCTGGTGCACACAGCTGGAAAACAGCAGAGAGATGCCGTCTCCCGAAAGGCAGAAGGCAAGGACCAACACATGTTTTCTTCTGACCTCCACACATGTACCATACCATGTACATATACCCATTCACACAGGAATGTGTGTGCACTCACACGCACACATGCACACACACATCACTCACACACGTTTAAAAAAAGATTAAATACAATTAGAAGAAATAAAAACAAGACAGTTCTTGCACTTGATATTTGGAGCTGTAAATATATTATGCTCATAGATAACTTGTGGGTAACAACAAAAAAGCAATCACAAGGAATATGGAGATCTCAGAGAGAAGGCAGGATGGTTACACAATGGCCCCATGCATGTAACCTCTGCATTATGTCCTAAAGCAGTCAGTTGTTCTCTGACTCCAAGGGCATTAGCAACAACATCCTTTTCAATCTTGAATCATAGCTCATACAAGGTTGGCTAGTTATTTAACTAGTACCTTCATGCGAGAAAAATTCACACTTTTCTCTGGATAAAAATAAAAAGAGTATCTTGTGCTGGATGGAAAAATTCAATTTCTTGTCATGGGAGATTGGAACAGATGATCATATAGATCCTGCTGAGCTCAAAGGTAGAGGACAGTTTTGTGGAAATTACATTGGATGAGCAATTTCTCCAGCAACGCTTACGACATTGCACAGTCCACGCTAGCAAACTTATATTTAGTTTCCACACCTGCTTATGGAAATTCCCCAACAACAGGCATGTAGGAGAAGGACTTAAGACAACCTCTTATTTATCAGCAACCTATTTGTGCCTCTTCACAGATATGTTGGCCATGTTCTCATTCTATGACTTGTTCCTGTCTGCTTTGACTTCTTTATTTTCCACTGTCTTGCTTCATCAGATATGTTGAGGTCTGAATGTGAAATCTCTCCCATAAGCTCATGTGATTGAACACTTGGTCCTTAACTGGTGGCAGTTTGGAATGTTGTGGAACCTTGAGAAGCTGTTGTCTTTCTTGAGGAAGTGAGTCACTGGAGTTGGCTTTGAGCTTTTATAACCTTCTGCTCTCTCTCTCCTTCCTGCATGCAGATGAAATATGATGTTCCCACCACCGTGCCACCCCACCATGATAGACTGCATGCCTCCTGGAATCATCTCTCTGTGGGGACTGGAGAGATGGCTCAGTGGTTAAGAACACTGGTGCTCTTGCAGATGATCTGGGCTGTCCCTAACTCCAATTCAAGGGGCTCTGAAACTGTCTTCTGGCTTCTGTTGGCATTGCACACACATAGTGCATGTATAGCTGTGCAAGCAAAGCACTCATACAGATAAAATACAAATAAATAAAAATTTAAGAAAGAATAGCCCCTTTCTCCCCATGGTGTTTTTTGTCAGGATATTTTTATCACAGCAACAGAAAAGTAACTAATACAAGGAATATGTCTTTATATTTTCTTTCTAACTTTTCTTATCTGTCTTCTTATGGAAAGTCTTCTCTGAAACAGCCAGAGATCTTTTTTTTTCCAGCAATATAAACAAACTCAGTTTTGATACATTTAAATAAAATAAAGACCTTGGGAGGACATCAGGAGTTTACTGAAGTAATGAAAGATTAGTCAGGCAATGCAGAATCCAAGGTGCCTGAGGAGTAAGAAGCAGAATTGAGGTCTCAAGGGGTGAGATGCACATGGGGACCGTGTAGACTCCAGACAGTTCAATCTTTTTGTTCTTCTGAATTTCAAATCCCAGGGAGAAAATCCCCAGTTGACCTAATGTGGGTCACCCTTTTGCTAGAGCAAAGTCTCTGCAGTGATTGACTTTCAATCGGTTCTAATGGAGTTATTTCTTCAAAATGAAGTCAGAGTGCTGTTTGGAAAGAGGAATTATGATGGCTCTGGAAGAGAGAGAGTTATGAGTAGCTCATATCTTCCTGGTCCTAATCTTTGCCAACTGCCAGCCCTCCCACGCTGTGCATTCATCCCTAGTCCTACGGTCCACATGCCTGCTCAGCTGACTCTCTTCCCATTCCTCAGACATGTCACCTTCTCTGAACTCAGATTACTCATATCACTCTCTACACTATGTATCACAACATTGTTGTATCAACAATCTGAGAAAATCCAGAAAGGACATAACAAAATGTGTCTTGAGCTCTGAAAATGCAAAATCAACAATATATACCATTTGAAGCCAATCAACTCAAATATAATATTTTCTTAGGTGCCTTTAGGATCTAATTTGTGAAAAGTGATCCCTGAGGGCTCATGAACAAGAAGTTCATAGGGTTGGTGCACTTTTCCTTTTAGAAGTCTTGGGGTTAGGTCCACCTTTAGGTTCTGCTTTGCCAGACACCAGCACAAGAATCTGTCCTTGGGATAAAAGACTTGTCACTGAGTCACATCAAGGAGAAACTTCCCTTGGGATCTAGAAAGCTGCAAAGGAGTGGGATTATTCAGAAACGAAGAAGAGTAGGGTTTTCAAAGTTTGATGCATGAGGTAGGTCTTGAGAGGAATGGTAACTACCTGGAACTGGTCACACCACTTAGTTACTCTCACATCCTCTCACCATCTCCATTCAGGGGGAGCACAATGTTCAGCTTTGGCTTCATTGTGGGTTAGGGTGAACCATGAGCTCCTCCACTATCTATTCCTAAGCAGTAAGTAGCTAAGTAAGGCACCCCTGCCAGGTTACCTCAGCACCATCCTTAGTCTTGGTCACAAATGAAATAGTGTCCTGTGTTCCACAGTAACATCTGGAAGCCACCATGGATGAGATATCTGCATCAGCACCAAAGAAGCTGACGTCATGGGAAGGCTCTCAAGGGTGGTCCAGGGTCTACCATTGCTCATTCTTGTCAATGAAAAAACTTTGTCAGTATGAAGAGGAGGTACAGACACCAAGCAATAAGCAGAAAACACCAGAAAATACTCAGGAACTTTTAATACATTCAATATGACCATGCTCCTTCTCTCTTCTCCTGCCACTTCTCTTTAAGACAAAGATAGCTTACTGAAAGCTGGTACAGTCACTACGGAAATCAGCGAGGAAAGAGATTCCTCAAAAAGCCTGAAATTGATCTACCATATGACCAGCCATACCACCCTTGGACATAAACCCAAGATAGTCTACACCATACTGCAGAAAGACCTATTCATTCATGCTCATTGTTTCCCTTTTTATAATGGTCAGAAATTGGGAACAACTGGGGCTGGAGAGATGGTTCAGCAGTTAAGAGCACTGACTGCTCTTGCAGAAGATCCAGGTTCAATTCCCAGCACCCACATGGTGGCTAACAACTATCTGTAAGTCAAGTTCCAGGACACCCGGCACCTTCTTCTGACATCCTTGGGCATTGCATAACACAGGTGCACTTACACACATGCAGGCAATACACTCATACGTGTAAAATAAAAATTAAAAAAGGAAATTGGAAACAAGGCAGATGGCTATCAGCTGATGAATCAGTAATGAAGGTGCAGGACACACACACAATGGAATATTATTTTAAAAAACCCAAATTATGAAATTGGCGGGGGAATGGATGGAATTGAAACAAGCAATCATGCTGAGTGAGGCAACCCAGACCCAGAAGAACAAGTGTCACGTGTTCTCCTTCATAGCTGCATGCTAGCTAGCTTTGAAGTCTTAGACATGCGTGTTTCAATTTAAAAATCCAGAAAGGTCAAGAAACTAATAAATAGCCATGGGTGGGGGCAGGCTTCCTGGGAAGGATGGTGGATTGCAGTGATATGAAGGGAAAGGGGAACATTCGAGTAGGAAAGGTAGAGGGAACGGGAGGGCAGTGTAGAGGAGAAAGTATGGGGAGGGCCATGGAACGCGAAAGGCCTTTAGAAAAAGCCATATGGGACCCTACCACCAGAGGAGCTTCCTAAACGAACTCTGGACTCTGAGTTCCCCAGTGAGTAAGTGTGTTCCACCAACAGACATCACCTAAGCTTTTACTCACCGCAGTCCAAGAGTCCCAGACTTTCTCTGGAGTTTGCCTTTGCTGGGATTTGTGGATTATGGCCATGAAGTCATGCTGTAGTAGAATCACAAACAAATCAAACTGGTTAGTATTAGGCAGCAGGTTACTTCGGAAGAACTTTTGGATTAGAGCCTTCCCTTGCCCAAGGCCCTTACGGACTGTATTTTGCTCACCCTTCAGCATTTCTCCACTCCTGGGAACTAGTACAATCTTATTTGTTATACTGTAATTAAATCTTTACTTCACCAGCTCTGTTTCTTACCATGCCTTGAAACCAATATTGTCACTGCCAAATGTCACACCTTTGATTTTGCTCTAGGGAGAAATGACAACACTCTCTTGGGGACAGGACAATGAAATAACATTCCCTGTCCCCCTCCAAGTCATCATCTGCTACTCCTAGGATGTCTTCAATATATAATTCTTTAGTCCTATGTCAGCAGAAGGAGATGAAGTTTAGGCAAAATAATGGACTGGTCCCTGTCAACCCCTTAGACCATGAAAAAAAACAATAAAGAGATCTGACATCAGGAGTCCTCTCATTTAATGGAAACTAATTTTTCCTCTGGATTATCCACCAGCAAGCAGTTTTAGATAACCATTTCTGTGAGTCCTGACATGTACCTGTTCTCACACGCTCTCTGTGTCCTACATCTTCCCCTTGTGAGTGAGAATTCCTGGAAAGCTGTGCCTGCAAAGGCTGACTGATTAGAATTTGAGTGATATGGAGATGTTGGAATGTTTCTTGTCCAGAGTCTAATTACAGTTTATCTTGAGCCATCTTTAGCCCCCTAAGTAGCCATTCCTTGCCCATCTCTGTATCTGGCCTAACATCCTGTGACTAACAGATGAGGATATTTTGGGATATATTAACTTAGCAGACCACTAGCTGTCACCAACCAAAGCTACAAGCTCATCAGATAACATCTGAGAGAGACCTGTAGCAGAAATCTCTAGGCTTTGCTGTAACCACCTCTGTGATGTCTCTGCCAATGTATTTGAAAAGCATCTTGATTTATAACCTTCTTTTTTCTATGACTCTAAAAAATCTCATTAAACTGATACCATGTTGGAACATGAAGTTTGAGGGGACCTAAATTTGTGTTCCTGAGCCACGGTCACTCATATTTGGCTCCAGAATAAACTATGTCTTATCTCTTTGAAGTGTGTTTTTGCCTCAACACCTGGAAATGTATGGCTAGCATTTCCCAAATTGACTTTGTCCAAAAAAAATCATTCAAAAGTAAAATTTTAAATTCAGCATGATGCTATTTGGTTTCTGCCTTTGGAAACACTGATTCTCTAAAATATTTATCTTTTCTAAGGTTTTAGTTGTAGCATACCTTTACAATTTTTAAAACACCTCTCCCAGGGCTCTATTCAGTGTTATAATTCTTACAATCCATATTTAAGGCAGGCAGTAAAAAAACTAAGGCATTATTGTTACAAAAAATAAACTGAAGAGGCTTGCCCCCACCCACAGCCAAACCCACTCTGTTCTCTGAGTTATTTCTCATGTGCTTGGCATGCTGCCTCCACGTCCCTCCTGGGGGCCTTTTAAATAGGCATTCGCACACACACCATACACTGTGTGGTTTAAAAGTCCTAATTTTGCTATTTTTGTATCCCTAGGATCACTCCTTAGAGATGTTCTGCTTTTGGAGGGAGTTGTTTTTGTTTTCCTGGTTTTTTGTCCATTTCATTCTTTGCAGAGCTTTTCCTCCTGCCTCCCAGAAAGAAGCCTGCTAACCCCCACTCCTCCCAGAAAGAAGCCTGCTAACCCCTACTCCTCCTCCCAGAAAGAAGCCTGCTAACCCCCACTCCTCCTCCCAGAAAGAAGCCTGCTAACCCCCACTCCTCCTCCCAAAGAAGCCTGCTAACCCCTACTCCTCCTCCCAAAGAAGCCTGCTAACCCCCACTCCTCCTCCCAGAAAGAAGCCTGCTAACCCCCACTCCTCCTCCCAAAGAAGCCTGCTAACCCCCACTCCTCCTCCCTGCCAATGTGAACTTTAGAACCATAATGATGGCTATGGTTTTGTTGCTTTTATCGTCCCAATCTTTTTCCCAGCTCCTTAGCAGGACTTGCTTCCCCATCCATGCCCCCCTCTCCCAGAATCTCTTCCCCAGCCATTATCCCTCTCTGGCCACCCTGCTCTTAGGCAAGGGTTTCTTCCCCTCCCTGTTCATTATTACTGAAGTTCTTTCCCCCAGGCTCAACGCATTCTGATCAAAGGCTCCCAGCTCTAAACCACTTCCTTGTGGAGCACCCTGCTTCCCCTCCTTCTCCTCCTCTTGTGTGATTTTGTTTCTTGCCAGATGTGGTTGGTTCTACTTTTTGACTTTGCTTTCCTCTTTGTTGTTACTCTTTCCTGTTATAGTGTGAAGCCCTGAGGCAAGTGAATGTTTTTTTTTTTTTTTTTTAGTATTTTATTTATTTTATGTGTATGCGAGTATTGCCTACATGTAGGTAAGGGCATCCGTGTCGTGCAATGCTCGTGGAGGACAGAAGAGGCAGTCAGATCCACTGGTACTGGAGTTATGGACAGTTGTTAGCTGCCATGTGGGTGCTGGGATTTGAACCTGGGTCTTCTGCAAGAACGACCAGTGTTCTTAACCTCTGAGCCATCTCTAGCCCTTGGACATTGTTTGTATTGTCCATTCTCATGTCTCTAAAAGCTGTCACAATGTTTGCATGTTCATGGGTAATGGATGGCCGGAATGATTCAGTCTCTATATTTAAAACTGTTGCATAGTATTCTACTGAATAACTATTTCTTCTTTCTTATTTCCCCTTCTTAGCCTATGGGTTTATTTATTCATTTTTATGCTATTGCAGATAATACTATATGTGAACTTAAAAGAACAGTTACATTTGGAGGGACGTAGGGCAGGATGAGTCTTTTTATTTTATGCGTATGAGTGTTTTGCCTGCATGCATAAAGAATACCTCCTGTGTTATGTAATACCCATAGAGGTCAGCAGAGGGTATTGGATTCTGTGGAGCTGAAGTTATGGACAGTTGTTAGCCACCGTGTGGATGCTGGGAACAGAGCCCAAGTCTGCAAGAGCAGCCAGTGCTCTTAACTGCTGAGTATCTCTCCAGGCCTGACATCTAGCTAATATAGGTAAAAGGCTATTAGGTCACTTAATTGGCTCCAGCGCTAACCTCAGACTGATATCTTGGAAGGATTTAGCCCAGGACTCTCTGGCCTCAGTTTACCTACCTACTAGAGTTAAATTGCTGCCACCATACATTTGTAGGAACCATTTATTGGGGTTGTAACTCTATTGGAATATTTACCTAGAATGCTTGAGGGCCTGTGTTCTGTTGCCAGCAACATATAAGGCAAGCATGATGGTATATACTTGGAATCTAGCGTTTGGGAGATGGAGGCAGGAAGAAGAGGAGCTTGAAGTCATCCTTAGCTACCTAGGGGATTCAAGGTCAGCCTGAACTGTGTAAAAATCTATCTCAAAACAAAGAAAGAAAGAGTCATTTACCAAGTAAATGATTTTTCTGTATGAATAAGTCTGAAAGTCAAGAAACCTGGAAACTCCAGAGTTACTTGTTTATTATGAGCAAGAAAAGCAACTCATAAAATGTAAGGGTTTCAGCTATTCATATTTCTAATAAAACAATTCAAGCAACACCAGCAGGGTGTCCATATTTCTTCTTCCTTGATCAAACTTTCAATAACTTAAAGTTTTCTAGTCACTGATTCAATTCTACCCATATTTATTTATTACAACTCATTCTGCAAAATGCACTGATGGTTTCTTCTTCATTTATTTATTTTCTCTTTACAAGTGTTATGCATGGGACTTAGAATTCTTGCTAGTCTAAAACAGTGCATCCAAGAAAACTAGTGGCAATGTAGACTAGGCTGGTCTCTAACTCACAGAGATCTGCCTGCCTCTGCCTCTCAAGTGTTCAGATTAAAGAAATGCACCACCATACTGGGCTGGAGTCATGAGTGTAATGCTGAACACCAAGCCAGCCAGGGCTACACAGTGAGTCCCTGTCCCAAAACCCAGCAAAACACAGTCAAACCTCATGAACTCATAGCAGCTGTAGCTGCCTACACGAGACCTACACAAGATCAAGCCAGTCAATGCGGTCCCCATTCCAGCACAGATCAGGGAGGGGATCCCAAGATTTCATCTTCAACTGAGGAGTTATCAGCTACTGGGGCAAGGAGAGTCAGTTCTCTTCAGTGGTGTGGTCCCTGGTAGTTTGCATCCATGCTCCAGTGGATGACTCTATACCCATGTGTGTGTGTGGGAAGCACTAATGGAACTCTAGGTGAGAAAAAAAGATAAAAATCATGAAGTTGAAGTTGGGAGGATGATATGAAGGGTCTTGGAGGAGTTGGGGGTGGAGAGTAAGGAGTAACTATGATCAAAATATACTGTACGTTTATACAGAGTTCTTAAAGAGTTAATACAAAAAGAGAAAGAATAAAAAGAAGGAAATGTAGATGAACTAAAAGCACAAATGCATCAGAGACTTTCTATTTGAGCATGTAGGTATATTTAGGTATATGCTTAAAGTTAAACAGCACTGTAGCACCTTTTCCATGACAGTAAATCTCATTATCTTTTAAGTCAAACTAAAAGTTCTAAATCTTAGAGAGAAAAATACCTTTGATGCAGAGGGAAATACTGAACCACAAAAGGACGAATCTGCACTTGGACATACTTCAATAAAACTCATTAGCAGAATGCTTTCTGTTTAGGTCATGAATATGATGTGATAATTTTAAAAGAAAAATGTAGTAATACTTCTGGAGTGAGAAATTTTATGTTCATTCAAAGTGAGTCACTTGTATACTAGGCTTCCAACTATCTTTAGAATTTATAAATGTAGATGTACTCTGTATATGGCATTTAAGACACGATTCTAAAACATGCATTTGTAATTCAATGAAGGTTAAAGGAGAATTAAAAAAAAACCTGTTGACATGGACTAATATTTCTATCTGTTTCCATTTCATTGGAATGTTTCCAGCATAGCAAAAGCACACTAATGCAAAACAGACTAGTACCCTACTTTTAGAGGGGAAGATTTAGTCTGTTGTTAAGGAGAGAACTAAAGCTACTGGAACCAACCACTTCTTTCCAGTGTTTTTAAGTGGTTAGAAAATATAATTGTCCCCCTTGATGTTATTGTTATTTATTGATTTATAGCTTTATCCTTCACAAGATTGAAAGAACTCAGAATCTCTGGGAACTCATTTCCCCTCCTATGAGTTGCTTATTCCTTTGCCTGCAGTAGCTGGTCACAAAGGTTAAGTAGGTATAGCTTTGGGTTGTCTTTGATGTGAGAATCAATCTGCTATCACACATTGAGCTGGGCTTAGAGGAAGAGAAATTCAAAATCCAGGTATATGCTCTCCAAAGTGAAGCACTTCCCCAAGTCTTCATTCCTGTGATGGGTACTCTGCTAGGATTTCAATTAAGACAAGACTGACTGTATGGCTAGCGTCAGTGATGCTTGTAACAGAAAATAGCTTTCCTCTTGAAGCAAATCCATTGTGGTTGCATATTATAGACCTGTTGTATCTTTTCTTAGACTGTGAACCCTCAAGGACAAGGCTGAGGACTTATTCACATCTGAATTTCCTTCTTGGTGTTCACAATATGTGTTATAAAGGCCTTGTGAATTGACTGCTCATGTGTTCATTCTTGATCTGGAATCATGTTCATGATGAGTTCACATACTCGGTTTCATTCATTCATTCATGTTTTCATTCTTTTTTTAAAAAAATCCTGTTCTCCTTCTAGCCTTGGGCACAGGTCTGTTTTTGCTCTTAGTACCCCAGGTCTCTGGACCACCCTCTCAGCCCAGACCTACCCACTACATCCTGAACCCCTGTAGCCAGACCAGCTCAGTCCTTCAGTCTAGTTTCTTAGAGCCTTCACAGGCTGACCCTACCCCCAACTTGCCTTTGCATACCTGAGACCAGCCTTCCACCCTGGCTACCCTTGTCCACAACTTGCCAGGGATTCTGGAGACCAGCCTTCTTCCCTGGTAAGGCACTCCCCCACAACCCAGAGCAAATCCAATCTGCTTGACCCCACATCCTTCTAGGCTTGGGCACAGGCGGATTTTGCTCTTAGCACCCCAGATCTCTGGACTATCTTCTTAGTCCAGACCTGCCCACTACATCCTGATTCCCTGCACTCAGACCAGCTCAGTTTTTCAGGCTAGTTTCTTAGAATTTTCATGGGCTGTCCCCACCCCCAACTAACCTTTGCACTCCTGAGACAAGCCTTCTACCCTCCCTGTTTGTAACCCCAATTTGCCTTGAATTGCCTAGACCAGCCTTCTTCACTGGTAAGTCTGATTCTGCCCATGGTGCCTTGACTACCCTTACAACCTAAGAAACTCCAATCTCCGACCCATACTCGGCTCTCCTTCTAGCCTTGGGCACAGGCCCACTTTTGCTCTTAGCACTCTAGATCGCTGCATAACCTCTTAACTCCACATGCCATGGGGTTGAACTTTTCAAATCCCACTGTGTCAATGCCCTTACAGTCCCTCCCACTGCTGTAGGGTTAGGCTTTCCTGCTGTTTCGTAGGAGCCCAGCTTTTTGCAGACTGCCTGAGATCATCTAAATCCAGCTTCTACCTAGCAGGCTTCCCAAATTGTGCTGTGTTTGCTGACTAGGGTGGCCCAGACCTTTGGAGGAAAACTAAGAGCATCTGATTCTCACCTGACTTGGGCCTCTGAGGGAACTCCTGAGCAGCTGGACTAGAGTCATCTGGTCCCTCCAATATAAAATCAAGAGAGAACCTGAAGCCTAGACCAACCAGCTTTTAATACCCAATAAGAAAACAACCAAGGCACATCAAGTATACATACAGAAACAAACTTCAACTCAACAAAGGAAGACTTGAGTCTCACACCTGAATCACAAACAACAAAAGAAATTAACATGGCAAAATCACAACAAAAAATAATAATATGAAAAACCCAAATAATGGATTGCCACCAAATACCAACAGTCCTATAGAGTAGTTCTACAATGAGAATCCCCTAGAGATGACCCAGGACACACAATTTAAATGGCTCAGTGGTTAAGAACACTGATTGTTCTTGCAGAAGACCTGGGTTCAAATCCTAGTACCCACATGGCTGCTAATAACTGTCCATAACTCCAGTCCCAGGGGATCCTACAGCCTCTTCTGACCTCCTCAGGCATTGCACAACACGGGTGCACTTACCTACATGCAGGCAATACAGGCATACACATAAAATTTAAAAAAAAAAAAGAATTTCTTTAAAAAAAAAAGAACAGTCATAAACATGATCAAAATATAATGGCTCCAAATGGAGTCCCCCAAATTGTAATAGCCAAAGTAACTTCATTTTGTATAAAGCTGCCACTTTAAACTTCGAAGGCTAGGAAAATGACAACCTTCAAGGTTAAACTCCTGAACTTGGTTGCTTCCCCTTAGAAGAGTGCTTTCTTTGGAGTAACTGACCTTGGTCACCTCCCAGACACTGCAGCTGGGCTTCTTGCCTAGCCATGAAGTCTAAATAACAATAGTAATCAGAAAGTGCCTTACTGTCAAGGTCTCTATACCTCTTAAGAGAAGGACTAACAAAAGCTTGTTTTGGCTTCTGTAGTTTGCCTATCTGCTAACTTGGGCTGTCCTGACCCTACTCAGGACCACTGGCATTACTCATGTGTGATGAGATTCCTATGGTATTTATGGTTTTTGCCTTTATAAGTTAGTTTCACCCTCCCCTCTGGACTGTGGGTCCCAAATCTAAGGGACCA
The DNA here is from genome assembly GCF_000622305.1 of Nannospalax galili. Classification (NCBI taxonomy): domain Eukaryota; kingdom Metazoa; phylum Chordata; class Mammalia; order Rodentia; family Spalacidae; genus Nannospalax; species Nannospalax galili. Next base: position 940,208 of record NW_008351177.1, read on the forward strand.
TGGACAGCTATAACCCTAATAAATTTAACCATTAACCAATTAAAATTTGAATTGGGTTTGGTGGTCTTTTCCCAGTGGTTCCAAACTCTGTAACAAGAGAATTCAATGAATTTAAACAAACAAATCAAAGAAATAAAAGAAGATAGGGATAAACTTCTGACTGAATTTACAAAAGAGAAACATTGAAGAAAAACATTGAAGAAGTGAAACACTCAATAAGCAATTAGAAATGGCAGGAGCAAGTATCACCACTAGACTGAGTGAAATGGGAAACAGAATACCAAGACTGGATGATAAAGCTGACAAATTGGATCACTCAAGAAAAGATTATGAAAAGTTTAAGAAAACACAGAAATTGAATATGCAGGAAATGTGGGACACCATGAAGAGACCAAATTTATGCATCATAGGCATAGAAGAAGGAGAAGAATCTAATTGGAAAAGAAGAGGCCAAATTATCCTTTTTTGCAGATGATATGATATTATACCTGAGATGCCAAAAATTCCACCAGAAAACTCCTAGAAATGATTAACACTTTCAGTAAGGTGGCAGATTATAAAATTAATCTACAAAAATCAGTAGCCTTTGTATATACCAATAACAAGCAACTGGAGAAAGATTACACAGAAACCCCTCCATTCACAATAACTTCAAAAAAATAAAATAAAATGTCTCAGAATAAACCTGACCAAAGGCATTAAAGATTTCTACAATAAAATTTTTTAATTTTTAAAGAAAGAAATTAAGGAAGATACAAGAAGATGACCTAGGTTCATGGACCTAAGTTCATGGATGGGAAGAATTAATATTGTGAAAATGGTCATTCTACCAAAAGCCATTTATATATTCAATGAAATGCCAATCAAAATCCCCATGACATTCTTCACACAATTAGAAAAAAAAATCCTAAAATTCTTATGGAAGTATAAAAGACCCCAGCTACCCAAAGCAACCCTGAGCACAAAGAGGGGGAGGGGATTACAATATCAAATTTCAAACTATATTACATATCCTTAGTCATAAAAGAAGCATGTTACTGGTACAGAAATAGACCTGTAGATCAATGGAGCATAATTGAAGACCCAAACATGAGTACATGTAATTTCAGCCACCTGATATTTGACAAAGAGGCCAAGAACATTCACTGGAGGAAAGACAGCATGTTCAGCAAATGGTGCTGACAAAACCGGATCTCCACCTGTAGAAGAATGAAACTAGACCCCTATCTTTCACCTTGCATAAAAGTCAACTCCAAATAGATGAAAGACTTCAATATGAAACCTGAAATTCTAGAACTGTTAGAAGAAAATATTGGCAGTAACCTACAAGATATAGGTGTAGGAAAGGCCTTTCTAAATCAGACACCTATTGCTCAGGAATTAAGGTCAAGAATCAACAAGTAGGACCTCATTAAACTAAAAGTTTCTGTATGGCAAAAGAAACAACCAAGGAAGTGAACAAAAAACCCACAGAGAGGGAGAAAATCTTCACCAGCGACGTATCTGGAAGAGGTTTAATATCCAGAATATATAAAGAACTCTAAACAAAAAAATCAAGAAAGCAAGTGACCAAATTAAAAGATGGGCTATGGATCTGAACAGAGAGTTCTCAAAAGAAGAAACAAAGATAGCTAAGAAACATCTTAAAAGGTGTTCAACATTGTTAGTAATTAGGGAAATGCAAATTAAAACCACTTTAAGATTTAATCTTAGCCCAGTCAGACTGGCTCAGATCAAGAGAACAAATGATACCAAATGCTGGAGAGGATGTGGGGAAAGGGAAACACTTCTCCTCTGCTGGTGGGATTGCAAACTCATGCAACCCCTATGTAGAGCAGTGTGGAGAACTCTCAAAACACTAAAAATGAACCTAATATATGTGGTGCATTTACACAATGGAGTTCTACTCAGTGGTAAAGAAAAATGAAATCATAAAATTTGCGTATAACTGGATAGAATGAGAAACTTATAGTAAGCAAAGTAACACAGACTCAAGAGAACAAAGGAAGTATGTTCTCTGTCATATGTGGATCCTAGCACCAAATCCTTATAAGTGAGTGTGTATCCAGATATAACTGAGGGAACCAGGATAATGAAAACGAACCCAGGAGGTAAAGGAAAAGAAAGAACCTGAAAGAGAAGACCAGTAGGAGACAGGTGTTACTAGGAGAGAAATGGATAAAATTGGGAGTATTTAAATGGGAAGGGGGAAGGAAGGTTATAAAGGAATCTTGGGGACAGAGGGAAAGAAGGAGCTCAAGAGAGGTGGGGCCATAGGAGACTGGTATTATCAAGGGAGAAATGGGGAAAATAGAGATGTTTTAAGTGGGGAAGTCATGGTGGAAGGGTTAGACACAGGGAGAGGGAGGAGTGATAAATAATGCCTAGTTAGTTAAAAAAAAAACAGAGGAAATCATATTAGTCCAACAACCTAAGCACAAATTATACATACAATATCTCTATATGAGTCCAAGAGCATAAAGTCTACATAACAAGAAACAGTGCCAGACAGGAGAATCCCTCCTTTGAGCCAAGAGTCTCCCCAAATTACACAAGCTATTGCCACAGCCATTGATTGTCTCACAGAACTTGAGGGTAAGACCCTACTGATGAAGACAGAACATACTTTGGACACAGGATTTGGAGCAATGTACCTGGAACTGACCTGGAAGTCACTTCCCCTGAAGGCTAGCTCTCATAGCTTTGGAGAGCACTGTGAAGGTGCCAAGGGAAAACATGAATTGATAGTCCAACACCAGTTTCAAGACCAAATAACCACATCAATGGCTGGCACAATATACAACATTGGTTGTTTTATCTAGGGGGCAATGAACAGCTATCTAATTGGCCTAAAAGCCCGTTCAATGGGAGGAAACTCAAGTGTGGTACTGTAAACATAACCAAATACACATGGCTGGAGAGATCATAGATCTTAGAGAAAACCCCAAGACTGTCATGTCCCTAGACTAAAGTAACTTCTTACTATGTGCAAAATATGTTTCTTATATTTACAGATAAATAACCTAATCACTTGATAATAGTCACCAGATGGAGTCTATTACCAAGTGGATTATTACCAAGTACCACAACTTGTTATACACAGAGGTTAGCTATATCCCACACAGGCCTAAGTGACACATCTACAGTGCAACCTCTACACTTAAGGCTCCCAGAACATAAAACAGGAGTAAGAGGTCACTGATGAATCTCTCAATTCTAATTAACAAAGCTCTCTCATGTAACAGAGGACCAGGAACACAAAAGGTCACAAATAGCCAAAGCATAGAGATTAAGAGTCTTAAAAATACTGATTCTTGGACAGAACTCGTATATTAAACTTCACCCACCCAGGGCTCAGGAAGCATTGTGGAAGATGAGGCGGAAAGATTGTAAGAGCCAGGTAGAGGGTGCATGACCATATGGAAATAGAGTCCTACAAGCTCCTGGGACCCTGCTCATATGAACGTATAGCAATAGTGTCAGGATACACAAATCCTACACAAACTCAAGCAGACAAAGACCTAGCAAAGAACTAGGGAAATGGACAGCAGACCCCAATATTAGCTGAAGAAATATTTGCAACTGATTCCTGCTAGGTGAGTAAGAGCTGATCTTCCTAAAGTGAGGGACTCTAGATAAGCTAACTAGACTTCAGTAGATGAGCTTGCACTGAGAAACAACCAGAGACACCAACTTGACACAATAGACCTTAACAAAATGACAGAATGTATGATTTCTAGTGGGGGGGTATGGGAGGGTGCCAGTGGGGAAAGGGGTCTAAAGATGATTAAGACTGATTGAGATGGTCTGTGTGAAATTCACAAAAATTCAATAAAATTAAAAAAAAAAGAAAAAGAAAAAGTCAGGAACTCAGACAAAAATACTTAGAGAAAAGAAGCAAATTCTTGAGGTCTGATGCTTTTCCACAAGTAAAATTTCATTTTTCTTTAATCCTGTAAAATAAATCATGTACATTTTAGAGGCCTTTTAGGGGCCCTTTGTGTGCACAGTGCTTCCCTCCTGCCCTTTCTCCCATCTCTCTTCATTTCATTTGTTTTTATTTTACAACTGCATTGTGTTATGTAGTCAAAGCTTTCTGAAACCCTGTGTCTCCGTAGGCCCCTCTGGCATTCAATTTTCAGCCCTCGTGTCTCAGCTTTACGAGTGCTGATATTATATGCATGTGCCTCATACCTGGCTAGTGCACATTTTTAACTTATTACTTTACTAATCATCCCAAAAATCAACATAAAACCCTAAGAATCCCATTTCCCTATTTTTCAGTAATATTTGTCTTTCTATCTACCCATAGATTAGATGTAAATCAGCCCATAAAGTAGTAGAATGAATCCATTCAGATATAATAGTCCTGGATAATTGGTTACATATTACGTATTGTCTTACTTATATTTTAGTTTATAATCAGAAATTAAACAACGTCTTTACATTATATGCCATAGTTTTCTTACAACTAAAAGAAATATCTGGTAGGGCTGGAGAGATGGCTCAGTGGGTAGAGTACCTGTTGTATAAGCATGAAGATGTCAGTTCCCATCCTAGCACCCATGTAAAAGCCAGGCACAGTGACCTATGTCTGTAGCGCCAGTGCTAGGGGTTCAGGAAACAGAGAAAGGTGGATCCCTGGAGCTCATTGGCCAGTCAGCCTAGCCAATCAGTGAGTTCCAGGTACACTATCTCAAAAAATAATCTCAACCTCTGACCTCCATATGTACATCACATGTGCAGACACACACACAAACGTGTACAAACCCCCCGCCCCCCGCCACCAGTTATCTTCTATATTGCTGTTGGTCTTGGTTTCTTTTCCTGTTGTGATAAATACTCTGACAAAAGAGAGAAATGGTATATTTTTGTTTATAATTCAAATACAGCCAATCACAGAGGGGAAGTCAAGGCAATAGGAGCTTGAAGCAGCTGGTGACATTAGCCCACAGTTAAAAGAAAAGAGCAATGCATGCATGTGTTCAGCTCCTTTCTCCACTACGTACAACCCAGGGTTCCCTGCTCAGGGAATGGCCCTGTGCACAGTTAAGCTGGGTCTTCCCATAGCAAAGTTGTCTAGATAATCCGTCACAGGCATGCTCAGAAGCTCATCTCTCAGGAGATTAAAAATTCTGTCTTGTTGATAACACTATCACGAAGCTTGACATTTCTTACACAAAATGTAAGATAAAATATTAGCATTCTTCAATAATTGTAATACTTATACCCTGTGTCTGTACCTAGGTCTGTTTCAAAGTTTTCTTAAGATATAATTGCAAATGAAGGTTTGCGTCACTGTGGTAAATACAAAGAATGTGTGTGCCATCATTTCAGTTTCAGAGTTTGCTATTCGCACTCTGAGTTGATCACTGGTGGCAATCTATTTAATCTTGCTGGCTCTCACATTGCTTAGCTGCAAAGTGATTATGCTGTCTGAAGATTTTTGAAGTCCGTTCCAATTTACGATATTGTGTTATAATAAAAGGAGAGAATGGCAAAAATTATTTTATTTATTATTTTTATTTTAAGTGTATGAGTGTATTGCCTGCATATATGTAAGAGCATCTGTGTCATGCAATGCCCCCTGGAGGTAAGAAGAGGGCATCAAATACACTAGAACTAGTTATAGATGTTTGTTAGCCGCCATGTGGGTGCTAGGAACCAAACCTGGGTCCTCTGCAAGGGCAGTCAGTGCTCTTAACTGTTGAGCTGTCTCTCCAGGCCCTGTATTTTTAAAAAATTATTATTTTACTTATTTATTTTGTATGTATATATGTGTGGTCACATACTTTGCATACTTGATATATGTTAAATACTGTATTTAAATTGAAAATATATCCTAGTGCTAAGGTTGAGGGACATAAAGAGATAATCACAAGAAAATAGCTTAAGATAGAAAATACTCAAACTGAAATTGCTGTCATAAATTTGAAGGATATTGTTAGAAAAGGGGAAATATTTTTAACAGCCGTGGCTGTTAAACATCATGGACACATAGCTTGTGGTTCTGCGTGAACTCTCTGTGAAAATGAGCTTCCAGATGGAATGAGGGGTAGAGGAGGGGGCTGGCAATGAGGTCTGGAGGACAGGTGCATGGAGATGCCATGTGAAGGTATGACATCGACAAATGAGAAGAGCAAAGTCCTGGTATAACTGGGGCCCAGCAGAACAGGGACAACTTACAGGGACTGAAGATGGGCAGCCCCAAGAGCCCTGGACCAAGGTACTAAGAAATAGACTCAGCTCCCAGATCTAGAAACTGGGGCCCACAGCTAAATCTTCATTCATTTCCTGGCCTTTGTTTCATCTTTTTCATGAAAGGTGACACATCTATGGGCAGGGTGAAGACAGACTAAGAACTTCTCTTACATAGATGTTGCCTAAATTGTTGAAAAATTCTTTTTTTCCATTTTTGTATATATTATGCCATTTTTATGTCAGTGTTGGCAAGCTTTGAGGGACCAGGGCTTTGACAACATGGACTCCTAAGAGATCAAGAAGATTCAGACAGGGAACTTTAAGGGACAGGTAAGAGTTTAGGACAAGGAGAGCAAAGAGAGAAGGTCCTGCTAAGCCAGGACAGAGTTGCATGAAACCTGGGATGTGTGGAGAGATGTCTGTGGAGCTGGAGGTCAGTGGAAGGTGACTAACCTCAGCATCTGCAGATAGCTGGGGACAAGAACACAGTTCATAAAGCCCTACAGCACATGTCAACCTGGTCTTCCTCTACTTCTTCGAAAGATAAAGCATTAGAATTCTTAGACAATTTTATAGATATTATTTATAAATAATTGACACTTAAGTGATAAAGGGTATTGGGGTGTGATTTGTGTTCTTTAAATTTATTAAGTCAGTTTTCATATTAAAGTGCTCTAGTCAGTTAAAATTTAAGTTTTAAAACTGACTGTTATTGTTGTGTCTGTGTATATGATATTGGATGTGGCTGTGTACATGCCACAGTACATATGTGGAATTCAAAAGGGAACTTTGTGGAACTGGTATGTTCCTTATGTTTCCATGGATTCTGGGGATCGGACTGGGTAGTCACGTTTGCATAGTGAGCACCCACTGAATCATTTTCTCTGCCACCAAATTTACTTTTTAATCTTACAGTTGTTGGTTTCCTTTACTATAGGATAAGTTCTCTGAGGAAAGGAATTAACCATTCATTACTGGAGTATTGTATTGTATTGTATTGTATTGTATTGTATTGTATTGTACTGTACTGTACTGTACTGTACTGCACTGCACTGCACTGCACTGCATTGCATTGCATTGCATTATATTGTATTGAACTGCATTGTTTTGTTTTGCTTTTGAGATAGGTTCTTGTGATATAATTCTGGTATAATGGTTAATCTTGATTGTCAACTTAATGATATTTATACTCTCCATGAAAATAAACCTCTCTGGGCATGTCTGTAAGAGTTAAATGAGTTAGGAAGATACACACTACATGTGGACAAAAGCATTCCGTAGACTTGGGTCCTGGACTAAATAAAAACTTAACAGAAAGCTGAACACCTTTTCCTGACCATGCACACAATGCGATCAGCTCCCCCAAGATGCTGCATCCATGACTTCCCTGCCAGGATGGACTGCATGCTGGAACTATGAGCCAAAATGAAACCTTTTATCCTTAAGGCACTTTGGTCAGGGAATTTTGTTCCAGCAATAAAGAAACTAATACACCTGGCTGGTACTTGCAATGTAGGCCAGGTTGGCCTCAAACCCACAGAGATCTTCCTGCCTCAGTCTCCAGAATGCTGGGATTATAAGTATGAGCCACACCACACCTACCTCCACTTGTGGTTCCTGATGCAGTGTGCCTGCAGGGTCTGCTATGATACTCAACAGAGTGGACAGTGTAACTGATGCATTCTATTTCTGATTGCTATTTTTTTCATTATTTAGAGAATACTTTATTAGTTTCTGTAATCAAACCCATGTAGATAAGAACTTACATAGTTAATACAGTGTGCTACCCCTGTACAAATGAAAAAAATTAAGTTTAACATTTCTAGACCAATATGGCTGTTAATTTCTGTGCAATGCCAACTCAACACAGTAAGCTGGGATACTTTTTTCCAAAGTTGACAGCACAGCTAAAGTTTTCAAAAAATTCAAATTATATATGTATATATCTTCATATTTGTATAAAAGACCAATAACAGCAGTATGTGTTGCATCAATAGCAGCAACAGGTTTTCCAGGTTCTGCAGTCATTTGAACAAAATTGTGGAGACATCCAGCATACTCCATTAAATAAAGTAAAAAACAAAATCCCAGAAAACAGCACAGTTCTGTTACTGTTGTGGTACCTGACACCAATTTTTTTATTAGCTTTTCAATCACCATCTGGAAAGAAAACATCCTGAGTAACATCATTAAAAACAACTCCGATAAAGCACAGTCACTACGACGCATAAAGCAGGTACAAGGTATTTTACATTCACAGAGGTATGATGCAGTATGGTCCTACATGTGTTTTAACCTATGCAAAGTATACCTACTTAAAAGTTATCTACTACAAGGGATGGAGAGATGGCTCAGGGGCTAAGAGCACTGGAGCCAGCATAAGAGCCTGAGTTCAGATCCCAGTGTCTTCCTAAGAGAGCTGGGCTTGCCTGCTTGTGCACCTGTATCCCTGTAGTATGAGGGGTAGAGGCAAGGGGGTCACTGGGGCTTTCTGGATGACAGCCTAGCTGCAGGCTCAGTGAGTGATAGAGACAGACAGTGGACATTCTCCTGTGGCCTTTGCCTGCATATACAGGCATGTGCACCCATGTACACGTGTGCATGCGCCACAAACACACATACACACCCACAAAAAGTTATCTACTAGAAGTCCGTTATTCTTCAATTCTAATTATAATTATTTCATAGATAAATGGATTATGACTTCAAGGAGGTCCAAAAAATGATACCTGTATGCCATATTTTGCAAGTGTCACACATCTAAGGATGACTTTATGCTGCTCTTCCCAGTGCAGGAGCTCTGCAATGGAATCCAAGGAAGCAGTGCATCCTTAGAGTGCAGGCCAAAGGCTGGTGAAGAGGCTCAGTTGGTGGAGTCCTTGCCTAGCAGTCAGGAAGCTCTGGGTTTGTTCCTCAGCCTCATATAAGCTGGGCATAGTAGTATATGTCTGTAATCTTAGTATTAGGAAGTGGGAGCAGGAAGATCAGAAGTTCAAGGTCACCCTCAGCTACATAGGGAGTTTGAGACCAGACAAGTAAACAAAAGATCCTGTTCAGAAAGAAAGAAAGAAAGAAAGAAAGAAAGAAAGAAAGAAAGAAAGAAAGAAAGAAAGAAAGAAAGAGAGAGAGAAAGAAGGGAGGGAGAGAGGGAGGAAGGAAGGAAGGAAGGAAAGAGGAAAGGAGGAAGGAAGAAAGAAGGAAGAAGGAAGAAAGGAAGGAAGGAAGGAAGGGAGGGAGGAAGGAGGGGAGGAAGGAGGAAGGAAGGAGGAAGGAAGGAAAAAGAAAGGACTTGTTACAAGAAGAGAGATCAGTACAGCAATAAAATTTTGTTTTAAAAGTGACATAGAATGTTTTACTAGGTAAAAATAAGAAACCCTAGATAAAGCCTTCTCAGATCAAAGGCTTAATTTAAGTAGTGCTTAAGAAATGTGGACAAGTGGGGTACTAAGGAAGTACCACCCAGTAAACCATCCCAGAGGTAGAAAGCAGGAAGAGGAAGTGCAGGTCTGCAGCAATGGTGCCATCCGAGGCAGAGCGCCATGAACGAGAACAAAGGCTTTTCCATGGGGAAATCCAGTCCTTCTTGATCACGATAGTAAGACCAACCTCCTGAAGTGGACAACTCTCCTGCTGTCACAGGAGCCCTGCTTATCCAGCCAGCAGGTGGTGAGTGCTCTTTACAAAGAACTGGTAGTTCTTGTGAGAGGTTGGAGGAGAAGCTATGTGTGGACAGGAGGCCCATGGCTCCAGATCCTGCACAGACAGGAAGAAAAGAGCTGAACAGTCACACACAGTTTGATTTCAGGCTCCTCCCTCATGCCACTTGTGTAAATCAGTAGTTCATTAACACTTCCCAGTGCAGAGATGACCTAGGCATCATATTGTTAAAAGTGCCTGCTCTAGTTTTCTGGCTAAAAATTGACACTGATGCAGGATGATTGCCATGAGTCCAAGACCAGCCTCAGCCGAGGTGTGAAATATCTCCTACCTCAAACAAAACAAATCACAAATCAAAACCACAAAATGAATACAAATGTACACGTAAAAAATTTTGTGTGTATATGTGTGCACATGTATGTGCTTGTGTGTTTCTATTTCCTGATTAACAGGGCGAAATGAACATACAATATCTGATAGATAAAAAGGTGGCGGAGAATGAGCGAATGGAGGAGGAGGCACCAGGATACAGATAAAACTCCATCAAAATAGGGTTTATTAGCAAAGGAACACCTGGGACAGAGTCCCTTCCGGGCAGGGAAAATGTCTGTCCAGGTCTTGAGCTGGGGTCCTTTTGAAAAGGGAGGCTTCTGCTTCCTGCAGAAGGTGGGAAGATTTACTTTTTTTTAAGTTGAGTAGGGGGAAGTGGGAGAGTAGGACTGTTAAAACCTGTCCCCTTTAGAGATCAAAGAGGAAGCCTGCTGTGTTGGCCAAACAGTGGAGAAAAGTCTGCTTCTCTTGACTTCAAAGACCAAGGTGCTTATCAGCTCAGTTCCCGTTTTCAGGCTTGAGAACTCCAAAATCTGTGGGACCCTGTTGGGGAGGGGGGAGGCTGCTGCTGTTTGAAACCCTAATAATATCCATCTCTATTTCCTCTCTCAAATGAGAAGGAAATAGGGACAATATAACCAAATATAGCAAGAATGGGAGGGAGACCCCATGGGCACCAGGACAGAAGGGAAAGCAAAGGAGGTCAGGTTGCGGGCTAGAGTGGAAGGCACATGGAAGTGATGTGTACATGGAGGGGACGTCAGTCAGGGGAGCAGAGTCAGAACAGTCTGTGGACCCAGGGAAAAGCTGGCCACTCAACAGGAAGACTTTGGGAGGTAGGGCTGAGGCACACACAAAGGGACCACCAGGGAGCTCACCATAGTGGTTCCTCCTTTAAAGTTAACTATTCCTCGCCCATTCACCAGGGGTTGGAGGATTCCTCAGCAGACACAGAGCCATAGAAAATCTCCGGCCACCCAGAATGGAGTCACCTGAGGCTCCTTGTGAAAGGCAGTTGTGCTGGAGGCTGTAAAATGGAGAATCTGCCTTATTACGGAAATCAGAGGTGTGGGTAATGGGTTTTCAGAAATTCAGAGAAGACTTTCTGAACCCTTCTCTAAATAGATAAGCCTGTCTGTGTATGCATAAGCTTGTTGCTCTCATGACTCAAAACAGATAAGCTAGCTCACATTGCTGGCTATTTAGGTTATTCATAGGGTCTCAGGTTACTAACGTGGTAACTGTATTGGGTTATAATACAAGTTCCTTTCCTCGTTTACTGTGGTAGACAGCCTTCATCCTATTGTTACGATAAATTTTTGGATCTAGAATGAACATTTTAAAGGAAATTTACATTATTCTATATTTTAATAAGTCCCCCAAATTGCCCTTTAAAAACACTCAACTTAAATCCTATTATGCAAAGTTGCTTACTGTTTAGATAGATTCATTATTAGAGGCTTTGAATATGATCTATCAAGATGGTACCCATCCTACTGCAGAGATACTTGCACAACCATGTTTGTTGTTGCTCTTTTCACACTAGCTAAGGAATGGCAACAACTTAAGTGCCCCTCAACCGATGGAAGAATAATGAAAATGTGGTACATTTACACAATGGAGTTCTACTTAGAGGTAAAGAAAAATGAAATTTGAAAATAAATGGATGGAACTAGAAACTATAATACTGAGTAAAGTAACACACACTCAGAAAACAAGAGACATATGTTCTCTCTCATTTGTGGATCTTAGCAACAAATCCTTAGATGTGAGTATATATCCTTATGTAACTGCAGGAGCCAGGAAAATGGAAAGGTAGAAGGCACTCCAGAGGGGAATAGTAGGAGACAGCTGTTATCAAGGGAGAAATGAGGAAAAAGGAATTGTTTTACTGGGGAAGGAATAGGGAAGGTAATAGAGGCAGGGAGTAAGAAACGAGGTAAATAATCCTGAGTGTCTGTGAAAAGCTGAGGGAACTATATCAGCTCAAAAGCCCACTGAAAAATACACATACAATATATACAAGTACATATGTGTAAAGGTAGAGCAAAAATCACAGGACCAGACAGGAGAAACCTTCCTTCAGTTTGTTGGTGAAGGTAGTCCAAGAGACTCCCAAAATGACCCAGGCTGTCACCACAGTCCTCTATTGCCTCCTGGAAGTTGAAGGTAAGACTCTGTTGCTGAAGACAGGCCATATTTCAGACATAGGACTGGAATAGTGGAGTTGGAACTGACCTGGAAGTCTTCTCCCTGAAGACTAACTCTCATGTAATCAGAGAATCCTATACAAGCTACCAAGGGAGAAAAAAACAATAAATGTTCCTACCCAGCTGTAAAATGTAATAAACAGTGACTGGCCCAGTAATCTATTGCTATTTGTGCAGTAATGGCATTTTTATCTGTGGAGTAATCGAAAGCTGTCCAAATGGAATTAAGACCAGCTCAGTGGGAGGGAACTTATGTGTAGTATTGTAAACATAGCCAAATACACATGGCTGGATTAGTCATAGAATCTAGAGAAAAACCTACTTTTGCCACATCCATAAACCAATATAATTTCTTACTGTCTTCTAAATATGCATCTTTATATTTATAGACAAGTGTACCTCACTGCTCATCAAAGAAGCTTCTTTTTGCAACAGATTGAGACTAACCCAGGTCTCTACAATCAGTCAAACTCAAGAACAGTTGCCTATGAGATCCTTAGCCTTAAGTGACACATTTTCAATGCAACCTCTACGCATAAGATGAATGCATCTTTCAACACTTACCAGAGAAATTTCCTTTTGCAGCAATTGGTCAATGTGCAGAGAACAAGTTGCTACAGAATGCTCATCCCTGAATAGGACACGTATTTCCAGCTTCTGCCTCTGAAGGCTCAGGGATCACTGTGAAAGACGGGGATGAAAGATTGTAAGAGCCAGAGGTGATGGATGACTACAGGCAAACAGGGTTTTCCAGACATAGGAGCTCACAGCAATGGTGATAGAATGCAAAAGTCCCATGCAAGCTCAAACCAGATGAAAATTCCAGCAAAACATGGGAAAGTGGGTAAGAAGTCCCAACCCAACCTAAGGAATTTTTGGCAACTGATGGCTGCTGGGAGGGGGAAAGGCAGTATCTTACAGTGATGGGACTCTTGGTAAATTGACCAGGCTCCAGTGGTTTAACCTGTGCTGAGGGATATGTTGGGAACAAATCAGACTCTATAGGCCATATTGTATATATAGTGGAGTACACTGAACTTGGCAGGGGGTAATAGGGGGAGATGCAAGTGGGGAGTGGATCTAAATACCTTCAAATGATAGTGTATGAAAATTGCAAGTATTTAATGAAAAAAATTTGCAAAACAAAAATAAAAGGTACCGCCTGTCAACAGTGAAAATGTTATAGTCTCTTGGTTCCTGAGTTCTTGAAGCAAAGAGTTCAGTCTAGAGAGAGGTCATTTTATTTTGGTTGTTTATTTGACCCAATTAATAATCAATATTTGTGTACAGATGTGAGATGTGTGTGTATAATGTGTATATGCAGGCATGCACATGCCAAGACACATATGTGGAGGTCAGAAGGAACTTTGAGAGTCAGTTCTCTCCTTCCAAGTTTCTGTGGGTTCTCACAATCAAACTTAGACCATCATGCTTACACACTAAGTGCTTTTACCTGTTGAGCCATCTCATTAGCCCAAAACAGAAGTTTATTTAGCAAAGCAAAGCAAACACTTCAAAGACAGCTTGGATTGAACCTCCCCTGAGGCAGAGAGCAGTTCTGGGTTTCTGCACTGCCGATTTTAAAGGTTTTATGAGTATTTATGAGGTGGGCAGTATATTCATGGAATAAAGTGACACTTTTTCCTCTCTCAAATCGTGGTGGACCAGATTTCCCCTCTTAGGGTATATTTTCCTATGATCCTTTAGAAAAGCCCAGTGGAGGGGTGGGAGTGTCAAAGTCACAATGCAAATACAGAATCCAGGGTAGTTTGAGGATGCAGACCCTTCCTTAGTGCACATTAGTGTTCTTTTTGGGTTGGTAATTGGGAAAGCACCCTGTACCTTAGTTTCTGATACAGCAAGTACAGTCTGACTTCAGCTTCAAGGATGCTTAGCCACACAAGAGCATTCTGACCAGAGGAGACACAAAAGCTAAGATTCAGCTGCAGTTTTTCCTTCGTTCCCTCATATCTAACACCTTCTCTGCTGGTGTCCAAAACAGAACACTTTCCAGCTTCGTATTTTCACAGTTATTTCTTTGACCTGTTTTGGGTGTTTTATCCAGTTTCTTGCTGTGGGTTCTGGTTTTTTGTTTTGTTTTTTAAGCTCAATGTTTCTATGATTTTAACACCTCTGATTAACACCTGCTTTGTGTACATGTTAAACATTTTTCTTGGCTTGTTATTTATGTTATATTTCATAAAACTATCGTTTGTCATACAGAAAATTAAATTCTATTTATCAAGTTATGTGGTTATATCCTAAAAAGGAAAAACAAAGTACCAGCGTCTGAAACAGAAAAATTACAGTGCTATCTGGCCCTTCTTCCCTCCCATGCTTACAATTTCTTTCAATAGTTTAGCAATTAGTTCAAGGATTTCCATGTTTCTATACAGACTCTTGTGATAATATCTGATGATGATAATTATTACATATGATCTAATGACATTGATGTCAAGACTGATTTTATTATGTCTTCCCGAAATTCTGCCTATATTCTCTCTCTTCTTTCCCATAAAATCAAAGATTTTTATCAAGACAATAATGAGCATTTGTAATATTTTGACTATGAATTGTTTTACTAGTAAGTCACACAATGCAGTAGAATAAAATGTATTTTCTTGTAAACTCATGTTTGCTAAAAGTAAAAATTGCTTTGATTTTCTGTTAGTGGGTCACATGACAGGAGATGTCATTAACTTGGTCCAAATTCTTTCTGAGATGATGGAAACTTTAGTTTCCATTTCCTATTGCTCCTATTTCCACCCAGAGAGATGTTTCTGGTCCTGTGTGTGCATCACTGCAGACTGAGCGTGCTTTGCTGTCCTTGGACAGTTTTGTCTGACAACTCATTGTGTTGGTATTATTTGTATTTGGTTGGCTGTGTTGTTGGTGAAGTCCATTTTCTAGATAATGACAGCTGGGGCTGCAGAGATAGCTCGGTAGTTAAGAGCACTCACTGTTCTTGCAGAGGACAGAGGTTCAATTCCTAGCACCCACATGGCAGCTAGCAACTGTCCCAAATCCAGTTCCAGGGGATTCGATGCCAGAGCATCTGTTTTTCCCTTTGTCAGTTGCTTTCTTAGTTTTAATGTTCATTTATTATTGCCTTATTTAAATAAATTAGCTTGGGAAATTATTTTAAAATTTACCTATTGAGAATTTAAAAATCTGACTTATTGTCTTTTAATCTCTGTTCTTTTATTACAGTGTAATTCAGAGTATGTGCACCATTCTAAACATCCTTTGTATTCTATCACATTCCCCTCATCTCTAACCCCTTCTATACACATTATTTTCCATTTTCCAAACTGTCATGAATTTGGAACTGTACAATATGTAGAGTCTGAAGACTGGATTCTTTCACACAGTAATACACATGTAAGATTTCTCCCTGCCTTTTAATGGCTTTACAGCTCATTTCCTTTTAGACCCGAGTAATACTCCATTGTCTTTATATACTACACCCACTGGAAAATATCTTGTTTGCTTCCAAGTTTGAACAGAGAGGCAACAGGTATCTTTCTGAGAGTTTTGAGTAGACACAGGTCTTTCTATTCTGTGTAAGTGCCCAGGAACACCACTGTCAAAATAGGAGGAAGGAGAAAACTGAAGTGGAGAGGAAAACACCAAGCTGTCTCCCAAAGTGACTAAGCCATTAGCACTTCTGGAGCGATGAACAGATGTGGCCTTCCTTTCCCTGCCTTCTTCCCTCACCACCGTTGGGGTTTTCAGTGGTGTGAATTCTGGCCATTCTAATAAGTTGCTCTATCCTTTTCCTGTTTGAACTTGCATTTCCTAGAGATCATATGGAATGGATTTTTTCATATACTTGTCATTCATATATATATATATATATATATATATATATATATGTAAAATTCCATGAGAATTCTGTTAAAGCCTTTGATCCATTTTTAATGTATTATTTTAAATTTACTCTTGGAGAATTTCATACATGTATACAGTACATGTATTTTGATAATAGCTACTCCACTCCCTCCCTCCAACTCTCTCCCCATGTCCTCTCCTAACTTCATGTGTTTTTCCTTCCCCCTTCCACTTTTAGTTTTGAAACAGGGTCTCACTATGTAATTCTGGTTGGCCTGAAACTGTATGTAGACCAAGCTGGTCTTGAACTCATAAAGATCTACCTGCTTCTGCCTCCCAAGTGTGATGTAATTAAAGGCTTGTGCCACCTTGTCCAGCATATTTTTCTTTTTAAATTTTCATGTCAATAACCCACTGAGTCCAATTAGAGCTGCCCATTTGCTTATTACTGGCCACACCTCCAAAGAAAAATGGCTTCCTGTCTCCTAGCTGCAATCAGCTGCCATTAGCTCCTCATCTAGAGGTGGAGCCTCATGAGTCTTTCTCCATCTATGATGGCATTTTGATTGGTTGGATCTTGGGCAGGTAACCGCAGTTGCTATGAACTCATTAGCACAATGCCATGTCATTTCCAGAAAACAGCATTCCACAGCATGTCTACATCCACTCTGGCTCTTATATTCTTTCCAGCTCCTTTTCCATGATGCTTCCTAAGCCTGGTATGAGGTGACATAGATGGCCCAGTCAGGGTTGAACACTCAGAGTCACTTATCTCAGCTGAGTCTTTGGATTAACTTCTACTCAATGCAAAAAGAAGCTTCAAAGTTGAGAGCAGCACAGATATATGGCTGTAAACATAAATACAAGGCAGTTTGACAACGTAACCATTTAAAAAAACAACAGTAGGTTCTGCCGTAGGATCTATGACCTTCCTAGCCATAGACTTTTGAATAGGTTTATAGTATAAGACACAAGACATGGATTTCTTCCCGTGGAGAAAGCCTCAAAGCCAATCACAAAGCAATTGGCCACCCCATAACAGTCATGCCACTATTATAACATTGGGCATACCTTGCCTGGCTGATCAGTACTGTAGCCTGCAGGATGCAGTGCTAGGTAAGACCACTGATGTCTTTTCTCTCTCAGTGACTTGCATAGCACCTACTGGCATTATGAAAAACATTGTCGTATTTCTAATTGAGTTATTGTCAGAGTCACCTTTAACTGTCAATTGACACAACCCAAAATTACCTGGGAAGAGGGAGCCTCAGCTGAGGAATTTCCTAGGTCAGATTCGCATATGGCCATGTTTATGAAGCATTTTATTAATTGCTAATTGATGTAGGAGGGCCCAGCACACTGTGGGTGGATTAATCTCTTGGACAGCAATGAAAGTTGACTTCTGGCCTCCACATGCACATGCATATACAGGAACATAATACAGACACACAGACACACAGCTACACAAAGAGAGAAAGAAAGAGAGAGAGAGAGAGGACAAAGAGAGGGAGAGAGAGAGAGAGAGGGAGAGAAATACCTAGTATGTCTAATGTATATTTTTCCAAACCTCAGTCTACCTAGGACTGTGGTAAAAAGATGGCTAAAATAACAAGAACTTCTGTGCCACAGCTGTACTTTACATAAGGAGTACGTCATACAGACAGTGAGTAAGCTGGACAGCTTTAGTGTCAACCTGTCACACCTGGGAAGAGGGAACCTCAATTGAGGAATTTCTTCAATTGAACTGGCCTATGGCCATGTCTGTGGGCTATTTTCTTGATTGTTGAGTGATGTGGGAGGGCCCAGCCCACTGTGGGTGGTGCCACCCCTAGGCAGGATGTCCTATATTGTATAAGAAAGCAGGCTGAGCATGGGCCAGGGGAACAAGCCAGTAAGCATCATTCCTCCATGACCTGTGCTCTAGGTACCTGCCCCAAGTTCCTTCTTTGGCTTATCTTGCTGATGGCTGTGAGTTGTAACCAGAATAAACCCCTTCTTTTCCAAGTTGGTTTTGGTCAGTGTTTTTATATCAGCAACAGAAAGTAACTACTACAGATGTTTGTATATATTTTTTACCCAAAGACATTTTACAGATTTGTGTCTAGTTTCTTCCTCCTGATATATTTTCTAGTTGAGTGACTGCTTCAAAGGGTTTTTTGTATTGTGGAAATGGACTTGGGTGGTGTTTATTTGTGCTACAAATAAGTATTTTCTTTCAAGTAGGAAAGAAGTGGGAGCCCATTTACGTGTCCAAAAGCAATCCAATTTCCTTCTTGACTGTCAAACAAGCCAGGGATGAAATTGATCAATTTCAGAAAAGTAATGAAAAGAATTGTCTGGGGGATTCAAACTGGCCATTTTTAGGAGAAAATCACTAAGTAGATATACTTCAAGTTAATAAAATTATGGCCGATCTGAGAAGTTGCAATCTTTTGATACCAACATCATCATCTGCAAAATATTTATTGGGTTTCCTAAAATGTACCAGAATAGGCCTAGGTACCATTCTTTGTGATCTTCCTATTTCAAGGCCTTCTTGTAATGCTTCTTCCATTGCTAAGTTTTATGCTGGGTAAACACAAAGTGAATTTCTTGTGGCTGCATCATAAGGAGAAGAAAGTGCTAGGAACAGAAAGAGAGACAGTCATCTACAAGGGGGTATGGAAAATAGAGAAAAGGCTTTGCTAGGTAGAAATCATGACACTTACTTAAAGGCAAAAAGCTGGTGAATACATTACATACTGGATCTGAGTAGGAGTTTCATTTTCCTAAGAGGTAGTTTGAGATCATGGAAAGTCTTGAAATGCAGTTTAATGAGTTATATTTATTTTGGAAATATTTATGTTATCAATTATTCTTAAACCAGAGATGGAGAATATAATAGCAGCGCATCAGGAACATATTCCCAAAGTTAGAAACAGGACAGATCAGAGCTGTGATCATTGAGAGCTAAAGAATCCAGTTTACCAAGGGCTTTCCCACTTCAGCGTAAAAAGACAGGACACGGTGGTTCAGAGACTGCAAAGAAAAGAGCAAAACAAGGACAAGTCAGATGGAATCATGAATATGCTAGAAGAAAGGCAGGAGAAGGCAGCTCACTCTTGGTGGAGATTTCCTTTGACATCCAGAGGCTGGGTTCCTAAGACTCAGAAAATCTTATTTCCTCTCCAGGAGTAGCATTCACTAGCTGTGTGTTTGAAATCAGTAGTTCAAACGCAAAAAGTTTGGGCCCTCAACTCAATAAGAGGGAGGCAATTTAAACCTGAGTGTGCCATTTCTGGTACTACTGACCTTACTGTAGAGCTCAGGACGAACAAAGCCCACAGCCCTTATCAATTCGGCACTCTACATAATTGATACCAACTGAAGGAATTTTTCATTCTTTGTGGTAACAGTTTCCAATGGAGAAACTAAGAGTTTTGTATCTAGTTGAGCTGTCATCTGATTTCACACTTTTGAGTTCGTGCAAATAGAAGAACAGAATTTTTGATGGAAATACAAGGACTGAGGGAAAAAAGATGCAGGGGACTTAGGACACTGGACATCAACGTCTGTACATTTGTGTTGGAAGGCACAAGACCGAAGCAAACTCCATCAGACAAAAACCAGCACAGAACTGAGGAAATGGGCGAGAGTTCCCAACCTTAGTTGAGGATCTCTTGGCATCTGATCACTCCTGGGTGAGGGAGAGTCCATCTTTTTTAAGGGAGTCATGCTACACAGGCTGGCCAAGCTCTAGTGATGAACACTGAGGGACTTCTGAGTACACAAACTTGACTTGGTAGGTCTTAGAATAAATATATGACAGAATGCATGAAATCCTGTGGGCAGGCTCTGGGAGGGTACAGAGAGGGGAGGAATCTAAACATGATTCAGATGGATGAAATGCACACAAAATGTAAATAGACTTCATTACCTCAGATACTCCAGTTAAGGAGAGGAATGCTGACCAGAGTGAGGATCAGGCAAATATCCAAGAAAGACAATCCACAGGGAAACCCATGGAATGTAATATTGACGCACACAGGACCCTGAGTGAAAATTCTTTTCTCTTGTGAGGAAAAGGGATGCACAGGGTCTTTTACACTCAGAACAGCAACTGTAGAACCATTGGGCACTGCCATTGTGAGGTGTAGGTGTTGCATGAGACCAAGTGGCTAAAAATCAAGGCCATTTAGTCCTAAATACTGGACAGTGGTCTAAACTGTTCCATGATTATGTAAAATATATAAAAATTCTTAATTAGCTGGGGTGATAAAACGCTTGTCACGTAAACATGAGAACCAGAGATCAGGTCCCCAGCATCGATGTAGAAGCTGGGCAGGTGTGACAGCTTCTTGTATTCCTAGGGCTTGGGAGGCAGAGATAAAGGATATTATAGGAAGCTGGCTAGGTATACTAGCTGGAACTGGTGAGCTCTGCATTTCATGGAAGACCCTGTTCCAGTAAATACAGTGGATACCAATCAAGGAAGACGTTCAGCATCACCTTTGGGCTTCCACATGCACATACATGCATGCATACTTGTATGTACAGAATCTTCCACACGCATGTAGACATGCATGCATAATGCATGCATGCCATGCACATATGCAAATATGAAGTAAAATGCATTACATTTTTGATTATGAGTAAAGTAACTATAACAGCATTCTATTAAGCTTATTTTCTAGTCATGATACCAAGGATACTAACTTTTAAATGGTGACATCATCATTTAATGTCTGGTTGTAAAACTTATGGCTTAAGGGGCTAGAGAGATGGTTCAGCAGTTAAGAACACTGGCTGTACGTGCAGAAGACCCGGGTTTGAATCCCAGCACCTACATGGCATCTAACAACTGTCTGTAACTCCAGTTCTAGGGGATCTGATGGCCTCTTCTGTTCTCTGTGGGCATTGCATGACACGGGTGAACTTACCTACATGCAGGCAATACACTCATGAACATAAAAATAAAAATAACAAATAAAATATTTTTTAAAAAACTTATGACTTGAGTTACTTCCTTACAGTGTTTGAATACTTGGTTATTGCATTTCCAGGTATATCCAGCCCCTACGTTCTGCAAGAGCTTAGCATGCAAACACACACACACACACACACACACACACACACATGTGCATGTACATGCACACACCACCATGACCACCACCATTTATTTTTAATTGCCTGAATTTTTTATAGTGAGGAAAACTTGTCAATAAGATTTTAATTTGTAGTATGCAAACTACTGTCTATGATATAGTATATAATTATTGCAATAAGCTATTTCCATGGAGGGCTTTATAAGCTTTCCTGAGTATAAACGAAGGTGATATACAAGTGGAATTAACTGAGTCTTCTGATCTTGGGGAGACAGAGTCTAGGCAAGCAAATCCCATCTCACATTGTCTTCATTAATAAACCCCTTCCCTATTCCATTTTTTAATAAAGGAAGAACTTCAATAAAAGTTTTATTAACTTCTATGTAAATGCTCATTGAACAGAGTAATAAGTCAGATTTGCATGATTATATGAAATATATCAATTTTCTTAATTATGAGCAAAATACATAACAATAGGACTATTATGCTTGGTTTCTAGTTATGATGCTAAATATTAACTTTTGTGTGTTTGGTGTGCATATGCACATGTATGTATATTCACAGGTGTATGGCATATGTGTGTATGGGTGCACATGCACATGTGCAAGCATGCATGTGGATACCAGAGACTGATATCTTTCTCAAGTGCTCTCCACCTTATATTTTGATGCAAAATGCCTCACTTGAACCCAGAGCTCACTGATAATAGGTAGTCTAGCAAGCTAGCTGTCTGTTTGGGGATCTGAATTTCAGTCCTCATGCTTGTGTGGTAGTGGTAAATGTTTACTTACCTGGCCATCTTCTCAACCCAATATTAGCTTTTAAAATTATTTATTTATTTGTTTATTTATTTACTGTCAACATGGGGTCAACTTTGGTAGAATAATGAAAAGTTTCCATTAGATCTGTTTTTTTTTTTTTAATTGAAAATTCCTAGTTTATTGGGCTTGTTAACAGAACATAGGGTAGGGGTTTATTTACATAAGATTTGTCACACACACACTTCATTTACGGGGCTAGAAAGTCCACACTCAAATATAGATACTGTGGCTTCCCAATAGCCACACAAAATGGTGAGAGAAGTGCCTTATGGCATTCACAGTTTGTATATCCTTAGGCCCTCTCCTACACACAGAAAAGGCCAACTGATTAGGTGGGAGTGGTAACAGACTCCTCCCTCAGTGCCTGGATGAGTGTGGGAAGGAGTTGTGGCAATAGCTTGCCAGCATAGTGTTCAGAGGACACTTCCAGGTAACACACCACCCCTAACTCAGGCTCTTACAGTCTTTCTGCCAACACCTTTCCACCAAAGTCCCTGAGATTTGGAGCAGGTTATAGGTGTGAAATGATCATCCTTTCACTGTGGCAAGGCACTGAACTTTCAGGTCTCTGCATCATGTTTTCCATGGGCCATTGGCCCATTTCAGTGGGAATTCCACTTATTATAAGGATTTAGTGCTATGATCCACAATTGAGGGAGAGCATATATCTTCTGTTTTTCTGAGTCTGTGTTACTTCACTTAGTTTAACAGTTTCTAGATCCATCCATTTACCTGCAAATTTCATTATTTCATTTTTCTTTACTGCTGACTAGAACTCCATTGTGTAAATATACCACATTTTTGTTAACCACTTGTCAGTTGAGGGGCACTTAGGTTGCTTCACATCTCTTAGCTATTGTGAAAAGAGCAGCAACAAACATGGATGTACAAGTGTCTGTACAATAGGATGAATCCTTTGGGTAAATGCCAAGGAGTGGTATAACCAGGTCATATGGTAGGTTCATTTATAGTTTTGTAAGCGTTCTCCACACTGTTTTCCATAGAGGCTGCATGAGTTTGCAATCCCACCAGCAGTGCATGAGCGTTCCCCTTTCTTCACATCCTTGCCAGCATTTGGTATCATTTGTTCTCTTAATCCTAACCAGTCTGACACAAGTAAGGTGAAACCTTAAGGTGGGTTTGATTTGCATTTCCCTAATTATTAATGATGTTGAACACTTTTAAGATCTTTCTAAGCCATCTTTATTTCTTCCTTTGAGAACTCTCTGTTTAGATCTTTAGCCCATCTTTTAATTGGGTCATTTGCTTTCTTGCTTATTTGATTTTTGAGTTCTTTATATAGTCTGGATGTTAAACCTCTGTCAGATGTCACTGGTGAAGATTTTTCCCACTCTGTGGGTTTTCTCTTCACTTTCTTGATTGTTTCATTTGCTGTACAGAAGTTTTTTAGTTTAATGAGGCCCCACTTTTGATTGCTGACCTTAATTCCTGAGCAACTGCTCTCTGATTTAGAAAATCCTTTCCTATACCTATATATTATAGGTTACTGCCAATTTTTTCTTCTAAGAGTTTCACAGTTTCTACTTTCACACTGAGGTCTTTGATGCGTTTGGAATTGACTATTGTGCAAGGTAAAAGATAAGGATCTAGTTTAATTCTTCTACAGGTGGAAATCCAGTTTTGCCAGCACCATTTGTTGAAGATGTTGCTATTCTTCCATTGTGTGTTCTTGGCACCTCTGTCGAATATCAGGGGGCTGAAATTACGTATACTCAGGTTTGGGTCTTCAATGTTGCTCCATTGACCTATGTGGCTCTTTTGTGCCATTACCATGTTTTTTTTTTATGACTATAGTTCTATAGTATACTTTGAGACCTGGCATAGTAATCCTTTCAGCATTGCTCTTTTTGCTCACTGTTGCTTTGTTTATCCTGGGTCTTTTGTGCTTCCATATGAATTTAAGGATTCTTTTTCCTAATTCTGTCATGGGGATTTTGACTGGGATTGCATTGAATATAAATATTACTTTTGGTAGGATGGTCATTTTCACAATATTAATTCTTCCAATCCATGAGCATGGGAGGTCCTTCCATCTTCTGGTGTCTTCCTCAATCTCTTTCTGTAAAGACTTAAAATTTTCACTGTAGAGATCTTTGATGTCTCTGGTCAGGTTTATTCCAAGATATTTTAATTTATTTTTTTTGCAGCTATTGTGAATTGGGGGAGTGTTTCCCTGTACTCTTTCTCCAATTGCTTATTATTGGTATATAGAAAGGTTACTGATTTTTGTAGATTAATTTTGTAACCTGCTGCTATACTGAAAGTGTTGACCAGTTCTACAAATTTTCTTATGGAATTTTTGAGATCTCTTAGATATAGTACATCATCTGCCAAAAGGGATAATTTTTCCTCTTCTTTTCTAATTAGTACCCCTTTAATTTCCTTCTCCTGTCTTCTTACTCTAGCAAGAGTTCCACACACTATATTGAAAAGGAGTGGAGATAGTGGACAGCCCTGTCGGGTTCCTGATTTTAATGGGAATGCTTCCAGTTTTGTGTTTTGTTTTTTTTTTTCCATTTAGAATGATGTTGGCTGTGGGTTTGTTGTACATAGCTTTAATTATGTTGAAATATGTTCCCTCCAGTCCAATTCCCTTTAAAACTTTTATCATGAATGTATGCTGAATTTCATCAAAAGCCTTTTCTGCATCTACTGGTGATGATGTGGGTTTCGTCTTTGAGTACATTTATATGATTTTTGACGTTTATTCTTGTGTATATCGAACCATCCCTGTATCTCTGGAATAAAGCCTTTTTGATCATGGTGAATGATCTTTTTGTTGTACATCTGTATGCGGTTTGCAAGTATTTTGTTGAGAATTTTTACATCTATGTTCATTAAGGATATAGGTCTATAGTTTTCCTGTTTGGTATTATCCTTACCTGGTTTAGGTATTAGAGTGATACTGGCATCATAGACGAATTTGGGGGTTCTCCCTCTGTGCTATTGTGCCGGATAACTATAGTATCAACTTGACACACCTGGGGTGAGGAAACTTCTATTGGGGGGATTGCCTCGATTTGACTGGCCTGTGGCCATTCCTGTGGGGCATCTTCTTGATGAGTGATGTGGGAAAGCCCAGCCTACTGTGGGTCATGCCACTCCTGGGCAGGTTGGCCTGTGTTGCATAAGAAAGCAGGCCAAGCAGGGCCCAGGGAACAAGCCAGTAAGAAGTATTCCTCCATGGCCTGTGCTCCAGCTCCTGCTTCCAGGTTCCTGCCCTGAGTTCTTACCTTGGGCTCCCTGATGAACTGTGACCCAGGAGATGTAAGGTAAATAAACCCTTTCCTCTCCAAGTTGGTAGTGGTGAGAGTGTTTTGTCACAGCAATGAAGAAACAAACTAGGACAGAAATTGGTACCAGGAGTGGGGTATTGCTGCGACAGACCTTGGTGTTATGGGGAGGATTGTGGAAGTGTTCAGAACTTGGGGCAGTAAAGCCATTGAGTGCTTAAAGTTTGTTCTGTGGAACTTGGAACAGTTATACTGAAAGAGTTGTGAACAATGGAGGCCTGGCTTGTGAAGCTTCAAAGGGAAGAAGAGACTGTCAGTGCTGTTTGTGTGATATTTTGAATTGAGAATATATGGGTTCTGATCAGCTGGGACTGAAGAATCAGCTATGATTAAGAAGTGATGAGAACCTGAAGTAAAAAGTTTGCTTTACTAGGACAATTGATGCTGGTTAGCTGGGGCTGAAAAATTAGCTGTAGGTAACAAGAGACCAGCATCACTGTGGTGAAGTCTTCTGGAAGGTATTTCCTCAGAGTCAGCACACAGAGGGGACCTGAGTCTCCATCTCTAGCTGGAAGCAGGACTTGGTAATGTGTAAGAGTCTACTGCATGGTTCTGGTGTTGAAAGCATGAAGGGGTCACAGACAGCAGCTGAGGCTTGGCACTCTGAGAGGCCAGGAAAGGCCATAGGTGAAAGTTGCAATTACAGTGAAAATCCCAGGATTGAAGGGGTCAAGGAGAGAATCTGAGGCTTTGCACCCCAAGAGGCAAGAAGAGGCCATTGGTGAAGGTGCAGCCTCAGTTTCAGTGAAGACCCCAGCTTTTTGGAGATGCTGGGACAATGGGATGACCACCAAGAACAGCAGTAAGTGTGGAATGGAGCTGTCCTGGGTCTGTGAAATGAGTTGTGTGTGCTGTGGATGGCTGAGTCAGAGAAGTGGAGCTGCCAGACCCTTTGGGTCCCAGAAGATCATGAGTGAATCCCAGATGTCCAGCCTTGAGCTACTTTGCTGGACTTTGGTTTTGTTTAGGTGTGCCTGAGTCTTCCCTTTGAAATAAGACACTACTTATTTTGGATTTTACCAAAGCTCACAGTTAAGAGACTTTTAAAAGAGACTGGGGACGTTTAAGTGTTTGGATTTTTTTAAGGACTGTGGGGCTTTTAAGGTTATACTGTCTTATGTTGTGATATTAACATCATATCTTGGGAACAAGAATTGGAAGGGTTGTGGTTTAATAGTGATCTGTGTGTCAAGTTGTCAAGGGGTGAATTGTGCTGAATATCTTTAGTATCAACTTGACACACTTGGGTTGAGGGAACCTCTATTGGGGAAACTTCCTCTATTGGACTGGCCTGTGGCTGTGTCTGTGAGGCACCTTCTTGATGAGTGATGTGGGAGGGCCCAGCCCACTATGGGTGGTTCCACCCCTGGGCAGGTGGGCCTGTGTTGCATAAGAAAGCAGGCTGAACAGGGGCAGGGAGCAAGCCAATAAGCAGTGTTCCTCCATGGCCTGTGCTCCAGCTCCTGCTTCCAGGTTCCTGCCCTGAGTTCCTACCTTGGGCTCCCTGATGAACTGTGACCTGGGAGATGTAAGACAAATAAACCCTTTCCTCCCCAAGTTGATAGTGGTGAGAGTGTTTTGTCACAGCAGTGAAGAAACAAACTAGGACACCTATCATTTTGAATAATTTAAGTAGTATTGGTCAGAGGTCTTCTTTAAATGTCTGGTGGAATTCTGCTGGGCCTGGACTTTTCTTAATCGGGAGGCTTTGCATTAGTGTTTTGATTTCCTTTATGTTATGGGTCTGTTTAAACTGTTGATCTCTTCTTGGTTTAACTTTGGTGGTTCATAGGATTTTAGATATCCATTCATTTTTTTAGGTTTTTCAAATTTAGTAGAGTATAGGTTTTTAAAGTATTCCCTTATAATGTTCTGTATCTTTTGGGTGACTGCTGTGATGTTTCCTGTTTCATCTCTGATTTTGTTGATCTGGATTTGCTCTGTCTTTCTTTTAGTTAACTGGGCTAAGTGTCTGTTGATCTTGTTTAGCTTTTCAAAGAACCAGCTCTTAGATTCATTGATTCTTTGTATTGGTTTCTTTGTTTCTATTTCATTAATTTCTGCTTTGCTTTTTGTTTTTTCTTCTCTTCTTCTGGGTTTGGGTTTCATTTGTTTGTGCCTTTCCAGCATCTTGAGTTGCAATGTTAAGGCATTTATTTATGCTCTTTCTGATTTTTTAATGTAGGCATTTAGATCTATAAACTTCCCTCTTAGGATTACTTTTAAAGAGTCCCAGAGGTTTTGTTGTGTTGTATTGTCTTTTTCATTGAATTCCAGGCATTATTTTATTTCTTTCGTAATTTCTCCTTTGACCCACTCATCATTTAGGAGTGTGTTATTCAATTGCCATGAGTTCCTATCGTAACTAGGGTTTCTTCCAGTGTTGATTTTGCACTTTATTGTATTGTGGTCTGATAGAATCCATGGAAATATTCCTTTTTTTTTGTATTTGTTCAAATTTGTTTTGTGGCCCAGTATGTGGTCAATTTTTGAGAAAGTTCTATGGGTTGGGGTGCTGAATAGAAAATGTATTCTTTGGTGTTTGGGTGGAAGATGTCTGTTAGGTCCATTTGATGCATGGTATCACTTAATTCAGATGTCTCTCTGTTTATTCATTGTCTGGTTGACCTGTCTAATGAAGACATGGGCTTTGAAGTCCCCTACTATTACTGAGTTGGGGTTAATTCAGGTCTTAATATCCTGTAGTGTTGTTTTTATGAAGATGGGTGCACCAGAATTTGGTGCATATATGTTCAGGATTCAGTGTCTTCTTGGTAAATTATTCCTTTGATCAGGATGAAGTGACCCTCTTCAGCGCTTCTGATTAGTTTTAATCTGGAGTCTATTTTGTCAGATATGAGAACTGCAACCCCTGCTTGTTTCTTAGTGTCATTTTCTTGGAATATTCTTTTCCATCCATTCACCTTAAGGTAGTGTCTGCCCTTGAAGGTGAGATGTACTTCTTGGAGACAACAGAAGGATAGATTTTATTTCTTAATTCATTCAACTGATCTGTGGCTTTTGACTGGGGATTTCAGTCCATTGATGTTTAAAGTTATTATTTTGTTGAATTTTTCTCCCTTCTCCATCTTCTTTGTCTGTGATGACACTGACAGTTGTCAGCACTGTTTCGAGGCTGGCACATAATCCACAGGCATTCACAGTTTTTCTCCTTTCTCTCTTCCACATTAGTAGACCCTTGCCTTCTGTACTAATAACCTCTGACCAGACTCTTAGCTCATCTCACTAAAAAATTCTTCACACAGTTGTCTGGTCACGCATTGTTATAACCTACAATTATCACATCCTTCTCTTTCTTTGCATTTCTATAGACTCACAGACCAAGCTTTCTAGTCCTTTTAACAGTGAATACATTATTCCCAAATTCATTGCACACACACTCAATTTAGTATACACACTCAATTAGTATACACACACACACTCAATTTATCTCTGAAACATATGCCATATGATGTGACTTTCTTAACTGTTTTGTCATTGTTATTATTGTTTTCCTTCTTGTTATTATTATTATTTGTGGTGGTAGTTATTTTAAGAACAGGGTCTCACCACGAAGCCCAGGCTGATTTCAAACTCACAGTTTTCCTGTGTCAACTTTTGAAAATTATGGCATTATAGTCTGGTGGCATCATACTTATCTCAATCCTATAGCTATAAGTGATGTAGTTTGCTAATTAGATCCATGCGATATTTTCTTTCATTTGGACCTAAGAATATCATTTCTCCTCTAAAACCCTCTTGCTTGATGAGAAAAAGAAAGAGCTAGAAACATTGAAAGGATACCCAAAGAACTAAAACAAACAGACAAATATTAAAAAAAAATAATAGTAAGTGTGGAGACAGAGGTTCCCATAAGGCTAATAAGGTACTTGGAAGGAACTGACTTTTCAGTGGACTAGCCAATAGGAGAAGGGATAGCAGTGCTGACAACCAATAGGAAATCTGATGCTTCTACATCTGATGGGGAGGAGCAGAACTCAGCACCAGGTTTCTAAAGACCAGTATAGCCACCTAAACTCACAATTTTAACGTGATCTGGGCCCTTTGAACATCTTCTACACTGAGATTGCAATTTTATAGCTGTTCAGAGGTACTTGGATAAAGACGATCACAGAAGGCTGAATGCTCTGGAGTCTATCCTACCAAGCTACATGCTGACATTTTCCAATGCTGGATTGCTACATTTTGGTTTCCCCTCAATCTATTCTTTGAGAATTTCATACAATGTATTTTGCTCATTTTCACCCCTAGTTCTCCCAGATCCAGTTTGCCTCCCTACCCTCTCCCCCAACTTTGTGTCCTTGTTTTCCTTTGCTTTTTAAATAAGCTATCAATTCCTATTTATGCTGCCCATTTACTCCTGGGTGTGCAGCCATTCACTGGAGTGTGATAGCCCTGACAGAGGTCACATCCTTAAAGAAAACTGGCTCTCCCTCCCTCAGAGGCCATCAGCTGTCTATAGCTCCTCAGTTAGGGGTGGAGCCTCAAGACCACCTTCCCACTGGGTATTAGACGACTGACTATCTTGATCTTATGCACATGTTATACGGGCAACCACAAGTGCTGGGAATTCGTGAGTGCAGCTGTCCTGTCACATCCTGAGGACATGTTTCCCTTTGGTCCTCCGTGACCCTCAGCTCTTACAATCTTTCAATCCTTCCTCTTCTATGGACCCTGAGTCTTGGTCTGGGGAGGTCCGTGATATTGATGTTCTATTTGTGGCAGAAAATTCCAGAGTCACTTTATGCTCTGCACTGGTTGTGAGTTTCTGTGTTAACCACTGAGAAGGACAATTCTTTATAGAACCTTAATATCATTGTCAAATGATATAAAATTCACAATTCTTTATCGTAACCTAATGCCTAGTACACATTCAAATATTCTTTGTTGTCTCAAAAAATCCTTTAATTGGCTTAATTAAATATGAACAGACTTTTAAGTAGTGAAGTATTTGCCTAGGAAAATGTGTCTAATTACTTTATATGCATTTATAGATTAATAAGATTTAGTGAATTTCCTCCTCATCCTTTGCTATTTGAACTCCATATTTCTAGTGTACTGAAGTTCATGGATTTTGACATTTTGAATCCTCTGAGTAGCTTTGGCTCCTTATGATCTGTATAATTACTTCTCTAAAATGTATTTTTACCTGCAATTTTATAAATATGAAAATATTCTTGTATGGAATCTGCTTGACATCAGTCTTCTTTTTTATTTTATTTATTAGTTTTATTTTATGTGTATGAGTATATTGCTTGCATGTAGGTAGGTGCACCTAGTCGTCCAATATCCACAGAAGTCAGAAGAGGGCATCAGATCCACTGGAACTGAAGTTAAGGATGGTTGTTAGCCACCACATAGGTGCTGGGAATCAAGCCCAGGTCCTCTACAAAAGCAGTCAGTGCCCTTAACCACTAAGCCATCTGTCTAACCCAACATCAGTCTTCTTACAAAACTTTTACTTATTATAAACATATTAAATATTTATCTCAAATTAATGTATTTTTCTGGAATTCACATCATAGTTAGAAACATAGTCCTCTTAAGGAAGATGCAAATAGGTTATACATACTTGCTTTAAGTATTTAATTATATTTAATATTTTCAATAATATTAAATTAACATTTCATTTTTACTCATATGTGTGTGTTTCTCTATGTGTGGATTGTGCACAGGAATGCAGTGTGTGTGTGTACACCAGAAGAGGGCACCTGAACATCTAGTGCTGACGTAACAGGAGGTTGTGAGCCTTCTGATGTGGGTGCTAGAAACCAAATTCAGGTCTTTTGCAAGAACATCAGGTGTTCTTAACCACTGAGCCATCTTTCAAGACTAATATTTGCTATTGCTCTTTTAATATAATATTGTTTCAGTTTAAAGAGTCAAATGGGTACAGTGTCCTTTTTATTCTTTTTCTCCACAAAAACAGCTATATCCCTTGTTGGAAATAGTGTCCTTATCAAGCATTTATTCTAATGTTTATTTGATGTTGTGTCTGATGATTTAAAGTTACTTCATTAATATTTTATGCCTCTTGAAATGCTAAGTTGGACTAATCAAGCTTTGTAAGGCCTATCTGCTAGTGAACTTCTTCATGCCTGACACATTCATATCAGTTTTCTATACACTTTCCAAGGCTGTTTCTCATGTTGCTTCCTCCTAGTCTCTCACTTCTCTCCTAATCTCTAGTCTTATTCTCTCTCTCTCTGTCTCTCTCCATCTCTCTCTCTGTCTCTGTCATCTCTGTCTCTCTCTCCTCATACATATACTAATATAATAAACTTCTTACCAACTCACTTAAAGGTATAGGAATCACTACAGCTAGTACTTGTGTCTTGGTAATTCTGAGTCTTTTTTTTCAAGATCAGGTTAAGTGTTCTGCTTTGTTCAAAACTTGCCTTACTCCCTGAGCAGGGATGTAACTCCTTCTAAGCTAGTGTCTTCCTCCACAATCTCACACAAAGGCATGCAATCTATACAGCCAGTGTGAAAGAAACTTCTATTCTTTACATTGTGCATCTTATTGTTCCTATAAATGACATATTTTAAGTTTACATGCTATATTTGTAATGAGCTTTATGGTGAGGCTTCATATTCAATTTTTATTTTTCTTCTTTAGTTCCTCCATGTGATGTTGAGGTAGGAGTACTCAGTATTTTCAAATAACCAAATAATGCTAATTTTATTTATTCTAATCTAATAAATATACACCCCTTGATTTATACACTTAAGAAACCGTATTAGTCTAACACAGTACTACCAATTTGTAGTGATAGACATGAGTATTTTATTTTACTTTACTGTGGCAAAAAGTCAGTATATGGTAATGGAGTGGTTAAAAGCACTAGCTGCTCTTGCAGAGGGGCCCAGGTTTGATTCCCAGCACCCACATGATGGCTAACAGCATCCATGACTCCAGTTCCGGGCGATCCGATGCCCTCTTCTGACCTCAGTGGGCATTGCATGACACAGGTGCATTTGCATATATGCAGGCAGTGCACTCATGTACATAAAATAATAACAAATAAAATACATTTTAAAAAGTCAGTATATATCCCAGTTTGGCCTTGTATTAATGATCCTTCTGAATCAGCCTTCTGAGTGCTGGGATTATAAGCCTGTACTTCCATTTAAAAAATGTTTCCAGGAACTGTGTGCATGTGTTCATGAATAAGTGACTCTGTGTGTGAGAGACAGACAGTGACAAAGAGATATGGAGAGATACAATATGACCATATAAATTATCTTTCTATTTTGTTAAGGGATTTATATTCAGAAATGACTGCTAAATCATTTCATAACATTTTAGCAATTTATGGCATAGTTACATTGATTTCTATTTTTAAAAAATTTATACCCAGATTTTATAACTCTGCACATGGTTGCTAGGATATTTTGATCCCTATTTCTATGATTCTCTTCCTTATTAATTTGTAATCGTTTTCTCTTTTATATCTGTCTCAATAATCTAGTTGTTATTAGATTAAAAATTATTGGCACTTACGTTTATGTATCCCATCTATTATAATTACTTACTGTCTCCTAATTCATTCTTTTACATGTGTTCTTTTTATTATTAATTTTCTTCTGCTTTCTTGTATTCTTTTATGTTTTAAAAAAATCAATGTTTTTCTCTTTCTATCTTAATAATGAAAGAACAGAATACTCTGAAATATGTCATGTGCAGTTTAAATACTTGGTATCATATTTAGAGATAAACAAAGCTAGTTCACAGTATATAATTATTTGATTCAAAAGTTGCTCCTCTCCAGTACACAAATTTTTCTTGATGACCAATTTTGTTACAACCATTTATCAGGTTCATTAAATTCTGGTCTTGATCTCTACTTATAACAACAACAAAGACACAATGTGGCTAGCTCTAACTAGATCACTAGATCACTCTTGCAGAGAACATTTGAGAGATTTTCTTGACTAATTTCACAGCCCCTGCATACTTTGTGTAAAGAACCTCTGTGAGTCTCATCTTGATGGCTCTGGTTTTTCTAGGTCATTTATTTATTTATTTATTTATTTATTTATTTATTTATTTATTTTTGGTCTTTTTGAGACAGGGTCTCCCTGTAGCCCCAGCTCACTATAAAAAAACATCCCCGGCTCTCTAGTTTTTAAATTTGTATTTATTCTTTCATATTTTCTACATTCCCTCCTTTATCTTGTTTTGTCTTCTTCCCCCTCACGTCAAATCTCTTCTCCTTTCCATGGCCCCGTCGTGTGTGTGTGTGTGTGTGTGTGTGTGTGTGTGTGTGTGTGTGGAGAGAGAGAGAGAGAGAGAGAGAGAGAGCGCCATTGCATTTTATTAAGGTTGCCTGAATGAGCCCAGGTAAGGGATTCTTTACACCACTGAGAGTGACTGCATCACTGACCGCTCTTTCCCAACATTTAACTGTGGATCGCTCCTTAGGAAGGGTGGCTCCTTATAGGCCCCTCCCTCATCACTGGTGGGATGTTAAGGAAGGAGCCCAGACTTGTAGAGGTCTTGTGCAGGTAGCCACTGCTTCTATGAATTCATTGGTTTTGGTACTGCTAAGAACAGCAGAGAATGTCTACAAAGGAACCGTTCTGGACATACTCCAGGGTCTTGACTACAGACTGCTTTGTCATCCTAAGAACCGAGGTTTTACTTTGTATTGAGACAGGGTCTCACCCTGTAGTCCAGGTTGGTCTCAAACTTGTGGCAGTCTTTCTGCCTCACTCTCTCAAGTGGTTTAGATTTCAGTCACGCATCTCCCCTGCTTGGCTGGGGGAGAAGCTTCCGAAAGGAGTTTTCTGTGTTTGAATCTGTGATTGGTTTAGAGAGAGCTTGCTCAATGCTCACGCTTACAATTCTTCTCAGCAGTGCTACATCAACAGCGAATGAAAGAACTCTTCCCTTTCCTTAAATCACGCATCACTTCCAGTGGTCGGTGTGCTCTTCCTCTTTATCTAAAGGAACTTTCTGTTTCTTTGCATTCGAGACATAATCTCCATTCCTTCCACCCATGCATGTATTCTTTTGGAGGCTACAGTGAGGTGTTTCCATTCTGTTTTGCTGTTGAGCATTAATCTTCTTTTCTCAATGATTCTAAGGGTGAAATTTTTATCATAAGAGGCTTTATACAAACACATACACACACACACACACACACACACACACACACACATATGGATATATGTGTGTAGGTGTCTCATGTCAGGTTTTGGAGTCCCAAGGTATCAACTTGCTCCTGAGCCTTTATTCCTTCCATATCAAATGCTTCCCTTTTCTATTATCTTGTTCTTGGTCATTTAAGGATGACAAAGACTAATCAGGCAAGCTATAATTTTCATCATGGAAACAAACACCCTTTGATCCTTAAGCCCATCACAAATTTCCCCTTCTACCCCAGGAACCCTCCGACACAGGGAAGTTAGCGCAGCAACATTTTTCAAATCATTGTTGTCCTTTCTCATAGAAAAACTATCCACCTTATCAGGCCACAGTTGGAGGGAAGATTATGTTAAATGTATAATAAGTTAACTCAGCCACAAAGATTAACTGAGTTCTTCAATGAGATGAGGCAAAAGAAATGATGAGCAAGGGCTGGGGAGATGGCTGGGCAGCTAGAGTCCATCCCAAGAAAGTATGAGGAGCCTTGGGATCCTCAGAGATATTCGTGTAATTGCCGAGTGGCTACAGTAGTCAAACTGTATTTCTAATTGAGGAAGGCAGAGCAAGCTGGTTAGCAAGACCAGCCATATTGGCCAGCTCTTGGTTTGAGAGACCCTGCCTCAGTTCACAAGGTGGAAGAGCCATCAAAGACAGTTGCTGACATCAACCTCAGGCCTCCACATATGCACATACACATGCACACTCACACACAGGTGTATGTACACGCCCCCACATGCACCCACACACATGCAAAACCATACATATACACAGATACATCACCCTTTCACACACATGAAAAATGGGAATAAAAAGAATAATGATAAGCAAAATAGATAGCACCTCTTGTGGCTTAAAAATTCACTAAGCCAGACTGAAAGTAACCATAAACTCACAGACTGTAGACAAGTACAGTTATGTTAACGCTGGTGAAAAGCGGCCCATGGAGCTTTGAAATGCTTTAATGTTTGGATTCAGGCTCATTTGGAAAATCAGGAAGGCTCTATGAAGCAAGTGAAAATTAATCTGGGATCTAATGAAGTAGAATTATTAGCTAAGGCAAGAGAGGGAAGGGAAGGGAAAGAACTGGGGAAGAACATAGTGTGTTGAGGAACTATGGAATGTGCCAGAGAAACTAACCTGAAAGACCTAGGCTGTGGAGGGGAACATATTTCATGACACTATAGAACATTTTAGAAAGTTTGGACTTGAGGCTGGAGAGATGGCTCAGCGACAAGTGTCGAGGATCCCGATGCCTTCTTCTAACCTCTACAGGCATTGCATGATATGGGTGCACTTATATACAAACAGACAAAACACTCATCACATAAAATAAAAATATAGAATTTTTTTATAAAAAGAAAGTTTAGACGTCATCTTAAAGCAATGGAAAGACAAAATCTAATACAAAAGAAATGGAGAGTTTTTAAAAGTATATAACTGCAGCTGATGGACGAATGCAGCTGAGGAGATGGAGGATAAATTTTCTTCTATAGGAAGCTGCTTACGGCCCGTATGTTCTCGTAAAGACGTGCATTTTATGATCACTGACATTGGCATGTCTGTTTTTGTTAATCTAGGCTTCCATAAAACATTGATGAGTGAGTCTTCATGCCAAACCAAGATCACAATTCCT
Organism: Nannospalax galili; assembly: GCF_000622305.1. NCBI lineage: Eukaryota > Metazoa > Chordata > Mammalia > Rodentia > Spalacidae > Nannospalax > Nannospalax galili. The sequence goes on from NW_008351177.1 coordinate 976,461, forward strand.
TCTATTAATTAGAGTCAAACTGTAAGAGTCCTCAGATAGAATGCTTAAAACTACCGCTGAGCCAGGCATGTTGGCGCAGACCTTTAATCCCAGCACTCAGGAGGCAGAAGCAGGCGGATCTCTGTGAGTTCAAGGCCAGCCTGGTCTATATAGTGAGTTCCAGGACAACTGGGTCCACAGGGAGACCCTGTCTCAAAAACAAACAAACAACAAACAACTACAGCTGAGCCTGATGGCCCATACTTAAAAATCTCAGCACTTGGGAGGCTGAGCCAGTAGTATCAGAACCAGGCTGGACTCCTTAGCAATTTCCAGCTTGTCTTAGTTTCTTCCTCTTTTGCTGTGACAAGATACCTGAATAAAAGCAACTCAAGGGAGAAAGAATTTACTTTGGCTCACAGGTCCAGAGTGGTACAGTCCGTCATGATGGAGATGACACAGGCAGGCAGGTCAGGCATGGCAGTAGGAACATCCACATTCAAGAAGCAAAGAGTGAACAGGAAAGAGTCCAAGGTTGTAAAACCTCAAGACCCACTCCCAGGGACCCTTTTTCTTCAGCCAGGCTTCTCCTTTAAAGGGTATCTCAACTTTTCCAAACCATGCCACCAGCATGGACATTTCACACTCAAATCACAACACAGACCATCCTGGGCTATATAGAGAGAGAGTCAGATCTTGCCTCAGAAACCAAAAACAAGATGCTTGGAGATGGTCCAGTAGATAAAATACTTGCTGCATAAGTGTGAGGACTGGAGTCCATCCCCAGCAGCCATGGAAAAACTGAAAGCAGTGGTATGCTGGAGTCCCAGCACCAAGGAGGTGAAGACAGGAGGATCTTGAGAGTCAGTGGCCAGACAGTCTAGTTGAACCAATGAGTTCAAAGTCTAGTGAACTCTAAATACTAAATAGATAATAAATAAATAAATAAATAAATAAATAAATAATGAATGAATGAATGAATGAATGAGGTGGAGAGCAATTGCAGAAGACAGCAGATATTGACCTCTGGCCTCTACACACATGTGCACATGCATGCACATCCACATAACGTGTACACACACATCAGGAAGGAAATGTTGCCTGAGATTCCACTGTTATTCTTAAGGTGGACACCCTGACCCTCCTCACTTTAGATAGAAATCACCTTAACCATTATCCAGTGTAACCTAGTACTCTTTCTTTGAGAACAACTTGGTTTTGAGTAAAATAAGAATCCTTCATTAAATTAACATTAGAAGTACATCAAAGCTTTTTGTCATTTAGCATCAGTAAGCCCAAGACAATTTAAATGGGAGGAAAAAAGCTAGGTTAATTGGAAGGTATCTACATTTTAACAGTAGGTATTAGCCATTTCAAGATGGAATAACCCATCTTTTGGCTTAGCTTTAGCTAACTCTCATTATGTGTAATGAGATTGCTGTTTAACATGGAAATTTGACTAATCAGTGCATCCAGTATTTCAAAATCTAAAACACAGTGGTTAGGTACAGTGAGGGCTTAGGTGATCTTTTTTGAATGAACGTAGCTATTTCTGAATCTTTTGCTAGAGTTCCAAGAAGCAGTCTAAATTAATGAGCTCTAGTTGTTTGAAGTAAATTAACTTTGTCCTAAGGATAATGAAATATATATGAACAGTCACTTGCCCTGAAAAATTCATTCTATAGATGTATAATAATAAAATCCCATATCAATATACAAGGAAATTTGTCAGTCCAGTAGGCCCCAACTGAAGTTAATTTCGTTCAATGGACATATGAATTCATTCTTTTAGTGTTATATTGTATCAATAGATTTCAAATCTGTTTGAGATATATCTCCAGAGCCCTGATTTTTCAACTTGGTTGGGTTTTTCTGCTATCAAAATATTAGTACATAAATTACTTATTTATTAGAAAACACCATTCTTTTCAAAGACCCTATTGACGTTACCCAATTACAATGACACTCACTGTCTGCTATACAGGATATGCGCAGCCGGCTATGATCAGCACCCTGTAAGACAGCTGCACTACCTGAAGAAGAATTCATAGAATTAGCTCTATTACAGGACAAATAAAAGATAAAAAGGAAAAGAAGAGAAAAAAGGCAAGTAAGAGAGTTATAATCTCTTTGTTGCTATAAAATATTCTAAATGCATAAATACATGTGTGGTTGACGGACTCCTAGAATTTTTTGATGTTGTTAAGTCAAGATCATATGTATCCCATGCTAGCCTCAAACTCGCTATGTAGCTGAAGATGATCTTGAACTTCTGGGCCTCCCGCATTCACTTCCTGAGTCTTGACATTACAGATGTGTATTACCATGCCTAGGTTTTTGAGGTGCTGAGAATCAAACACAGAGCTTCATGCATGCTAAATAAGCACTCTCCAAACTGAGTTGCATTGCTAGCCTCCTCCTAGATGAGGCTGCTTTGTGAAGTTCTGGCCTCCTGACTGTGGACAAGACCATGAATTGCTTCTAATCAACAGAATTTGATAGAGTGGATTCACCATCACTGTCGCGTTAGTGTTACTAACAATGAAATCAAGTTGCTAGGAGATTCTGCCTCAGTCTTTGTGGAAGGCTGTGGTTATGTTAAGGTGGTTCAATGACAAGAAAAATCTTTGCTTCTAGTTGACCCTATGATAGGAAGACTCTCAGTCTAAAAGTGACTGAATGGATGCCAATGATGTTATGACCAGAGATGCAAATCTTTTCCCAGTTCAGCTTCAAGACAGTCTAGTGCACGGACTAGTTTCATGAACCCCTGTTGCTGAAAGCCTTCTACACTTCACCAAGAACCACCACAGATTATGAAGCAATAACAATAACAGATCTTCTTCATTACAATCCATAAGTTCGTAAGGTAATATTACACAGAAATACCGATATAATGAAATGCTAAATATATTTATGTAGACTGATATTTTCAATAGAAAATCTACTTGGTTTGTGGTAGACATCATAACAGGTATAATTTCAATTACATGTAAATTAGAAAATGACAAAAACTATATTATTCATATTAAAGGGAGGCTTACAGCTCACCAACACATATTTAGAGTATTTTCTAATATTACATTCCTTTTATATTTCTGAGATAAAAACCAACTTGGTGAGACAACAATACATTTAGAAGATTAAATATGTTTGGTACAATGTAAGATTTGACTTTATAATATGCTGTTTAAGAATTTTACCATTATAGAGATAAGATGATTTCACTTGAATTATAAAAGCCAGAGAAAGATGTAGTAGAAAAGGAAAAGGCAGGAGAATTTTGTCACTTTGATTTACTGGAAAATGTCTTTCTTCTGTATCTTTCCATTAATAATCGTGAGGCTGGTTGATGGCAATGTCCTTGTAATTTATCAGTACTGTTTTCTTTTTAGCCATTACTTTTTGCTGCTAGGAAATACAGACTATTATTTCTGTAAGCTGATTTATTTACTTCCTGTCTTTAACGTTTTCGTTGTCTTTTGTGTTCTCTGCTTTTCCCACCAAGGTGGATTCTGCTAGATTGACTGTATTTGAGATCTCTTATGCTTTACAGATCTCAGAGTCTCTGCTTTCCTCGATTCTTATACTCTTTCCCCATTCATGTGCTCTTTTCATACCGCTGTGCATTTTCTTGTCAGGAAACTCTCATTGGATGAATGTTATTTTTTTATTATTATTATTCTGTGTTTTTCTCCACATCTCTTAAAGTCTTTCATTCTAAAATAATCTTGATGTATTTCTTTCTGACCAATTACCTTGAATTTGTCTCCATTATCATTGATGATTTTATGGTTTTATAAATTATATGAAATGTATGCAAGTACTTAAATATATGTAGATGTGTTCACAGACGTGTGTAAATGTATACATAGCTAATTATGGGAAATTATGTTCTTTTTTTCTACTCTTCATGATATTGTTCATAGTATTTTTATATTAATAAGGTATAGTAATCTTTTCATTATCCCTTAACAGACTGATTAGTATCAAAATCACATGAATACCGTTGATTCTGTCTCCTGCTCTATATATCTTAACTCGGTCATTTGTCTTACAATTATAGTTTAGATCCTGAACTCAGGTTTGCAAAGGCTTCTTTCACAAAGATCCTGTATATGTTAACTTACATCCCTTTGCAAAGGAAAGTGAAGTTGTTCTGGCAAGTTCCTCAGGAGAATAATCATTTGGAAGTTCTTGTTTACAATTTCCAGAACAATGTAAATTAATACAGCTCCTAGGGAAAGTCCTTCATCCAAAAACTAAAATTAGAACTTGCACGTAATTCAGCAACACTGCTCCTGTGAAGATCTCCAAAGGGATTTAAGTCAGCATTCCACAGAAATAACAGCACATCTGTGTTATTGTACCTCTGTCTCTAGAGTAGGCAAGCTACAGACTCAGTGTAGGTCTCCATCAACCGATGACAAGATCAAGAAGATCATCGCATGTGGGGACCTAAAAGCCCCACCTTGCATAGGTCCGAAAGGAAGTTACTGGGGGTGCAGCCTGGCTTGCTTTGAAAGTCTGAAGAACACTTCCGCACTGCTGAGGAGTGCATGATCAGCGCATGACCATCCTTAGGATACACCCTCAGGGGGGGAGGGGGGAGTTCCAGGTGCCTTTATCAGCTTTGGAACACTTGCAATAAATGACTCTCTGCCTAACTAAGACTCCCTGTTGCATCTGAGTGTCCCTGGGTAATGGGGGCGGCGTGGGCTGGCGAACAGCATGCTTGCTCATTCCCAATCCTCACCTCGCTGGGGGTCACAGGTTCGAACCCCTGGCAATCGTGTACTTTATACATATATATTATATATATGTCTTGGTATATATGTACATATTATATATACTTATATATGCTATATATATTTATATACTTTATTATATATGTATTTACATGGTTTATATAAAATGAAGTTTTATCCAGCCATAAAGGAAAATGAAATTCCAGCAGGAAAATGGGTGGAGTTGAGATCATTATGTTAAGTGAAGCAAGCCAGACTCAGAGAAGCAAGTATCACATGTTTTCTTCCATAGATGGAATCTCTGGTAGGGGAAAGACACGCCAATAAAAGAGAAAGTGGGAAAGTGCTTAAGGGAGGATAAGCATGATGAATGTGATCAAAATACGTTATATGTATCTATGAAAACGGCACAATGAAACATTTTACCTTGTGAAATGAATACATACTAGTAAAAAATAAGTCCAGACTGGAGAGATGGCTCAGTGGTTAAGAACACTGACTGTTCTTACAGAGGACTTGGGTTCGATTCCCAACATCCACATGGTGACTAACAACCATCTATGACTCCATTTCCAGGGGATCTGCTGCCTTCTTCTGATCTCTAAAGGCATTGCACAACATGGGTGTACTTACACATATGCAGGCAATACACCCATACTCATAAAATAAAAATAAAATAATAACAATAACAACAACAATAATAATAACAATAAAATAACAAGTAACTAAGGCTGGAGTTATAAGTTAAGAGTACTAGTTGCTCTTGCAGAGGACCCTGGTTCAGTTGCCAGCACCCACATGGCAGTTCACTGCCTATATCTCCAGCTCTAGTGGATTTGACACTTCTGGTCTCTGCAGGCACTGCACACATGTGGTACACTTACATACATGTAGGCAAAGCACTCATACACATCTAAGAATAAACAGAATTTTAAAAAAGGAATTCTCAGTGGTGAAGGGGCACAGGGGTCATTTCTTGAGTGCTTCATGAATTTTGGGTCCCACATTCCATGATGTTTACATAGACTTTTAGTAAAGCATCATCAAGCTGTATACTTAAAGCTATTGTACTTCACGTCCCTTGTGTTGTTCGTGTGTGGCTCAATTTAAGTAGATGATGAACAAGCTGTCCTACATACACAAAACTCAGAAATTTCAGAGTTATTAAGGTGAGTCTTAAATTTTTAAGGTTTGAAAAATGTCAATAATTGCTTTCAAATCTAAGTCCCAACATTATATAGATTAATGACCTCTTCCAGAAGTTTAAGATTGCAGATTCATGTTGAATATATGCAACGTGGCTAGCATGGCTGCTGTTATCCAGTGGCTCAGACCATGAGGATGGCTCCACTCCATTAGGAATGTCAGGACTAGATATTTCTAAGGACAGAGTGGTTTTGTGTTATGTATCTGAGACGCTCTGCCCACCCTACTAGAAAACTGGAGACAACTGAACATCTACTGTTTACATTTCCTTTTACTAAATGAGCTTTGATGTTCACATATCTGTAGTGATCTGTTAATTGTGGAACCTCATGTGAATTTTCTCCTAATACCTGGCATACTCCTGGTTTTACTGTCAATTCAGTCATTTCCTGGATGTGGATTACACTGAGTTCATCAGTTCCAGTAAACTGCAGGTTACAGAGAAAATAAAATGCTAGTAAACAAAACCATTGCTTTACAATTTTGAATAATCTCAGGACACTGTGATCCTGGCCGAGGTTTAATTTCTTCAGTATGAGTTGCATCTCTTAAAATAGCTGTCCTAACCTGACACTGCATCTAGAGGGAGCATCACGGGTCTTTAATATTGACATAGCCAGGGTGACAACATCATAAAGAAGAGTGGCAGAAGTATGTAGTCAACAAGAACTTCTATTTTTTTTTCCTGTGCGTGGTCTATGATATCAAATAAGTTGGAAGTTTTGACATGAGTTATTTGATCAGATTTCTTTTCAAAACAAAAAGAAGAGGCAAAATTCAAAATTCATTGACTTTATAGTTCTTTCTTTCCAAAGACGTCCAAAATTCACAATTTAAAATTATTCATATTCTGAAGCCTTGCCAGCCCCTTCTCATAGCAGTTGGTCTTAAGAGCAACTCTCCCTTACCTAGCAGTGATCAGTTGCCAATAGTTCCTCAGCTAAGGTTGGAACTTTTTATCCTTTTCTTCAACTCTATGCTGGATTTTTGTTAGGCTTGAGTTTGCATGGGTCTTGTACAACCCTTACCATTGTAGTAAGTTCTTATGAGGAAGCTCCTAGTTGCCCGGAAATCCCTGTTTCCTTGTGGTCATCCACCACCCCCTGGCTCTTACTGTCTTTCTGTCTCCTCTTCCACAATGGGCCCTGAGCTGTAGGTGGCAGAGGTTTAATATAGAGTGTCCTATCCAGGGACATACACTCTGCAGTCTCTTATTCTCTACATTTTGGCAAGTTGTGGCCTTCTGTGTTAATTACCCACTGCTGCATGAGGGAGTTTCCTGTTAAAAGTTGAGAAATGCATTAACATTCTTTCTACTACCTCCCATTTCACTATTTTCCATGAACCTTTGGTGTAAAGCTTCCATTGTAGATGCGTCACTTAGGCCTGGATATCTCACAGACATTTATTTTCTGTGTTTGATCAGCTGTGGAACTTTGTAATAGTCTCCATCTGCTGCAAAAAGAAACTTCTTTGATGAATGCTGACAGGTATAATTGTCTGTTAATATAAGGACACGTAGTTAGCACACAGTAAGAAATTATGTTTGTCTAAGGAGGTAACAGATGCAGGGTTTCCTCTAGGCTCTGTGATCTCTTCAGCCATGTGTATTTGGCTGTGTTTACAGTACCACACATGAGTTCCCTCCTATTGAATTGGTTTTATACTCAATTATAGAGCTGATGATGACCCCCAAGATAAAGTGCCACTACTGCACCAATATAACTTGCTGTGCCTGTCATTGTTGTGGTTATTAGGCATGACAGCTGGGGTTTAAACATTGATTGATTTTTTTTCCCTTAAGAGCTTGCATAGTATCTTCTAATATTATGAGAGCTAGTCTTCAGGGAAGAGGCTTCCAGCTCGATTGCTCCAAGGCCTGTGTCCAAAGTATGCCCTGTCTTCAGCAATAGGGTCTTACCTTCAATCAAGGGAGGCAATCAAGAACTGTGGCAATAGCCTGTGTAATTCTGGCAGTCTCTCAGACTACACTGAAAAATAACTCAAAGGAATGTTTCCCTTGCCTGGTTTTGTGTTTCTTGTTATATAGCCTTTAGCTATATACTTGCACTCACATATATATATTGTATGTGTAATTTTTTCAGTAGGCTTTTGGACTAATAATTTTCCCTCTGGTTTTTCACACCACCTAAGCATTATTTATCTCTCTCCCCTCTCTCCTTGTCTAACCTTCCCTCCTCCCTTCTCATTTAAATATTCCCTCCCATTTCCCCATTGTCCTCCTTGATAACACCTGTTTCCTACTAGCTCCCTCTACTAAGCTCTAGCTCCTCTTTCCCTTTACTTCCAAGGTTATTTTCCATTTTCCTGGTTCCTGTGATTACATCTAGACATATACCCACATATAAGGCTTTGGGGCTAAGTTTCACAAATGAGAGAGAAGATATGTCACTTATTTTTCTGAGTTTGTATTATTTCACATAGTATAATAGTTTTTAGTTCCACCTATTTTCCTGCAAATTTCATTCTTCTTTATTGCTAAGTAGTACTCCACTATGTAAATATACCACATTTTCCTTAATCATCAACAGTTGAGAGATATTTTAGGTTTTTTTCCATTTCTTAGCTACTGTGAAAAGAGCAGCAACAAACATGGCTGCACAAGTATCTCTTTGAGTCCTTTGAGCATAGCATATCTGGTAATATAACCAGATCATAGGGTAGATTCATTTTTAGTTTATGAGTTTTTCACACTGCTTTCTAGAGTGTTTTCAATCCCACCAGTAGTGAATGAATGTCCCCTTTAATCACATCCTCTCTGGCATTTGGTGTCATTTGTTCTCTTGATCTTAACTATTCTGACTGGCATAAGATGAAATCTTAAAGTGGTTTTGATTTGCATTTCCACAATTATTAAGGATTTTGAACACTTTTAAAAATATTTTTATTTATTATTTTTATTTTATGTATATAGTGGTATGTCTGCATGTATGTCAGTGCACCCATGTCCTGTAATGCCCACAGAGGTCAAAAGAGTGCATCGGATCCCCTGGAACTGGAGTGATGAACAGCTAGTTGTTAGTCACCCTTATGTAGGTGCTGGGATTTGAACCCAGGTCTTCTGCAAGAACTGTCAGTGCTCTTAACTGATGAGCCATCTCTCTAGGCTGATGTTGAACATTTTTAAGCTATTTCTTCTTGTAAGAGAGCTCTAATTTGATCTCTGATTTTTATTGTGTCATTCATTTTCTTGATTCTTTGTTTTATGATTTCTTTGTATATTCTGGACATTAATCCTCTGTCAGATCTGTATCTGGTGAAGATTTTTTCTGTACAGCAAAGGAAACAACCAATCAAGTGAAGGGGAACACCAACTAGTGGGAAAAATAGTCTTAACATATATGGCAGAATGCATGAAATCTGGTGTGTGGGGCTATAGAGTTGGTGCAGATAGGGGAGGGGTTCTAAATGTCATTAAGATGTATTTTATGAAATGCATAGAAATTCAACCAACTATACTGTAAAAATTATTAGTCTTTAAAGAAATGGCCACTGACATATATTCTTGTATTTCTGCCTTTGGTTACATCATATTTTGAAAAAAATAATGTTCGTCAGAAAACTCCACATTTAAATATTTTCTTTCTTATCTAAAAATACTTTTTTTAATTTGTATGTATCTGTGTGAGTCTGCGGGTCTGCTATGTGTGTATATTTGACCACAGAGGCCAGGAGAAGGGCATCAGATCTCCTAGAGCTAGAGTTATAAGCAGCTGTGAGCTGCCTGATGTGGGTGCTGGGAACTGAACACAAGGCCTCTGGAAGAGCAGCATGTACTCTTAACTATGGAGTCATCTCTCCAGTACCTTTTCCAATTTTTCTAAACCATAGAAAATTGCTTCTATTTGTGACTTCCTTGAAGATATAACTTGATAAAAGGATTTGTGTATCAGAAGTTCACCCCGAAACTTTCTAAGCAGGAATGAATGAAGAAACTGAGAAAGAAAAAGAAGGAAAGTCAAATAACAGATTAGAATGGCACAGAGTCTCTGCCCTGAAAACAGGCAGAATATCTTCTAGCATCACCACGTAAAGATGGAGAGCCAGCCTGGGCATTGGCTCAACACTGGCTTACTTGCCCATACTACAAGTATGAGGTTTTTACTGTGAATCATTCCTTACTTCTTAAGCGAACATGTAAGCAAGCATGAGCCTTGTGAACACAGAAGCAGAGGAGGGTTAAGGGCTTGATGGAGTGTAGAAAGGACTTGCTGGGTGCTCTTACTTGTTGGCAGTGTAGCAAAAAAGCTTCCCCTTGCAGCAGCATTGAGAGCAGAGGTGGGCAAAGGGGGTATGCATTTGATACCCATGCACAGCCAAAGTGGCACCTGCTGTCACTATTAGTAATAGTCTAGAAAAACAACAAATCAGTTTGGTAAATTAGGAAACACATGTTGCTGTTCACGTATCTCAATTATCACTTGCTATATCATTTTTGGCTCACGAAAGACCTCCAAGGAATCTTGATTTCTGCTTTCCAAAGCTGTGTGGTAGGGTTTGAATTTGTCCATTTTGTTAATGTCCCTATTGCTTCTGATAGGACCTAATAAAGTAGAATCATTGATGGGTAGGTAGCCTTTGTTGATTTGGACTTTAGCTTTCAGGGATTCATATCAATACTTCAAGAATTTTATTTTAATTTTTGAAGTATGTGTGTGTGTGTGTGTGTGTGGTGTGTGTGTGTGTGGTGTGTATGGGCACACATGCATGTGGAGGCTGGAGATGAACTCTGAGGCCATCGTCAGGGAATACTATCCACTCCTTTGAGACAGGGTCTCTCATTGGCCTGGAGCTCATAATTAGGCTAGACTGGATGGCCAGTGAGCCCCATGGATCCTCCTGTCTCTGCCTTCTAAGTGCTGAGACTGCAAGTTTGTACCACCAGACCCAATGTTTTCACATGGATTCTGGAGCCAGAACTCTGGTCCTCATGCTTGCAAGGCAAGCACTTTATCAACTGAGCCATCCTCCAGCCTTCTAGGGGCCTTTTACACCTTCTAACTCATGGAGTACTAGCTGGGTTCTTCTTGGGCTGAAGAACAAGAAAATTAAAAAAAAAAAAAAAACACTATGTAAATTCCATAGGTGACCTAGTCATTTGTCCCAATTTTCTATTCTGCTGGGTAAAATGGCTAAAATTATGCAACCAGGGTCAATTCTTGCTGTATATGTTTGGATGTACAAGGAACACAGCCTAACATGTATGTACGTACAGGTATAAGGAAAAAAAATATACCTTTCTATGTTGTAATAAGCAATGGTCTTTCCACTGAATTCGCTGCATATGGTCCCTGAACCAGACACGTCAGCTTCCTAGATGAGAACTCCTTGCATGAGCTAATTCCGGAGCCCAATCTTAGATGCACTGTATCAGGAATTCTGGAGGTGTTATTTAATAATCTGTGTTTTACAGGCCCTGCAGGCAAATTTTATACTCACTAACATTTTCAGGTTTCTGTAATACATTGTGAAAACCTGGAAATAGTCTGAGCTCTTATATCTTAGGTACCTTAGAGGATTAGAATACTGTGGCTACAGGATGTGAGTAGGCTGGTTTCTTAGATTTTTATAAATCTTCTCAAACATCTTAGAGGGCCAGTCTTGTATGAACCTTCCCAGAAGAGACATGAACAAAAGTCTATTCACCTCAGGAAAAGAACCAATGACAGACCAAAGTAACAATGCCACTAAAGTCCAACTTGGCAAACCAAAGACTTTATTTAGTGGAGTTCTTATAGGAGTAGAGATGAGGGGTTGCTTCAGGAATATGAACAGCTCATAGGCAGTTGCAACACTGAAAAGCCTACTCCAGCTTAAATGCCAGCTCAGAGAAGTATCCTTAGAGCACACTGTATAACTTGCAGATAGCTCAGTCTGGTTAAAGTTTCCCCTTTAGATATCTGGGCTGATTGGAGAGTCTCCTCCCCCAGAAGCTGTTTGGTGCTTTCATAACCTTGGGAAGCAACCTTGTGAATTTTGTTGGTTTCAGGAACTTTTGGAGACCTGTGAGTTGTTTATATCCTTAGTCTTATGAGCCTCTCTCTTCCCTCAAGGATGGAATGCTTCATTTGGGGTGGAAAGCTGTACACATCAGCTGGAGGGATGGTTCAGCCAGGAAAGGGCTTGCCACCTAAGCAGGAGGACTTGAGTTCAGGTTCCCAGAACCCACATAAAGCTGGCAATGGTAGCACACATCCATCATCTCAATACTCCTATGACATTGTGCAGAACAGTTCTCCAAACCAGACAGACACCATCTTTCTGAGCTCAGCTGTTCCCATTTGCAAAACACCATCACAGCTGGGCTTGTTGAATGGTTAGAGGTCCTTTAATAGAAGGGCAGAAGGGTCACCAAAACCCTTTGTAGGCAACTGGGTCTAAATTGCCTGTGGCCGTCAGGAAAGGGTTAGAATTAAAAGGCTAGAGAGGACCAAAAGAGGGAGGCCCCACCTATGCAGCTTCAGGGGAGCCAAAGTCCATGAGGGGTGGAGATTTTCTGGTTCAGTCTTTATGGGCAGGTCTGTGAGACATTTTCCTTAATTGTTATAGGAAGACCCACTGTCAGCAATACCGTCCCATAATACCAGGCAGATGGCCCTGGGCTGTATAAGAAGAGCAGGTGAGCAAGCTAGGGGAAGAAAGCCGGTAAACAATATTCCTCCATGGTGTCTGCTTTAGCTTCTGCCTCCAGGTTTCTCCTTGGAGTTCGTGCCTGGCTTCCCTCAATGATGGACTGTAACGTATAAGATGAAACAAATATTTTCTTCCCCATGTTGGTTTTGGTTAGTGTTTTATTACAGAAAAATAAACCAAACTAGAACATAAATTGGTACTTGAACCATGACAATTTCTGTGAAATACTGAACCTTGTTTGGGGGAGGATTGAGGAAGTATTTGGAAATATACACTGGAAAATATTTTTTAGAGCTTAGTGAGCTATTCTGTGGCATCTTGGAAGATAAGAATTTTGAGGGAAATGAATAGAGGCCTGATGTAAAGTTTCAGAGGGAAGTCTGAGAGTCCCTCAAAGACTCTATCAGGGCCATTTGTGGGATATGTTTGAATTACGAATCTGTGAAAGTGAAACCTTTCTTGCTCTACTGGGACAATGGATGCTAGCTAGCTAGGTCTGAAAAAACAGCTATGATTTATGAGAAACCACGATCAAGGTGGAATCTTTTGGGAATTTTTCACCAAGGTCAGTACACAGATGTGGGCAATGCTGCATCTCAAGGTGGAAACCAAACACGGCAATGTTTCAAGAGTCTCTCACATGGTACTGGTTTTGATGACACAGAGGGGTCCTAGAGAACTACTCAGGCTTGGCACTGCATGGGGCCCAAAGAGGCCATCTGTGATGGTGCCAGCCTTAGTTGCAGTAGAGACCTCAGAATATTGGAGATGCCAGGACCATGGAATGACCATCAAGACAGTGGAAGTTGTGGAGTTGACCTGAGCCTACCTACCAGACAAGCTCTGTATACTCAGGATGGAAGGTGGGCCTACATAGGAAGGGTAATTGGTAATTGAGCAACTCAGGAAGAAAGTCAATAAGCAACACTCCTTCATGGTCTCTGCTTCTGCTCCTGCCTTCAGGTTCCTATCATGGTTTCCTTCAAAAACGCTGAACTGTATGATGTAAGATGAAACAAACCCTTGGTTCCTTAAGTTTTCATCAGCATTTTATTACAGGCAAAAAAAAAAAAAAAAAAAAAAAAAAAAAAAAAAAAAAAAAAAAAAACAAAAAAACAAGAACAGTAGGACACCCCCAGTGGGCAGACCTGAGAGAATGCCCAGCAACTGCTTGTAGTCTGACTCCAGTCTTCCAGTAGCCCATTTTCATTGCTTTTCTAATTGCTAACAAGACAAATACCTAACAAAACACCACGTGTTTCAGGGCTGGAGAGATGGCTCAGTGGTTAAGAACACTGACTGTTCTTGCAGAAGACCTGGGCTTAAATCCCAGCACCAACATGGCAGCTAACAACTGTCTGTAACTCCAGTTCCAGGGAATCTGACAGTCTCTTCTGTTCTCCACGAGCATTGCATGTTACCTACATGCAGGCAATACATGCATACACATAAAATAAAAACAATAAACAATTTTTTTTTAAGAAAAAAGAAGTAAGTGTTTCCTTTGGCTCATAGTTTGAGAGGAGATAGTCCATCACGGCAGGAAAGCATGGCTGTGGGAGCCTGAGGTGGCTGGTCACTTTGTGTGTCGGCAGTCAGGAAACAGAAGGATGAAAGCTAGTGCTCAGCTCACTTTCTCCTTTTTATTCAGTCTCTGACCGTACTGCCTAGAATGGTGCTGCTCACATTTAAGGTGAGTCTTTCATCATAGCTTAAGTCTCTCTGGAAATACCCTAACACACACACACACACACACACACACACACACACACACAAATATGTCTCCTAGGTATTTCTAAATCTGGTCCAGTTAACCATGAAGACCAGTCATCACGCTTCCAAACTCATCGCTGTCATTGAGGTGTTTCAGTTCTTCCTTGCTGCATGTGGGTAGAATGTCCTTAATAACCTCATTCTGAGGAAGGCCTGTGTTTCTCCAGATCTTCTGGCTGCTTTCATGTTCCCAGAACCAGTTTATACCTTATCAAACTTTTCAAGACTTGCCATACCTAAACTACAGTGGACTGGTGAGGTCTTATTTGGCCTGAATCTGTGTACCCAAGATTCTTTACACTGTTGTCCCCAACAAGCTATGTCAAATCATCTAGGAAGATTTCTTTTTTAATCTTTTGGTGGTTATTTTATGGTTTATTTGGCAATTAAGTGAATGAATATTTGGAGAGACCAACAACACTGGTATATTGCCCTCTGTGTCTTATCTAGTTACATGGCTAGCCTATATCCCAGCCATGCCCTGGAGGCTTCAGGAAGAACTATGAACTGCAGGCTTTCCCATCCAAGCCTCTTTTTCCCTAAAACTTCTCATGATTCAAATCAGGAATTTCAGCTATGTATTAAAACCAAGCAATTAAACTAAATCAGGGGGACACTTTAATATCCTAGGGGCAGTTAACTTTTAAAAGACTATAGCAATTAACAAGGTAAATCTGTAAAGAGATCAAAAAAAGTGAATCTGAGCCATGCATGGTGACATAAACATGTAGGCCCAGCACTTGGAGGATCAAGAGTTTAAGGCCATTCTGTACTACACGGCCTAGGCTATATGAGACTTTAGATCACAAAACCCACAACAGGACTGGTGAGCCTGCTCAGTTGGTAAAGTGATTGCTGTGTTAGGCTGATGACCTGGAACACATGTAAAGGAAGGAGAAGAAAGTCTACTCCACAAAGTTATCTTCTGACCCTCACAAGCTAGTCGTGGCACACACCTGTCCACACAAATAATAATTAAAAAACAAAAAAATTAAAAGTATTTTAAAAACAAAACAATAGCAACAAAAATGAGTTAGGAATATATAGATAACACTTGAAGTTGAACACATTTCTAGCCCCCCCTTTTTTTTCCTGTGTTTCACATGAGTGTGTTTTTGTTTATTAGGTATGATTCACTGAAAACTAGTGTGGGTCTGTGTGATTTTCTTTTTTCTTTTTTCAAACGGGGTCTCCCAGTTGCCTCAACTCATCTGGAACTCCCATTGTAGTCAAGCTCACCTCCATCTCATGGAGATTCATGTGATTCTACCTCCCAAGTGGGGATTAAAGCTGTGCATCACTATGCCTGGCATGAGTGATTTTTTTAATTCAAAATAATTCTTGGTAGATAAGTGGTCTTCAAAGTTTATATGGTCTAACATATAAAGTAGTATCTAAATAGATTCTGTTTCTCACATTCCATAAAATTTCAATTTCCATTAAAGTGTTAGTGGCATAATATGATTAACTGTAAAACATTTCTTTCAGAACAACATGGTGCTATCTTTCTGCCTCTGTCTCTCTCACATACATGCAATACAGATGTGTATATTCTTTGTACACTGGTTTATTACTCATATACATAATCATTGTAATAAACTTGTCACTCAAAATATATCAAACTTTAAGTGTAATCATTTGAGAAATACTGCTTTTTCAAATTTTATTTTATTTAGACCAGAGACATGGCTCAGCCGTTAAGAGTGATCACTGAACTTGAGGCGGCCCTGAGTTCTGATCTCAGAACCCACTTTGTAAGGCTCATAATAACCTGTAATTCCAGCTCCCAGGAATCCAATTCATTTTTCTGGCCTCCCTGGAAACCCTCACATACATGTACACACCCACACAAAGACACACAGAAGCATAAAGAAAAATAAAATAAATCTTTAAAAAATTCATTTCACTGATGGCAGTTTGGCAGCTATTTGGTGAAATTCCACCTGACTGATGCTTTTACTTACAAAAGAAATAACATAGTACTTTTAAGCAATTATTTTCTATTTTAACATACTTTGTAAAAAATACTGTTCAAAGGAGCTTTCCTTATGGTATCAATCCCTCTAATATTATGGATAAAAAAATATCCTGAAGACCTATTTATGAAGTAAGCAGTTTTTTCTATTATTTTTATTTTATGTGTATGAGTGTATTGCCTGCATGTATGTGAGTGCACCCGTGTTGTGCAATGTTGCAGAGGTCAGAAGAGTGCTTTGGATTCCCCTGGAACTGGAGTTAAGAACAGTTTGTAGGTGCCATGTGGGTGCTGGGAATCGAACCCAGGTCCTCTGCAAGAGCAGTCAGTGCTCTTAACCACTAAGTCACCTCTCCAGCCCCTAATCGTTATTTTTTAAATGCACAGAGAGGAAAAAAAGTCATTATTACTGGCCGTGATACATATCAATACTAATTTAAATATTGATATTTAACTTTAACCTTTATGATGCCCTCTATTTCCACTGTTTTCATAATTCATAATCAAACAAGTAGTTATTTTTAAGAAAAAGTCAGCTGAGCATTGCAGATAAATTTAGGGGTTTAAATCCTTAATCCACTTGGCCAAGGTCACGTGCGCCAAGAGGGTCTGAGAAGTTCATAGTTTGAATAGCAAAAAGGAAAGGAGTTCTGCTTTGCAATCCCCCATAAGTGAACATGGAAATTGCTATTCCATTGTAGCAACAAATTTAAAGCTAAAAAAGCTGAAGAAATAAACAGCTCTTCTTGGTCCTGAAGCAGAAAATGTTCACAGAGCAGACTGCTACCCCCAGTGAACTCTAGTGATAAACACAGAAAATCACAAGTTACTGGAGTTTGAACACACAAGAGTAGGCAAGCTTGAAGTGCAGTTGACCAATTGCTTTAGAATCAATGTCACTAAAACCGCGGGAGACACAGTTACCTAGAGTTCACACTCTGTGGGTTTACCACCAAGAGTTGTACCTGATTCTCTCTGTGGCTATCAGAGCAAAGTCGTCCCTGAATTCCGTCAAAGGGAGAGAAAATGAAGAGTCTTGAAATTCATCAGAGCCTTCTGTTCTTAACAAGTGCTTCACTCAGGAGAAAGGAAAGCAGAGCCCGAACTGCTGGGCTTGGGCAGAGCCTGACCCGTCTGAGAGCAGGGGATGTCCCAACTCTTGCCGGCATGGAGAGGAGGGAAACTACACAGTCACTCCAGACATCTTCTATAAAGGTTTGCAGTGAGAAGCCCAAGAGAGCTTTGTTGTCTGGGAAGAAGCCACTGAGAAGCTGGCACCTCATCGCAGGACAGTAGAACAGTGCCACACTTTGCCTCCCCTACACTATCCACCAAAGTCTTGTGTCACACCAAATTTTCCCCAGAGAGACCTGAGTGTGCTCTCTGGGGTCCCAGAGAGTGTGGTTCTAACTAAACCAGCACAATGTTCCTCTTAAGTTATAGTTTGGGGAAGAATATTTATATGGGCGTGCCAACAATGTTTAGAGGGTCACTTAGAAAGACACGAACTCTTGTGGGCCCTTTCTCATATTTGAGATCCCTGCCATCATCATGTGTCCTGCTCCCTTCCAAAATGGACACTACCCCTCCCCTTTTTCTCAGCCTCCCTCTCCAGGAGGTTCAGTTCTAGTTTCCTTTGGAGGACACGCCCACCCTAATACATTATCTCTGCCTGTAGAGGACAGAGTAAACATGGCTGAGTCTACCTACAGGTGCAGGCAGTGCGAGCATGCAGATCTGAGTCTCGAACTCTGGCACCCAATACAAAATTAGGCATGGCAGCATGTGCCTGGAATCCCAGCACTTGGAAAATCCAGAGGAGCCATGGAAATCACTGGCCATCAAATCTAGCCAAATGGTGAGCTCCAGATTTATTGAGAGACTTTGTTTCCGAAAAACTGAGGTGGAAAAGCAATTGAACAAAATACCCAGTATCGACCTTTGGCGGCCACATGCTCATATGTACACACTTATTTTCCTAACATGTACATACACATACACACAAATAATTTTTAATTAAAAATAAAAGAATAAAATTATAAGGATTGAGGACATAGTTTAGTCATTAGAGTACTTGCTTTGTAAACATGGGAACATGATTTTGATCCCCAGAATCCACATAAAAAGTTCCATCAGGGCTTTTATGCTCCAATGTTTGTTTGCTGTGCTGCACTGCCATAGGAACAGCTTTCTTCTTCCACATTCCCAACAGTTCCCCTCTTCTGACATGTCCTTCACCCCCACATATTAGTGAAAACATGCAGCACTTGTTTTGTGAGATTGGGTTAATTTCCTAAATAGGATGATACCCAGTTTCAGGCATTTTCATGAGAATGACATAAAGTAATGAAAACATGTCTAAAGCTGCTTGGAGTTTTAAGTTTTCTTGGTTTGGGTCTGAAGCCTAGCTTGTCGATAAATCTGAGCTACTGAAGAAAGTTGATGAGGCAAGCTCTCCATCCTAGCTACAGAATACACTGCGCAAGAATCACAAAGCATCTGCTTCCAAATGCCTCTTTGGCCAAAGGTGTTGGCTCCATGTGTCTTCCTTCAGAACCTTCTTACAGTCTGAAAGTTGCAGGCCATCAAAAGCTTCACAGCAAATTTGGAAATGCATGCCATTTTCCATATAGAGTCAAATATTTCTCATTTATTCTCATGAAGTTGGCCTTAAATGGCTGCAGTAGTCCTCACTGCGGCTCTGCTGTCCCCAACCTGCTTTCAGGAGTAAGAGAGGCAGTGGTCAGTGTGTGGGAAGGACCTAAGGCTCAGGTCTCTCAGCCAAGGGCTGTGTTACCTGCAGGATGAAGAATCCCAGCTTCACTATGATGAAGGTTCAGAGGAAAACTGGACCTTGTAGATTCTTTTTAAATCATACTTGGCTTGCATGTCACTCACATAACTGGTGGAGAATAGACTTAAATGTCACCTGTTCCAAGGTAGGTGTGATTTTAGGAATGCCATACATATTCTTTTTATTTTTGTTAGCTATGTTACTGGAGTTGTTAGGCTGAGACTTGGCCCTGCCAGCCTTGGTCACCTGTTCTCAACAGATCAGTTAATAGACAAATAGCGAGAAACAAAGCAAAGACATTTATTCAATGAGGCCACATTGAGAAAAGGAACAAGTGACCTTTACCCACCAAGCCCATCTTCTGGGTCCTGACATAAGGTTTAGGTTTAAATAGAAAGCAAGGGGCTGAAGGGATGGCTCAGTGGTTAAGAGCACTAGCTGCTCTTACAGAAGGCCCAGGTTTGTAGCCCAGCACCCACATGGTGGCTAACATGTGGCTACAACTCCAGTTTCAGCAGATCTGATGCCCTCTTCTGTCCTCCACAGGCACTGCACAACACTGACACGGGCATACATGTAGGCATAACACTTGTAGATATAAAAAATAATAAATAAATAAATACAATTTAAATAGAAAGCAAGAGGTTGCCTAGGTAAGCAGCTCTGGTCAAGGTGTGGTCCTTCCTGCCATCACTGTGGGCTTCAGCCTCTCCTATAAGGCACTCTGAAAAGTTATCAGAACTAGGTGACTCTTTCTGGGAGTCCACCTCTGGCTGGCACCAGGGCTACAGACTTTTTTTCCAGCATGAGACTCCTGAGGAAATTCTAATTTTTGATGTGCATTGTTGCAAAGTTCTGAAGGTAAAAGGGAGGAGCTCAAGTGTCTCTTCAGATTGCCTTCATTCGACAGGAAGGTTACAGCTCTAGACTGTCACATGTAAATGCCCATGAGACCATGCATGAAAGAGTAGACCATGCATCATGCTGCTGGGAGGATGCAAGTCGTGGATACATAGTCAAGCATGTAGTGTGTGTGTGTGTGTGTGTGTGTGTGTGTGTGTGTGTGTGCATGTGCTCAGAGGACCTGGATGCTCACTGTAAATCTTCTACCTGATATGTGACCTTGAACAAAATCACTCAGTACTTAGGCACCTAAGGATCCTTTACCATCACAACGCCTTCATTGCCTACAAGATATCCTGAGTATCAGGACAATCAATAGGCATGCCTTGTAACAGAAACATCCATTTTGGAGAATGGTAGCGGTTGTCCCACATCAGATCAGGGGCTCAGCTTCCTACTGACCCAGCCACTGGTACTCATCCACATTGTCCTTATGCTCTGAGTCTTTTGCAAATAGACACCACAGCTTTGAGGCATCATAATTTTCTTGTGTTTTGCACCTAGAAACTTATGATTGTTGATGTGGTGTAAATGTGTTCTTTAAAAGATCACATACAAGACATTTAACCCCCACATCCATTGTTCATGACATTCAGACCTGGGCCTCTAGGAGACAGATTTAGATAAGGTCATGAGAGCGGGTAACCATGATGAGATTAGTAGCGTGATGAGAAGAGGAACAGAATCCTTACCTGAGAGTTCCCCTGGCTCTTGTCAAGTGGTACTCTCTGCCCTGACCCTGTGATCGCACAGCATGAAGGCTTTGACTAGAAGCTAGCACCTGGATATAAGACTTCTCAGCCTCAAGAACTGTGAGAAATAATGCAATTTCTTTAGAGGTTACCTAGTCCCTGGCACTCTGTTACAACAACACAAACCATACTAAGACAGTTGTCCATGTGTGAGAAGGATATCAGTTTGACAGAGTACCAAGGGAGGGGACACTCCACCACAGATGCCTGTCCCACTTGCACAGCTGCCCTTGAAATACATTCCAACTGCAGGAGCTCTATGATCCCAGAACCATGGTCACTTAGAACCCCATAATCCCTGCCTACGTGGCTCAGATTTCCTCTTCAGCAACAGGTGTGTACCAAGCTGAGAGATGGTTTTATGGCATCTTGATGTCATAGCTGCAGCTGCTGGTATAAAAATAAACTGGAGGCCACTCAAGGCATTTTTTATCTAAGACCCAGAAAGAGAAAATGTGACTAATTTAGCTTTAAAATAACCAACTAGAAGACCATACAGATGGCTGCAAATGACTTTAGTATCTCAATTAATATTCAAAAAGAATAATTTTTGTGACTATAAGGAAAGTAGTAAACTAAATATTCAACGTGCTACTGTGGATTACATCATAGTCATCACTTTCCCCACAGGCTCATTCATTCCATCTCAATATCATCCTGTCTTGATTTTTTTCCCTTTCAACCTTTGGACCATGTAACACCAAGAGGTAACAATTATTGCATGCTTGAGTCAATTTTAGGCACAGAAACTCCTAAACATTCCAGTGCAATAAAAGAAATGCTTCGTATTTGTATTCAGCAAATTTGAAAAATACATGCTACCCACAGAACACCACTGTGTGTGTGTGCTTTATTGATGACTTTTGTTCCTTTTCTCAATGTCTGTGTAGAGTCAGATACCATTTAACAATGGGGATATATCTGCTTCACTAGGTGATTGTACAAATGCTTAAGGGGATACCCACACAAGCTTGGATGATGTAGGCCAGTCTCTCTCATGTAATCAAGAGTCACGGCAAACATGACTTCTAGGAAGCTGCGGTAAGCACAGCATTCCCAGCAGTTTACAGTAAACTCTTTCCATTAGCAGGGATGCAGTCTAAAACAATGATAAAATCACAGTTAAAATGTCAATCTGCTTATCATCATTATATACTGCACATAGCTGTGTTAGCTTGCTGGACCTTGGAATGACTGCCAATGCAATGTTTGGGTTTATACCAACAACACAGCGAACAAACGAATGAGTCTTTACAACCTCGCAATGTATAGGAAGTCCGTGGATGGTTAGAATTTTTATTTCATGTATTTCTTAAAATTTTTTATTTATTGTTTTTATTTCATGTGTATGAGTATATTGCCTGCGTGTACATAAGGGCACCTGTACTGTGCAATGCCTGAGGAGGTCGGAAGAAGGTGTTGGATCCCTTGGAACTGGAGTAAGCTGTCATGTGGGTACTGGAAATCAAACCTGGGTCCTCTGAAAAAGCAGTCAGTGCTTCTTAACCATGGAGTTATCTCTCCGGCTTCTATTTAATATATTTTTATTGAATTTTTGTGAACCTCATACATCTAAATATATTTAGCACCCCCTTCCCTATCTGCATACCCCCATGTCCTGCCCACAGGACTTCATGCATTTTGTCATATACATTAAGACCTATTGAGTTAACTTTGTGTATCCAGATGTCCCTTGGTGTGAATGTTTTTTTAGTTCCATTATAATTCTATGGGACCACAACCAACCACCATGGTATCAAGTTCATTACGGATCCCAACATCATTTTGTAGCCCCTCCCCGCCTCTCTCTCTCTGTGTGTAGTATGACTTTTCCTGGGAATATATGACCAAATGTCTATTTGCCCCACATGGGGCAATGATGATACACCAAACAAATGGATCCACCCGAGGCTGGTTTAGTGAAACAGTGCGTGTATCCAGCTTACTTACAGGGGCATGGGCGAGTATACTCTTAGAGGAACATGGGTGTCTGGAAAGAAGCCCCATAAAGCCCACTGCAGCATGGACAACGACTCATGAAAAGGCATCCCTGGAGCTCCCTGCACAATTTAGGAGGCTTAGCTGATCAGCGAGCCCCCTCTCCCTAGGGGTTGCTGTGTTTATATAACCAGTGAATCTTTTAAGTTTCAGGAGCTTCCTGAGTCTTGTTAGTTTGTTGGCTTCCTGAGTCTTCCCAGCCTTCCTCCTCTTCTTGCCTGTCCCCCCTCCACCCCCCACACACCCCCAAAAACCCAGTGATCTTCCCACTGCTCTGTGGCTTGAAATTGTGAGGTTTAATATATGGTGTAGCATTTAGTCTGCAACTAATAGGAAAATTAGTCATGACTCCAAGGAGTTCTTAAAAATCTGGATAGCACAAATTATTACACTCTGCCACCACAAAGCATCTGAGAAGAGAAGGAAGGGAATTTTAAGGAAGTCTTTCAATACTTCCTTTTCAGCACATGTTTAATAGTACATGTCCTTTAACCAAAGAACACAGATGGTACAATGAAGTCTTAATTAGATTTCACATTTGATGCAATTAGTTACTGTTGCTATTGTAAAATCTACAATGGAGCATTTTGAACTAACTTTAAATCTATCAAGTCTCTTCCATTTGTTGGGTCTTTGAGGATTATCCTATGCACAGACACTCAAGATTTCACTTTTAGAACACGTCATCAGTTAAAGCCAGGTCAGATTTCAGGTTCAGGATGGTGTTTCTCAAATGGGCTACATATGAAAATATGAATAAAGATGCAGATATCACCAGCATTAATGGGAAAGCCAATTTCCAAATGGGCAAAGTCTTATTCTATTAATTAGGATTATTTAATCTGGATTAGAAATTGAAACACTGTTCCACCTGTGCCCAGAATGCATCAGAAAACATAAGCAGACTTTTCTACATGAGAATTTGGAAGGCAGGTGGGTAGTATAGAATTTAATCATACAGTTGAGGGGCTGGGAAGAGAGAGATGGCTCTGTGGGTAAGAATGCATACTGCTCTTGCAGAGGACCCAAGTTGTCAGGCTGCTCACAAGCTCATGTAACTCCAACCCCAGGGGATCCAACACTGACCATCATAGGCACCTGCACTCATGCTGCACGTAGCCACATATAGACACACACACACACACACATACACACAAACACACAAACACACACAAATAATTTATAATAATAATAAAAATCTTGGAATATAACTGATATATTTCCTAATCTTCTGCCTCAACCAATGATAAATTAAGTAATGAAAAATTTCATATCTGAGACATTTTGTGTTCAAAGCACCCTCCTATTTGCAAATGCATACTCTCAACCTTTGCTGCTTTTTTAAAGAGAAGCAAGGTGGAGATGATCAGATGGGTGCTGAATCCTGATGTTACACATCCTATAATTAAAGCAGGACAGATGACAAGAAGACCCAGTGGACCCTGTTGGGACAGTGAAGGTCCGCACAGTGCATAGTCTCAGAATAACAGAGGAATTACGGATAAGAATGGACAAGGGCATCACATGTGATCAAAGACACATGCACTAAGAAATGAAGAAGACATTTGCACAGGCTCATGAATCCTGGTTAGTTAAAAATGGATGTTCTAGTTTTCCTTCAATTGCTGTGACAAAAACACACTGACCAATACCAACTTGGGGAGCTTACATTTCCTAGGTCACAGTTCACCAGGGAGCCCAAGGTAAGAACTCAGGGCAGGAACCTGGAGGCAGGAACTGAAGCACAAGCCTTGGAGGAATGTTGCTTAGTGGCTTGCTCCCTGGCCCCTGCTCAGCCTGCTTTCTTACACAACACAGGCCCACCTGCCCAGGAGTGGTACCACCCACAGTGGGCTGGGCCCTCCCACATCACTCATCAAGAAGATGCCCCTCAGACATGGCCACAGGCCAGTCCTATGGAGGCAATTCCCTAAGGCTTCTTCAACCCAGGTGTGTCAAGTTGACCCCTTGTCAATGGAGGGGTGGCTTGACTTCTACTAAAATCTCTATTTTGAGTAGAAAGACCAGTATGGCAAAATATTAGTGCGTCTCATGGATAAAGGAAGGATAACGCACTTTAAATTTTTCACACAGTTAAGAATGCCTACCTATGCATTCATAAAGTTTGGTGAAATAAAGACATATCTACTCTGATGGTTAAATTGATGTGTCAAGTTGATTAGGTCATGAAACTAGACAGTTGGTTGATAATTATTCTAAGGGCTTCTCTCTGTTTCTACTTGAGATTAGCCTTGAAGGACCTGAGTAGAGGAGGTTCACCTTCATAATGTGGGTGGACCTCCTCCAATTAGTGATGCTTAATTACAGCAAAAGATGGACCTTCCCCCAAGTCAGAGGGAATTTGCCACTGTCTGAAAACTTCTTATGTAACATCAGCTCTCCCTGGATTGCCTACATCATTGGCTCACCATGCAGATTTGAGTTGTGCAACTTTCTTAATCCCATGAACCATTACAGAGAGAGAGAGAGAGAGAGAGAGAGAGAGAGAGAGAGAGAGAACAAATGTCATGGCACACATGTGAGGATCAGAGAACATCACTAGGTGCTGGTCCTTCCCTACCACCTTATTTGAGACGAGGTTTGTATTGTTCACTTGTCATCAATGTCGGGCAACCTTTCTCTGCCTTGAATCTCACCATAGAGCACTGGTATTACAGGTGCATGCTGCCACTTCTGAAATTATATGGTTTCTGGGTATTTGAACTCAGGTCTTCATACTTATATGGCACGTATTTTACCTACTGAGCTATCTAGCTAGCTTGCTGGCTAATTTCTTAGACTAAATCTCCTGCTTTCCTTTTCCTGGTCCCTCTCCCCTCACCTCTGTGCACATGTGTGAACACACATCTGTGTGTACATGCATACGCACACACACACAGACACACACATGAGCACACCATTAGTGCTGCTTCTCTGAAGAACTCTGAACAATATCTATAGTGAAGGACCATATTATTTCTATAATAGTATCATGAAGAATAAGTTCAGAAATTCTAGTAATTTTAATGTAAAGTAAAAAGAATGAAAGCTAATAGTTACATATAGTATTACTACATTTCATATTCATATAGGTACAAAGAAGCCTTGAAGAAAACATAGTAAATACTAATAATGGTCAATTGTGCATGTTAGAATTGTTGGGTAATGTTTCCATTTTAATTATCCAGGTTTCTAAAGTCTCTGTAATGAATATAGGTTATTTCTTAATCTGAGGAAAATGCTGTTATTTAACAAAAATTAAAGCTGCTTAAAAAGCAAGCGTGGTGGTTAAATTTCTGCTGCTTGCAAGGAAGAATAAAGAGTCATTTGGTTCCCATGAGAACCAAACAAAGCATGTGTCAAAGAACTGCAGTACCAGTTTCTTTGAGCAGGTGTGCTTCTGAGCAGATGGCGTTTAAGGAAGA
This sequence comes from Nannospalax galili, assembly GCF_000622305.1. NCBI lineage: Eukaryota > Metazoa > Chordata > Mammalia > Rodentia > Spalacidae > Nannospalax > Nannospalax galili. The sequence goes on from NW_008351177.1 coordinate 1,002,668, forward strand.
AATCACTGTGTCTTGGTGGAAGGAGGAGACACAGTTTTCTCCAAAAGTTGGCCCTGAAAACAAGTCATATTTGGGGCCATCCCATACTTTTATTCTGAGAAGAACAAAATCTTTGCATTTGTAGCTATTTTTTTCAGAGAGATGTTTGCAGAAAATCAGACTTGTCTCAAGTTTAGCTTTTGCTACTGTGTAAGACAGAAGGAACACACACACTTGCACATTCATAATTAAGTGAAAAAATGTTCATCTTTCTTGCTGTGTGGTAATTTACTATTTGCATTTTTCCTTAATGCAACATAGTTATGAAGTTTATTGTTGACCTGAATAAATATTCCTGCCTAGATCCACATTTTCTTCAGTTTTGGTTTATTATTGAATTAATATAACTTACCTATTGCTTAATATAACGTGTGTGTGTGAGAGAGAGTGTGTGTATGTGAGTGTGTGTGTGTGTGTGTGGAGGAGGAGGAGGAGGGCAAGGAGGAGGAGGAGGAGGAGGACGATGACGGCGATGACTCTGACACACGAATACACATCCACGCCTTTGTTCCTTCTATTCCATCTTATCCATGGCAGTGGGGAGCCTCCTGATTCCACCTCTCTGGCTTCTCAGTCTCTGAATTAAAGAGTTCTGGGAGATGATGCTTGCTGTCCGAGGACCAGCAAAAGCTTGTAGAGTGTTGAGCCTTTTGTTGGTTTCCTCGGATGTGAAGTCATGAGTCAATGAAAAGATCTTCCTCTCTTTTCTGCTTATTCTAACTTTGAAAATTTAGGTGTTGGATCTGTTGATAGACTAGGGTTACAGCTATCCACTCTAAATGTAGGATAACAGTGAAGTCTTGATGGAGTTCTGTGTGCATTTGGCCTCTAACTCAGAGAAAGTCACTAGAATTTTTGGTATGGGAGTGTTGTTGAGCAGATGGCAATGTCTCCCCATTTTCTTTCTCATTTATTTTCATCCTGCTTTCACCTGACTTTTGTCTCCACAGCTAGAAGTTCTATTTCTTTTGCATTTTTCTTTACTCTTTCCCTCACTTCATTCATATACTCCATTCTCTTCCCTTTCTATCTCTGTGATCTGCGTGCAGATGAAAGGGTGGATACAGCTGGGCATAGTGGTACCTCTCATAATTTGAGCCCTGGGGAGGCTAGGGCAGAAGAACACTGATTTGTGCTCAACTTGAACTATGTAATAAAGTATTTCTCCAGAAAAATGACCAGAAGAAGAAAGAAAGAAAGAAAGAAAGAAAGAAAGAAAGAAAGAAAGAAAGAAAGAAAGGAAGGAAGGAAGAAAGGAAGAAAGAGAGAAAGAATGGAGGGAGGAAAGGAAGGGGTGAATGAGAGAGAAAGCTAAAAGGGGAGAAGATGGAGATGAAGGAGGAAGAGGAGGAGGAGGAGGAGATGAAGAGGAAAGGGAGGAGAGGAAAGATGGAAAAAGACACCATCTCTATCCAGAACCAACCTTCAGGGACAAGCTGAAGACACCCTCAACTTCCTCAAGTTGGGGAAGACCCACATCATTTAAGGGAGGATAAAACAGGAGCTTGACCTTCTGGGGTTAATATGATGCTACTAAGTTTACAAAGGAAACCTTGGTTGAGTGCCCCACACTTTCTATGGTTCACCTCCTTTATAGATAAAAGAGGAATAATGATAGTCTGCTTTTCATAAAGTAAAGAGAACTTTTAAATGAGTGACTATATGTTGCTAAGTCAAATGAAATTACCGTTTCCGTGTGTCAAAACCCGATAAACATTGTGGGAGTCATTAAGTGTTAGCTATTCTGATTCTTGCCACCATCATTAAAGAAACAAGAGTGGCAAAGTAAGATACTACTTGGAGAATATCAGTTGTGTCTGAAGGTATCTTGTATGGGACAGGGGGTGTGCAGTGGACTGAACAGTGGCTGCCGAAAGTGCCGTCTGCATTTTTATCCCTGCCACAGTAAATGTTCCCTTATGAGAAAAAGAATCTTTACAGGCAGAATGAGTTCAAGATCTTGAAATGGAGAAGATCCTGGAGATTATCTGAGTCCTTTCTAAATTGAATAAATTGAATAGATATCCTTGTAACTGAGCATGTAGCAGAGGGATTCTTGATAGATAGAAGAGGAAGAGGCAACCTGAGGGTGAGCTGGAGACTAGGATGAGGTGTCACAAACCAGGCATGCCAAAAGTAACCAATAGTTAAAGAAAAGGATAAAAACTAAATTTTCCCCAAAGGTTCCAGAGCTGCTTGGCCCCAGTGATGACTTTGGACTTTGGGCCTCCTGAACTGCCGGTTGGGTAGTGGCAATGAATTTCTATTGTCTTAAGTCATGGTGATCAGAGTAATTCATCAAAGCTGCACTGGGAAAGTGGTGCTAGTTACAGATACATCCTGTGGCCAAAGTCAGACAAGTTTCACCTCTCAATTCTGGAGTCAGTGAAACCCATTACTTTTCCTATTTTCAGTTTCAGAGATCTGTCCTTCTGCAGCACTGACCCTTCAGGAAATAAAGTCCATGGAGTTGGAAGTGTGGCATTGCTCAAAATATTTGCAAGTGATATATCCACTGATCTGTGGATATCTCTCTGCCTGCCAAAAGAAAGCTCCTGTATGCTCTGGGTTTTGAGCAACTTATAGTCAAAACAACCAATCAATCAAACAAACAAACAAACAATCAAACACAAAATGCATAGGTCTTAAAACCTTGTGGTGCTGTGTGTCTACTGACTGGGATTTCCAGCCATGCAGCCTACCTAGATGCTCCCATTATAAACAAAGTATGTTCATAAAAAGTCAGTTGCCAAGTTCTCTAGCAGTGTTGGGCTGCTCCAACTGTGTGGTGGTTTAAACATTTATTATCAACTTGACCTGACATAGAATCACCTAGGAAATGAACCCCTGGGCATGCTTGGGAGGGACTATTTTAGATTAGTTAGCCTCTGGGTATGCCTTTGAGGGATCTTTCTGATAAGGTTAATTGAGATAAGAAGACCCACCCTAAATACTGACAGCAGTGTGCCAGGGGCTAGGGTCCTGGGCTGCAGAAAGAGAAAGAGAAAGTTAGCTGAGCCCTAGCATTCATCTGTTTATGGTTCTGAATTGCAAATGCAATGTGACCAGCTGCCTCCAGGTCTGGCCACCATGACTTCTCACATGATGGACTGCATCTCCTCCAACTGTAAGCTGAAACAATCCTTTCCCCCTAAATCATTTATTCTCAGGTATTTGATCACGTGACAGGGACAGTAACTAACGAAAGCTAGATTCCTCTGGTTGCCAGGCTCTATGTCTCTGACCACCCAGCAACATAAAAGTAGGAATCAGGTGTTTAAATCCATATATCAGGGCTGATACATTACCCAGGTGCCCTCCTACATCTTCATTGTGGTCTTCTACATAAAGGAAAGCATCAATTGACATTTTTTCAAAAATATTAAGGCAATTTGAAAATATTCTTTTCCTTAAACTGGTTCTCTATTACAAAATCCCCCCAGAATAGTTTTTAAATGAATGACATTTTCTTTTTAAACACAGAGGCTCCTGAAGTCCAGGCTTGCCTTGAACTTGGTGTGTAGCTGAGGTAGGCTGAGAACTCTTGATCTTTCAGTCTCTGTCTCCCAAGTGCTGGGATTACATGTGTAAATCACCACATCCAATATAGATGGCTGTTTGGACTGTTAGTAGATACAGATGTTTGACCATGTAAGCAATCCTAGGTTCACCTTTGGTTTATTGTAGGAAACGCCTATAGAGTGGCAGAAATTCTCATTGTCACATTGATAACCCCTAGATGAGATGTCACACCAACCTAGTTCAGCTTGGAAACTTTGTTATTACCTCACACTCCAAGGAGAAAGCAGAGGAAAATGTAATGAAGAAGGAAGGGAGGCCAGCCAAGAAATTAAGAAGATGGTGAAAGGCAGAGAGATTACTGAAAGGAAATGAGAAAGAAAAACATTGAGCAAAAGAAAAATAAATCTCACATCACCAATCAACAGTTGTTGCCTAGCTACACCCAGACATTGGCTTTGGTAGTTGTCTAATTAATTGGATCATTGAATTCATCAGAAATAATCATATCATTCATTTTTTTATTGGCCCATATTAGTTGGGCTGAATGTCTCTGCTGATCAAATATATGGCACTTAGGAAGCCTGCATTTGGCAAGTCTCCTTTTCACTCTGAGCTCTGCAGACTCAGACTGGAAGACAGCCGGCAGCAGTCAGTAATCCCAGAAACATGACGTGTGCTCCACAGCCGTAGCATATAACCTCAAGTGGGTATCTGCTAGTGAATCTGAGAATTGGATTTAGAAGCACCCGATAATATCGGCCAAGAAATGGTACTGAGCAGGAGAGTAGGATGGAGAGTGGGCCTAAGGGCCTTCCAGGAAGGCTGCAAGATTACCATGAAAGAAGCCAGTTGGAGGAGAGGAAGATGGGACCCGCCTACGCTACCGCTGCGGAGGGACTGAGTATTTTCAGGTTCTTTTCTTATCCAAAGAATTAAAACAAAGTATCATACAGATTGCAAAAGTAACAAGACTTTTTCATTCAAAGTGAAACCATAGAACAGGTCAGACATACTGTCTAGAGTGACAGTGGGTCACCTGAATGCAACAATACTCAAGGACTCAGATTATTATTTGGACTTCCTTTTATGGGGTTCAAGAGAAAGTAGAATCTGTTCAGGGGCAGACCATGAGTAGGTCTCTGTTTTGATTGATAGACTTGGATTATGTAAGCCTTTGCTCACCATTCATGTCCCTTCCCATGTTGCATCTGATTTTAGTCATATGTATGTACAATTATGCATAAAAATAAGATGATAATAAACACTCGGGGCACACATTTTGCCTTACTGTACATACACCCAGACCAGTCTTGGCTCAATTAGCCCATCTCTCTGTTTCAAGATATATTATTCTATGACATGTCTGAATCCAAACAGGGCATTGTCCAGGAGTTGCTAAGGAGAATAACTCATTTTCTTTGGTTAAAGTAAGAATACATGTATCCTGATACAGATGTGGGTTCTGAATCGCCAACAGAATGCAAGGTGCATTCATAGGAGAAGTGTGTGCATAATACCTAGGGATCTTGGGCTGTCAAGTGCATTATTGGGAGAAAGATGTGAATGAAAGTTTCTTGAAAGAAGCCCCATTTTCCACTGAACCTTCCGCAAGGCTGATCAACTGATTAGAACTTCAATGATTATGGAAAGGTTTGAATATTCTCAGTCCAGAGCCTAATTAAAATGTACCTTAGGCTACCTTTAGCCCCTTAATTAGGCATTCCTTGTCCAGTTTTCTGTCTGATCTGATATCCTTGTGAATATCAGGTGAAGCCTTTTGAAATATATTAACTTAGCAGCTGCTAAAAGCTAAGGGTGTCATGAAAAAGATTTGAGACTCTAATAGAGGTTCTTCCACTTTGCTGTAACCTGCGGATCTGATGTTTCCACCAATGTAATTTCAAGTGTCTTGATTTATGACCTTTGTTTTGCATCTATAAAAACTTCATGAAATTGTTACCTTACTGGAATATGGTATTTGGGGACACATAAGTCTGTTTTCCTGGTCCATGGTCAATCATATCTGGCTCAGAATAAATTGCCTTTTTTTTTTTTTAATTCCTTTGAGTCATGAACTGTTCCTTTAGTTGACAAGGGTATGTGTACAGCCCAAGCCAAGCAGAGTTGTAGGCTGCTAAGCCATTCCTTATGCTCACCTGCGCCACCTCCAACAAAGCCAGTGTTAAAAGAGCATGCTTGAGAAAAACTATGTTAGGCAAATGTTTGAGAAAGCCTACCATATGCCAAGGACCCATAAAACACCCCGCCTTCCCAGACCACTGAGCTACTCACCTTCCTCCCAGTTCCGGCTCCTTTCCTTCATGGGAAGTGAATGGCTTAAATAGTCGTCTATGCTTCTGCTACAATCCGTGTCTGTTAAATTCCTCACTCCAGGTCATAAGAGCCTGGAGTCCCACCGAATCCTGTTATTCACCGCTAGCACCTCAGCTTTGTCAACACCTTTTAAGGACAAGAAGTCACTGGAAAATGAGAGAACAACTTTCGTCTTCATGGTCTATTCTATGTTGAGTGGAAAAAGTACTTTCCCAACATTTTAGTTTCATCCACTCATAACTGCCTGGGATGCATGGCTCTGTGTAGGACCCTATCGTGGCTGTGGGTATAAGGAAGGCTTTGCTTCTGCCAGCAATTAAGTTTGCCTGCCCTATAGTGACAGGAAGTGGCCCTCGATTTCCTTTAGTTCTGTGATGTGATTGTTTTAACAGACATACTTTGAGGCCTATACTAATTTGGTCAGAGGAACATAAAGGGCAATTTTTGCTCCTTGCCCTTCTAACTCAACTAAGCTCCAGAGGACGATGAGCATCTCTCAAAATGTCCTGTAACTGTGGTGCACCACCTGTCCTCTTGATCCAGGAGGCCATGAGACCCCACCAAATGGACTTGAACCAGTGTCCATTCTACAAAGAGGAGGGTCAACACAGAGGAAACATTTCTTCCATGCTTCCAAGTGAAGCCAGCCACAGTCAAGCAGGACCTTTGACTTACCTTCACATAGATGGACCTGGTTAAAAAAAAATAAAAAAAAAGGACCCAGGGGTTCCTCCCAAGCCCATGTGACCCCCTGAGGAACAGATCCTCATACAATTAAGTGGCCTTCTTTCCTTTAGTTCTGTGATGTGATTCTTTATTGGATCTGAATTTTTTTTTTAACCTTTTAACTTCTCTGGTCAGTAATGAGATGGCTCAGTGGGTAAACGTACTTGCCCCCAACCCCAATGACCCAAGTTAAACCCTTGGACCTTCATGGTGGAAGGAAAGAACCAACTCCCTCAAGTTTTCCTCAGACTCCCACACATGCTAATGACATGCTTTCACCAGCCCCCCCCCCAATAAATAAATGTAATAAAAAATTTAAATTAAAAAATTCTCTATTATTTTTTAAATTTTAAATTTTGATTTTTAAAATGTATGCATGTGGTATACCTGTGTGGTGTGTATGCATACACGTGCCTGGGAGTTCATATGCCCATGTCTGGGCCCACACTGGGGGAAGACTTCAGGGGCACTGCCCTGTCAGTCTCTGTTTTTCCCTTGAGACAGCATCTCTCATTGAACATGGAGCTGAGATTATAGTCTGGCTTTTTTCCCTCACTTCTAGGGATGTAAATTCAGGTCAGGTTCTCATACTTGTACAGCAAGCAATCTTATCTGCTGAGCCACCACCCCAGCTCTTTATTTGTGATGGCAGAGTCTTAAGTAGCCATGACTGACTTTGAGCTCCTGATCCTCTCATGTGCTAGGATTAATTATAGGTGTGTATAGCCACGAAGTTTTGTTGTTGTTTTTGTTTGTTTGTTTGTTTGGGACAGAGTCTCAGTCTCTCTATAGAGCCAGGACTAGTGGGAACTCACCATAGGGCCCAAGCTGGCCTCAAACTCAAGGCAGTCCTCTTGCATTAGACTGAAATGGCAGGCATGAGCTGCTACACCTGGTTTGTCACTACTTTCTACACAGTTTAAAGATCTGCCCAAATGGGGTACTTTCCCAGGCTGACTTCAAACAACCCAACACCACAGCAACAGTAAAACCACACGATGCCTTCTGCCACCACTTTCTCTTGTCTGTTTCTGTCTGCTCTTCTCACATGTCCCCTAGCCTACCCTCGCTACCTGGGCAAAGGTGTGCTCTGTAATGCAACTTGACTTAAATTAAGTCCAGGCCTCACTGTTCCTTTGAGCTGCTATTTTCTCTGCCTGTTCCAGTTGCTGAGCACAATTGCTACAGCTCAATTATTAAAGAGATTGCTAAAAATAGCCAAGTGCAAGGCTGTCAGCAAAGAAAAATCATTCAAACACAGCAAGAGACACAACCTGGGCAGCTAGCTCTGACTCTTATTAGATCCTTAATTCTCCTCACCCCCCTTCTCTTTGTGATTTTTCTTTTCTTTCTTTCAGCAATAATAAAGTAATAGGCAGCTTAAAAGCCCCCCCTTTATTTCCTACCCACAGGAATTTGCATAAGCTGATGACTGCTCTGCCACTGCGAACACTCCTTATTAAAAAAGCCATCTTGCCTTGGGAGTCACGGTGTGCAGCTGCACGCAGAGGAATTTACACAGGATTCTTGCAGATGGTGTGTGTGTCCCCTTCCCTGAGACTGATCAGTCCCTGGCATGAGCCTCCTGAAATGTTTCCCTCCAGGCTGCTGAAATCATCTTTCCTTCTGAAATTTGCTTAGAAAAGAAAACCTCTAAATATAAGGAAGTAGGAGAGATGACCCCAGGTTTAGAGCACTAACTTCTCATTATTTACTTCTTCCCATTCCCAGAATGGGATGAAACACTGACCACAAAAGCACAAAGGCCCTCAGAGGTGTGTGTGTGTGTGTGTGTGTGTGTGTGTGTGTGTGTCCGCATATGTGTGTATGTGTGTGTGTGTATGTATACATATATGTATGTATAAACTGAATGTATTCATTTTCTCATAGAAAAGAAAGCATTGTAATGGGATCAGTCTTGGAAAGTTGTAGGAGCCTCTGTGCTTCAGCTCACCAATCTGAGAGTCAAGGATGGGATAACGAGTTTTGAAAGTCTTTCTGTTCATTTAATGAATAAAAGTGTGTATGTGTGTGTGTGTGTATGTATACATATATGTATGTATAAACTGAATGTATTCATTTTCTCATAGAAAAGAAAGCATTGTAATGGGATCAGTCTTGGAAAGTTGTAGGAGCCTCTGTGCTTCAGCTCACCAATCTGAGAGTCAAGGATGGGATAACGAGTTTTGAAAGTCTTTCTGTTCATTTAATGAATAAAAGAAATGAGAAGAAAAAAAGAACCTTACACACACACACACACACACACACACACAACACTGAACATTTCTGAGATTAGAAACTGCTGAAATCCAGACAAAATGAAGAAAGGGAGCAACACATGGTAACATTTGAAAAGTTCACGTTGTTTTGCTCCAAGCATCTAGACAGAAACTCTCTCTGTCTCTCTCTGACTCTCTCTGTGTCTCTCTCTGACTCTCTCTCTGTGCCTCTCTCTCTCTCTGTCCTCTTCTGACTCTCACACACATGATACACACACTGACACACAGCACACTCACCATTTTTTAAAAACTGATGACTCTTCCCTACAATGAAGCAATGAACTGTGAGAAACAGAATTTTATGCAACACTAAATACTAGCAAAGGGAAAAGAACCTACAGGGAGAAAATGGGCGTGCAAATAGATTCTTGCTCTTATGCCAAGGAAAATAACATAAGCATGCAGAGGTATGCAGGGATTCAGGTAACGTTTCCTCCTTGTTCTTTCTTCTGAGTGTTACCTGAGCAGCCCATAGGATGAAATAAACACAAAGATGTCTCAGCTGAGGACAGCCCAGTATTGGGAGAAAAGAAAGTATTATGAAACCTGAAACTATAAATGTTGAATCCATGTTTTACTCCTTGTTAATAATACATAAGGCAATGTAAATACCAGAAATAATCTCTGGAGGAGAACAAATAGGAAGGCAAAGGATCTTCTGTGAAACTCTACATTCTTACAGTGAAAGTGGGAAATTAACATAAGGAATCACAATGTAAAAATTAATATTCAATGATTACTTACTTTATACTTACAGAAATGCATAGACATATGTAGGGTTATTTGCTTTTTTATCAAGGCAACTGATATTAAAATAAAAATAGGATTAATAATTTATGCATCAATGGAGAAAAGGGAAATAAGCAATAGGGGAAATGTAAAAAATTTAAAACCAAATAGGCATGAAGAATGGAAAGTCCCTAGGTGGAGCTACAGAAGCACAACGTAGAAGAGTGGGGCTGCCTTAGACTAAAAAGTTTCTGCTTGGCAAAGGAAATGATTTTTAAAAACATTTTATTTATTATTTTTATTTTATGTGTATGTGGGTATTGCCTGTATATAGGTAGGTGCACCTGTGTCATACAGTGCCCACAGAGGTCAGAAGAGGCTGTCGGATCCCCTGGGACTGGAGTTATGGACAGTTGATAGCTGCCATATGGGTGCTGGGATTCGAACCTGGGTCTTCTGCAAGAACAACCAGTGTTCTTAACTGCTGAGCCATCTCTCCAGCCTAGGAAGTGTTTTTTAAAAACACAATGTAAAGATAGCCTATGGGTTGGATATATTTGCCAACCATATACCTGATAAAATGTTAATATTCAAATTGTATAAGGAACTCACAATATAATAGCAAAAAATAATAAAGAAGTAAAGAAAGGAATGAAAAAAAGAAAAGAAAAAGACCAAATAAACCATTTTTAATGGCCCAAGATCTCGAATAAATACCTCCAGAGAACTGATGCAGATTGCTCCACTGATGTTTTCTACCATGTAAACAGTCACAGGAACTTTTTATAGCTCACAGACCAGAAGGAAGTTAGAAATCAAGACATTACCAAATATAATGATGAGGACTTTAGGTAGGTGATTACCTCAAAGTGGGGAAGTCTCTGCCCATGGTAACATGCCACCTGATGACATTCTTAGCTTCGGGGTTTGTGGTTAGATAGTGGTCTGTTAACTGAATGCATTCCAAAGATTTTACCTGATATTCAAATGGATGTTGGGTCTGATATAGACATTAGCAATGAATAGCTACTAAGGAGACTAAACCAGAAATTATTTTGACTCTAAATGTGCAGCATTCCAATTTTCCCCTGTTACAAAGCTCTAAAAGTCAATCATCTTTCCAGAATGTTCAGTATTAGGTGTGTCTTTTTTTTTTTTCTGAGGGGCCTAAATTGAAATATTTATTCTTCCTGTAGCTGACTCACCTCAGGTAAAAGCCCTGCGGTGTACCACAGTGCTCAAGTCAAGATATGGTGGTCATTCCTGTAATTCATCTTCTCCTCTACTTCCACCTAGAACCAAATCCATTAATAAATTATAGAGCTTTTCCTCATCAATATAATCATCATCTCTCTCATTCCGCCCTTTCTACTCCCACTAGTATGGTCAAATGTCTTTGTCCTTTGTGTGGTTGATCAAATCTGGCGTCTTGCTCATGCAAAGCGAGGGTTCTGCTTTGGAGCTGCAATTCCAGGGGAACCCAGAGTGTGGTGTATACCAGCACTAGCCAAAAGAAATAACTTAGAAATCACGTATGCAACTTAAAACTTAATAGCCAATGTTGGACTATGATGCAATAGTTATCAATATAGCCAACATTTTTTCATGATAATATGCAATCACTATTTGAAAATAGCAAGGAGACATTTTGCACAGCTTTTTGTACTGTCTTCAAAATCTAATGTTTTGGGAAACGTCAGTTTGTCTAACTTTACATTGGAAGTATAAAATCTGTAATTTAGCGTTTGCCAGGTTTACAGTTGAAGAAAGTAGATTTATAAATTCATGTTGCTCCAAGCACATTAGCAAGTTCTACACAATCTGACAGTCATGTCCCTTTAATATTTGCATTCATATTGACAAAGTTCATGATTTTAGAAATATCTGATTTGACTTAGAATGTCAAACATCAGTTTCAAAACTGTCCAAGTCAGAAAAATCCACTGACTCATGTAAAAATTCAGTTTCGTTACCACCAAGCTAAGGGTATAGTCCATGTAGTTGAAAGGTACTATAGAATTATCAATAGTCGTAAAACATTTTTTCAACGATTCTTGTAATTTTTGCAATTTAGATGGTATTTTCAACAACATTTAAAATCTTCTCCATACGGAATTCAATTAAAGGAATCTATAAAGTCATTATTCTTGTAAGAAGTTTCCATTTCAACACAGTTCCACATACTTTCCTAGCTAGGACATACATTAGCAATTACTTTCTTCAAAGCTTCAACTTTGGCTTGTTTATATGCAACATGATTTCAGAGAGAAAATAAATTATACTGCCGTTTCTGTCTTTGATATTTTGAATATTTGAATTATTCAACTCTTCACTTATTCAGATAATTAAAATAATTGAATATTGAGCAAACAAGTCTGCTTTAGTTTCAAGAAAACATTGACTTGGTGTTAGCAACACAATAGACCTGCAAAACTCTTTCTTGACTCAACGCACAAACATTAGCCCAGAATGGAACCTCATTGTGTTCTGTCATTGTCAGTATTCCCATAAGCTGTTGACAGAAGTTGGGAGTTTGTACTGATGAACGCTAATGAATATGTACATTATATTTTGCGTAGTCTGTTATAGAAAACTGAACACGTTTTTAATATGAATGTACAGCAGAACAAAGCTATGAAAGTGGCATCCAATTCCTGTGAGTATATGTGCATGTTTGTATGCAAGTGCATCTTCACATGTGAGCCGATGTGTGGAGGCCAAGGGACAACCTCAAGTGTCATTCCTCAGGAGCTGTGCATCTTGTTTTTTTTGAGAGGGAGTCACTGACTTGGAGTTAGCCTAATAGTCTAGGTTGGTTGGCCAGAAAGCCCTGGGATTCCATCTGTCCACCTATCATTGCTTCCAGAGCACTGAGATTGTATAAGCATGTACCACAATATAGGGCTTGTTTCCTTTCCTACCCTCCCTTCCTTCCTTCCTTCCTTCCTTCCTTCCTTCCTTCCTTCCTTCATAGGGCTTGTTTCCTTTCCTACCCTTCCTTCCTTCCTTCCTTCCTTCCTTCCTTCCTTCCTTCCTTCCTTCTTCCTCCCTCCCTCCCTCCCTCCCTTCTTCCCTTCCTTTCTCTCTTTCTGGGCATTTTATACATGAATAGAATAAAATATATACACCCAATTTCTCTGCTCCATCTCTCCCCACACCTCCAGTGCCCCCCTCCCAACTTCATATCTTTTTAATTGCATATCTATATAATTTTGCATGGTGCATGGGTACATGAGTGTCAGACCATCCACTGGAGCATGGGAAAACTAACAGGGGACACATCCTCAAAAGAATGATTCACCCTCCTCCTAGCAGCTATTCGCTGTCAGTAGCTCCTCAGTTATGGGTGGGGCTGGAGATAATCTACACCATCTATGCCAGAATTTTGGATGACTTGGTTTTTGTGTAGGTTGTGCATACAAGCAGTTAATGTGAGTTCCTGATTCCAATAGCCGTGTTATGTCCTGAAGAAAATGTTTCTCAACACTCCTCCTCATCCTTCAGCTTTTACATTCTTTCTGCCTCTTCTTCCACAATGTTCTTTGAGCCTTGGTGGTGGTGGTGGTAATAGTAGTAGTAATAGTAGTAGTAGTAGTAGTAGTAGTAGTAATAGTAGTAGTAGAAGTAGTAGTAGTAGTAGTAGTAGTAGTAGTAGTAGTAGTAGTGTGTGAGATGGGGGCATGTTCCATTTCTTACCCTTAGCACTTTAACCAGTTATGCATCTGTTCATTGACTGCTGCCTACTGCAAAAAGAAGTGTCTCTGATCAAGGCTGAGAGCAGCCCAGGTCTACGGATAAAATAAAAAATATTTAGAAGGAAATTTGACAGCGTAATGATTTAGCAACAATCACAACAGTAGGTTCTATCCATTGGTCTTTGACCTTCCCAGCCATGGGCTTTTGGCCAGGATAGCACTAGGCATGAAATTCCCTCCTATGAAACAGGCTTAAAATCCAATCAGAAGGCAGTTAGAGGCTCCCTAATAGTTGTGTCACCATCGCACTGGTGGGCACCTCTTGCCTGGTTGTCAATATTATAGCATGACGGGTCCAGCAAAGGGTAAGAACAATGGTAAGACCGCTGATGTCTTTCCTTCCCCAGCAGTTTGCACAGCACCTTCCAGCACTATGAAAGCTAGTCAGCAGGAAAGAAGTTTCCTGACTGATTTAAGATTGATTTCTCTATGTCCTACGGCCAAAGTGTGCTGTGTCTTCAGCAATAAGGTCTTACCATGTAATTATGATGGGTAACCAAGGGCAACATTAATAATCTGTATTGTTTTGGAGACTTCTAGGGTCTTCCTGACCAATAACTGGTAGGAAGGCATCCCATGCCTTGTACTGTGATTCTCATTTAATAACCCATGTTTACTGGGAGCAACATCTTCCACCAATGCAGGGAAATTATGTTTAAACTTTTTTGTAAGATCAAGCTGTAATTAAATGTAGCTTACAAAGTACTGGGTTTCCATAATGCTTTTTTGTACATCCTTATTTTGGTAACTCACCCACTACCTCCCCCTCCTCCCATTCCCATGCCCAGCCTCCATCTCTGGCTTGATCTTTTAGCACCCAGTGCTGCTCTTCTTTCATTCCACACGTGCTCTGCTATCATTCCACTTGTTTTTCTAAGTCAGGTTTCAGGATAGCAAGCTTCTATGCAGCTTATCATGCCCTCTTCCTTTGGGTTAGCCCTTCTCTTCGCCCCCTGATTTCACTCATAGTCCCATGCTCCTCCCTGCATAAGCCTTTCAAGCCCCAGAATTCTACTTCACTACCTTTGTTTTATCTATAACTACTATTAACCATCCCCTATCAGGTACGTCCAAAAGGCTAATTTCTAGTTTCCTGGCTTCCACTTCTGCTCCAAGTTAAGAAACACATTTGAAGCTAGGATATGCATATGTGAGAACATGTATGATGTTTGTCTTTCTGTGTTTTACATACCTCACTCAACATCAATTTTTCCCCAGTTCCATCCATTTACCCGAAAATGTCATGATTTCCTTTTTGACAGCGAGTAGTATCTGTTGTGCATACATATTCCATTTTTGTTACCCATTCATCTGTTGACAGACATCTATATTGATTCCATTTCTTAGCTACTGTGAGCAGAGCACCCATGAACATGGTCATGCAAGTGTCTCTGCAATAGGATATGTAGTACATTGGTTATACACTGAAGGGTGGTATAGCTGGGTCAAATGGGAATTCCACTTGTAGTTTTTTGAAAAACCTCCAGACTGATGGCCAATGTGGCACCACTAATTTACACTCCCACCAACAAAATACCAGTGCTCCTGTCTGACTACATCCACACCAGCATTTGTTATCATTTGTTTTCCCAATGATGGTTATTCTGATTTGGGTGAGACGGAATCTTTTTTTT
>NW_008351177.1:1017809-1026196 GCF_000622305.1 Nannospalax galili
CTCAGTATAAACCCTGTAAGACATAAAATTGAGTGAGTTTTTAACCTTTAAAAAATATTTCCACTTCCTTTTAAAATATACTGCTTCTTATAGAAAGATTCATTGTTTTGCTAATAACACTGATATGTTGGTGCATGTGTCTCTAATACCTATGTATCTGATTATTACTAGTCATAGTCAGTTGCACTCAGATTCTTGGCACCTGTGTATGTCTATAAAGTCATCAGGTAGATTTCAATGGTAATGTTTATCACCTCTACTAATTAACATGTCATAAATTTTTATGCTTCCTCCTCAAATATAATTCATTTTTTTAAAAAATTGTTGATTTTTTGGTGTGTATATCACACAGAACATCCCAAACCATCTTATTCATTTTATATACCCACTTCTCAGATGGCACCCTTCCATAGCCTCCCCCCCCAACTATAGCCCTTATACTCTGTCATCCCTGCTACTGTCCACTGTGTTGTCAGCACCCCCAGCCATTCCCCACTACTTGTCCATCTGATGAATCAAGTCAGCCTATCTAGAGGTCTTTGTTTCAGGAAGGTAAGCTGTTCCTCATCTAGCAGCAATCAGTTGTCAATATTCCTTTAGATAAGATTGGGGTCTGCTGTTCATTTTCCCAGTTTTATGCTGGGTTACTATCTGGGATTCTCTTGGACCACCCTGGCCAACAACTCAAAAGAAGGTATCTTTTATCTGGCATTGTTGCTTGTTATGTAGCCTTTAGCTATACGTATGGACTCTTAAGAAATTACATTGGCCCCTTTAATCTTTGGTTATACTTTCCTTTTTGGTGTTTAAGGCCATACAGTTGGCCCAGATAAACCAATTTATTTTTACTCTTAAGGCTGTTCCAGGATCTGTTCCTCAGTGGTCACATGGGCTTGGGAAGAGCCCCTGGCTCCTTTCCTTTACTTCTATATGAAGATAAGTCAAGGTCCTACTCGACCACAGCTGGCTTCGCTTGGAAGCATGGAGGAAATGTATTCTCTGTGTTGACCCTCCTCATTTTCAAAGTCCTAGAGGGAATTGGACTGGGGGGAACATACCTCAATGTAATTAAAGCCATATATAACAAACCCACAGCCAACATCATTCTAAATGGAGAAAAACTGGAAGCATTCCCATTGAAATCATGAACCAGAAAAGGCTGTCCACTATCTCCACTTCTCTTTAACATAGTGCTTGAAATGCTTGCATGAGCAATAAGACAAGTGCAGGAAATTAAAGGAGTAATAATTGGAAGAGATCAAATTATGCCTTTTTGCAGATGATATGATATTATATCTAAGAGATGTCAAAAATTCCACCAGAAAACTCCTAGAAATTATTAACATGTTCAGTAAAGTGGCAGTTTACAAAATTAACCTACAAAAGTCTGTAGCCTTTCTATATACCAATAACAAGCAATCAGAGAAAGACCACATGGAAACACTCCCCTTCACAATAGCTGCAATATATATATATTCGGAATAAACCTGACCAAAGACATTAAAGAGCTCTACAATGAAAATTGCAAATCCTTAAAGAAAGACATTGAGTTGGAAGGACCTCCCATGCTCATGGATTGGAAGAATTAATATTGTGAAAATGACCATCCTACCAAAAGCCATTTATAGATTTAATGCAATGCAAATCAAAATCATTTTTCATAGAATTGTAAAAAAACCATCCTAAGATTCATATGGAAGCACAAAAGGCCTTGGATAGCCAAAGCAACCCTGAGCACTAAGAGCAATGCTGGGGGGGGGGATTGTTATACCAAATTTTAAAATTATAGCGCTATAGTCATAAAAACAACATGGTACCAGCATAAAAATAGACCCATAGATCAATGGAGCAAAATTGAAGACCCAAATATGAGGAAATGCAATTTCAGCCACCTGATATTTGACAAAGGGGCCAAGAACATTAACTGGAGGAAAGATAGCATGTTTAGCAAATGGTGCTGGCAAAACTGGATCTCCACCTGTAGAAGAATGAAACTAAACCCCTATCTTTCACCCTGCACAAAAGTCAATTCCAAATGGATCAAAGACCTCAATGTAAAGCCTGAAACTCTGAAACTGTTAGAAGAAAACATTGGCAAAAACCTACAAGATATAAGTACAGGAAAGGATTTTCTAAATCAGACATCAATTGCTCAGGAAACAAGGTAAAGAATCAACAAAGGGGATCTCATTAAAGTAAAAAGCCTCAGTACATCAAAGGAGGCAACCAGGGAAGTGAAGAGGAAACACACAGAATGGGAGAAAATCTTCACCAGCGACACATCTTACATAGGTTTAACATCCAGAATATATAACGAACTAAAAAAACAGAGGAACCTTAAAGTAGATTTTGTGTGCATTTCCCTGATGGCTAAGGATGGTGAACAGTTTTTAAGTGTCTACTAGCCATTAGCATTTCTTCTTTTGAGAATTGCCTGTTCATTGCCATAGCCCATTTTTAATTGTGTTGTTTATTGTCTTAATATTTAGTTATTGAGTGCTTTGTATAATCTAAAAACTAATCCTCTATCAGATGAATAACTGGCAAAAATTATTCTCTCACTTTGTGGCTATTAATTTGCTTCATAGTTCCCTCTTCTGTACAGAAGCTTTTTACTTTAATGAGATATCATTTGTGGATTGTCCATCTTATGTCTTGCACTAACTGAGTCTTATTCAGAAAGTCCTTACAGGTCTATAAGCTGAAGCTATTTGCCGTACTTCTTTCTCTAGCAATTTTGGGGCATCAGATCATATACTGAGACCGTTAATCTATTTGGAGTAGAGTTTTGTGTATGGTGAGAGTTAAGGACATAGTCTCCTTTTTCTACATGATGAAATCCAGTTTGTCCTAGCACCATTTGTTTGAAGATGCCACCTTTTTTTTTAATTTTTACGAAAACTTTATTGAGTATTTCATACATGCATATAAGGTATTTTGATCAAATCTATACCCACTCCCTCTTCTAGCGTATTTTTTGATATCTTTGTCAAAAATCAGATAAATTATCTATATGTACATATGTGGATCTTCAACTATATTTGTTTTGTCTGTTTTTGTGCCAGTACCATGCTGTTTTTATTACCTTCACTCTCTAGTATAATTTGAAGTCAGGCATAGTGATACTTTCTACAACATTCTTTTTGTACAGGATGTTTTGCTAACCTTGTTTTTTTGTGCTTCCATGTAAATTTTGGATCATTTTTCTAGGCCTTTGAAGAATGGCATTGAAGTTTTGATTGGGATCACACTCTTAAATCGATAAAAATAACTTTATTCA
Organism: Nannospalax galili; assembly: GCF_000622305.1. Taxonomy (NCBI): domain Eukaryota; kingdom Metazoa; phylum Chordata; class Mammalia; order Rodentia; family Spalacidae; genus Nannospalax; species Nannospalax galili. The sequence goes on from NW_008351177.1 coordinate 1,021,090, forward strand.
CCTAATACTGGTAATGCTTGTCTTAATAGAACTCACCTGTAGCTGAAGAAGATCTTTAATAAATGCAAAAGATCCTATTATATGTATATATAATATATTTTTATGTATACAATAAAACTATATATTTTAGATTGTAAATTGATGCATTTCATACATAGAAATCTTAGGTCTACAGGGACTCCTACATTGCATAAACATCTATGAATAAAGAAATTCTGTTTTTAACATTTCGAATCACTTGATTACTGAGGGAAAATTGAAGATTTTGTTATGAGCACAAGCATGTGTAACAAGAGACTGAACAGTGCAGTGAACCCTAACATTGCCATAGCTCACCAGCACCAGACACCATCTGCATGGCTCTCCACAGGCTCTGACCTACTTACTGCCCCTAACATATTAGTTTTTGTTATTGAAACAATAATTTCATATATTTATGAAGTTCAGTGTGATATTTTGATTTCTGTGGATATTATATAATTCCTAACTCAGGGGAGTAAGGACTCCCATCACATTAGATTTCTATCATTTCATGTTCTTCTCACCTAACTATAATATATATGTATATATATATGCATATGTATATGCATATATGTATATATGTGCATATGTATATATAATATATTATATGTAATTATTTTAATTATACTTACCCTGAAGTATTTGCTCTTTTTTTCCCCCTTTTTTTAAATAAAGGGTCTCACTATACAGGCCAGGCTTTCAATGAACTCAGAATCAGCTTGCTTCTGTCTCCACAGTGCTGGGACTGCATTCATGGGCCACCACAACCAGCTCCCCTTCCCTTCCCTTCCCTTCCCTTCCCTTCCCTTCCCTGCCCTGCCCTGCCCTCCCCTCCCCTCCCCTTCCCTTCCCTGCTTACTGTTAGGAAGATTGTCTTTCCAAACAATGATTGATGGTTTATGTAAGATTTGTTTTCACTTTTTGTAAAATATGACATTTGACAAATTTTTCTAATTGAATTTATGTGACTAAAATCATTACTTCCTATGCTATGCCTATATTTTAATTTTTTAAAACTTCAAGTTGCCAACTACCAATACATTTTATAATCAGTCAGTGTTCCAAACTCAAATCCTCTTAAAGGTCATCTGAAAATGTGTGCAGAGTTAATTTTTATTTTAGGTTAGGCAATATATTTGTCAGGTCTTTTTCTTTCTTTCTTTTTTAATCCACTATGGTTTTGCTGAACACAATTTTTAATATTGCCTATTTGTCTTTGTAAATTTAAAAAAATTAATTTTACTCTCCTGTAGAAAATTGCTATTTCTTTTTTGGGTTTTTTTTTTTGTTGTTGTTGTTTTGTTTGTTTGTTTGTTTTTGTCTCCCTGTAGCCCCAGTTGACCTGGAACTTATTTCTATTGATTGAAAATGTAACTTTTTTCTTCCAGTCACTTTTTGCATTTTATTGTTCTAGTTTATACTTGACTTTTGACTGTTTTGAATCATTCACTGTGTTGCATTGAATTTCTGCTTTTTAACTAAAAAAATAAGGATTTATTTTATTTTTATGTATTATGTGGGGGATGGGGCATATGTGCACATAAGTGCAGTGTCAATGGAAGCCAGAAGAGGGTACTGGATCCTCTGGATCTGTAGTTATAGTGGTTGTGAATTGCCTAACCTGGGTGTTGGAAAGCCAACTCTGGTCCTCTGGAAAAGCAGTATGGGCTCTTAACTGATAAGCTATGTCTTCAACCCTTATTAAATTTTTTTGTTCATATTTATGTGAGCATCTGAAGATACATAAACTCACATATGTGAATGTCCACAGAGGTCAGATGAGAAGGTCAGATCCCCTGGAGCTCAAGTCACTGGAGCTTGTGACCCGCCTGACTTGCATTCTGGGAATTGAACTCTTGTCTTCTGCAAGAGCAGCAAGCTCTCTTAAAAGCTGAGCAATTTTCCTGGCCCCCTTTGCTTCAAATTTCAAATTTGTTCAAACTTTTTTTTAATTTGGAAAGTTGATTGAATCACACGACAATCAAAACACTATTCATTTCAATTTGATTAAAATTACAGTTTGAATGAGCATCACTGCAAGCTGAGATCTATATAAAATATTAAATATCATGCTACATGTTACATCAGAGAACAACATAATCACATTTAAAATGAATTAATACATTGCTCAGACTGTGAAGATGAGTTTATATGTTGTTCTAGAATCATGTATGTCCTTATTGTGAACATTATAATGCAGTCACAATATATTTTGACACAACTGTTAATGGGAAATGTAACCCCATGGAGATGACAAAATGGTATTGAGCAGAAAATATTTTATATTAACAGTCATTAAGATTATTAAACTTAATAAGTAAAATTAAACCTGTTTTCAGTCACCCTACTGGCATTATAAATTCTCAAAGAGTCACAGATGTCATGGCCAGTATATTAGAGCTCAGGTTGAGGCATTGTGAATTAGAGCTCAGGTTAAGGCATTGTGAATTAGTTCTAATCCATCTTGATATTTTCTTTCTCTTTTTCATTCTAGTTCTAGTTGATTGTAATGTAAGTCTTTTAAAAATGGTCATTAATGATTCATTAGGGAAGTCGGTGAGATGGCTCAGAGGGTCTGCCATCAAGACTCAATCCCGAGGACCAAGCCAAAGAGAACCAAATCCAGGAAGTTATCCTCTGACCTTCACATATATACACACTATGGCATGCATGTACAGATGTACACACATATACATGTGTGCATGTATGAACAGAATTATAAATTAAAACATGTAAAAAATAAAAGAACTCACTAAACCTCTCCAAAACCTGGGCATTGCAGCAGATGAATACAATTCTAGAACATAGGAGGCTGAGATGGGAAGATAGCTGAAAGTTCTAGGGCAACCTGGGCTACATAGTGATTTCTAGGACATCTTAGGCTAGAGAATGAGACCCTGTCTCACAAAGCAAAACAAAGACATTGCAACAATACAAAAACACATACACCAAATAAATTATTTCAAGGAAAGTTTCACTTGAATTGAATGGAAAAAAAGATCCACTACTTGTCAAAATATTGGACTATTAACAGCAGCACTTAGTGAGAAATAAATAACAGTTAAGTGAGAAAGAAAGATAGAAAGCAAAAAACCAAGGGTTCTTATTTATGAAAATAAGGAAAACAACTTAAATTTTAAGCAAGGTTAACATAGTAAGTAGCAAAATTCCCACAAGATTAAAAAAAATGAGAATACAGAAAAATAATATATGAAAGAAAAAGTTTATTCCTGAAGAACACTGCAGATACCAGTAAACCTCTAGATTGCTAAGACAGAAAGATGGGACATGAATTGCTAATATCAGAACTGATATTGATTTCATGAACATTAACATGACAATAAAGACTACACATAAATTTATGGCCTACTGTATAATAATTCCCAGAAGATATGCTCACTCCTTAAGAGTTTCAAACCTCCAAAACTCACTCAAAGTCATTGATTAACATGGATAGACTTATAACTATTTAACACTTTGAATAAATAATAACCTGCCTGTAAAAATCACTGAGATGATAGACTTATGTATTCATTTCCCATAAATCATTTAACAAATTCAATAACACCAATTATTCCAAGATTAATATTATTTTAATCCCAATCCCGCATAAAGACATTATAAGAATAGCAAGCATGGTGGGGCACACCTTTAATCCCAGCACTCAGGAGCCAGAGGCAGGCGGATCCTCTGTGAGTTCAAGGCCAGACTGGACTACATAGTGAGTTCCAGGACAGCTGGGGCTACAGGGAGACCACCCCCAAAAAAGAATAGCAAGCTATAAGTCAGTGTCACTCATGAACATAGATGTAAACTTATAACGATGATGCGCAGTACAAATTCAAAAATTTATAAAGCATGCATAATGGTTGTGTGAGAATTACTTCTATTCTGAGTGTAAGAGATTTATTCAGTTCCTTAAACAAACTAATCATCTACTTTACTATAAAAAGTAAATTAAAGGAGAAACTTTTCATATTAACTCATGTATAAAGAGTGATATGGCTTTCTCTGGGGTAAGTCAATAGTGCCCCCCCACCCCCATTTACCCTCCCATCTCCCCCGCTGGTCTTTCTTCCTAGCCTGGATCCTGTCCCATTCCTTGTCTTGGCACCCCAGGCACTGGGGGAACCACCACTGCTTCCTGGTCATTCGCATCCAGACCAGCCCAGTTCCTTCTAGGGTCCCCAGGAGCCCTCTGGCCCTGGCCCCACCCTCACCTCCCTCTGCTTCCCTAGTCTGCAAAACCCACCAGCCTCTCTCCCGGGAGCCCTCAGGGCCTGGTCCCACCCTCACCTCGCTCTGTTTCCCTGGGCTGCACAACCCCCCAGCCAATCTTTCTTGAACACCGAGGTTTACCTTTCCTCTTCCTGATCCTTTGCATCAATACCAACCCAGTTCCTCAGTGCAGTCCCCAGGAGCTCTTGAGGCTTCTTCCTGCCCCCATCTCCCTTTGCATCTCTGGGTGGCATGGCCACCAGCTGCCTGAGACCAGCATCTTCCCTGGGCCCTGCTCCGAGGCCACTCCAACCCCCGAATTCCGAAGGCCAAAATCTTTCCTGGAGGGATCCAGACTTTAGGAAAAGCCTGAGAGCATCTGATCCTCATCTGACTTGGGCCTCTGTGGGAACTCATGAAGACAAAAGCAATCTGGTCCCTCCAATATAAAATTGAAAGAGAGAACCCGAAGCTTAGAGGAACCAGCTTTTCATGCACAAAAAGTCCACAAAGGCACATAAAGTTCACAAAAAGAAGCAGACCTAAACTTGAAGAATTGAGTCTCACACAAGAATCAGAAACTACAAAAGAAATTCACATTTCAAAATCGCAGAGAAAAAATAATAACATGAAAAACCAAAATAACATATCCCCACCAAATACCAATAGTCCTCTAGAGGAGTATAATGAGAACCCCCTAGAGATAATGCAGGACATGGAACTCAAAAGAGCAATAATAAACATGATAAAAGAATTCAGTGAATTTAAAGAACACACAAACAAAGAAATCAATAACTGAAGGAACATAGGGATAAATTTCTAAATGAATTCAGAAGAGTTAGAAATATTGAAGAATACTCAGGCTGAA
>NW_008351177.1:1026721-1027697 GCF_000622305.1 Nannospalax galili
TTAAATGACCACAGATGCCAACCCAGATTACTATATCCAGCCAAAATGTCTATTATAGTTGAAGGGGAAAGAAAAATCTTCCATGACATAAATAGGCTGAAGGAATTCTTGTCCACAAAACCAGCCTTTCAGAGAGTTCTGGGAGCAATACAAAGAGCTGAAGAAAGGAATGACTATACCCAAGGGGTTACAGAAAGAACTCCAACGAGGGTATAACAGTGTAAAAGTACAGCTATAGCAAGAATAAAAACAAAAAAAAATGACAGGATTCAATACTCATCTTTCATTAATAACTTTAAACATTAATGGACTGAACTCCCCAGTCAAAAGACACAGACTATATGAATGGAATAAGAAACAAAACCCATCTTTTTGTTGTCTGCAAGAAACTCCTCTCACTTTCAAGGACAGGCACTATCTTTAGGTGAAAGGATGGAAAAAAATATAAAAATCAAATGGCACTAAGAAAAAAGCAGGGGTAGCAATTCTAATATCTGACAAAATAGACTTCTAAACTCATCAGAAGAGATAAAGAGGGCCACTACATTCTGAACAAAGGAACAATAAATAAAGAAGATATTGCAATCATGAACATATATTCCCCAAACTCTGGTGCACCCAACTTCATAAAAACAATACTACAGGACTTTAAGACCCAGATTAACCCAAACTCAGTAACAGTAGGGACTTCAATACCCCACTGTCTCCATTAGATAGGTCAACAGGGAAGAGATTTAACAGAAAGGCATCTGAATTAAACAATACCATATATCAAATGGACTTAACAGACATCTACCCAGTATCCACTCAAGAGCCAAAGGACATACCCTCTGCTCAGCACCCCATGGAACCTTCTCCAAAATCGACTGGGGCACAAAACAAACTGCAGCAAAATACAAAAAGACTGAAATAATTCCATGCATTCTATCAGACCACAATGCAATAAAGCTTACAATCAATACCGGAAGAAGCCCTA
>NW_008351177.1:1027999-1028224 GCF_000622305.1 Nannospalax galili
TTCAACTCAAGACACTTGGATAGCAACAACAAATGAAACCCAAACGCAGCAGCAGACAAGAAATAACAAAAATCAGGGCAGAAATTAATGACATAAAAACAAAGAACACAATACAAAGAATCAACAAATCCAAGAGCTGGTTCTTTGAAAAGATAAATAAGATTGACAGACCGCTAGCCCAATTAACCAAAAGAAAGAAAGAGCACCTCCAAATCAACAAAATCA
>NW_008351177.1:1028288-1029031 GCF_000622305.1 Nannospalax galili
ATTAACAGACCCCTATCACAGTTAACCAAAAGAAAGAAAGAAAGAACATCTCCAAATCAACAAAATCAGAGATGAAAGGGGAAACACCACAACAGACACCAAAAAGATCCAGAACATTATAAAGGAATGCTTTAAAAACCTATTCCACTAAATTTGAAAACCTAAAAGAAATGGACAAATATCTAAAGGCATGGGAACCACCAAAACTAAACCAAGAAGAGATTAACAGCTTAAACAGACCCATAGCACAAAAAGAAATGGAAACAGTAGTACAAAACCTCTCAAGTAAAAAAAGCCCAGGACCAGATGGATTTATAGCAGAATTCTATCAGACATTTAAAGAAGATCTACATACAATACTACTTAACTTATTCAAAAAGATAGAAATGGAGGGAGAACTTCCAAATTCCTTCTATGAAGCCAGCATCACTTTAATACCAAAGCCAGGTAAAGATACAACCAAAAAAGAAAACTATAGACCCATATCCTTAATGAACATAGATGCAAAAATTCTCAACAAGATACTTGCAAACCACATAGAGATGCACATCAAAAAGATCAAGATGATCAAGTTGGCTTTATCCCAGAGATGCAGGGATGGTTCAATATATGTAAGTCAATAAATGTCATAAATCATGTAAGTGGACTCAAAGACAAGACCATATGGTTATCTCAATAGATGCAGAGAAGGCCTTTGACAAAATTCAACATGCATTTGTGTTCAAAGTCCTAGAGGGAATTGG
>NW_008351177.1:1029094-1030312 GCF_000622305.1 Nannospalax galili
AGGAAGCATTCCCATTGAAATCAGGAACCAGACAAGGCTGCCCGCTATCCCCACTTCTCTTTAACATAGTACTTGAAACTCTTGCATGAGCAATAAGACAAGAGCAGGAAATTAAAGGAGTAACAACTGGAAAAGAAAAGATCGAATTATCCCTTTTAACAGATGATATGGTATCTAAGAGATGCCAAAATTTCCAACAGAAAATGCCTAGAAATTATTAACACATTCAGTAAAGTGGCAGGTTACAAAATTAACCTACAACAGTGTGTAGTCTTTCTGTATACCAATAACAAGCAATCAGAGAAAGAGCACATGGAAACATTCCCCTTCAAAATAGGTGCAACAACAACAACAACAAAAATCTCAGAATAAAGCTGACCAAAGACATTAAAGAGCTCTACAATGAAAAATTTAAATCTTTAAAGAAAGAGATTGAGGAAGACATCAGAAGATGGAAGGACCTCCCATGCTCATGGATTGGAAGAATTAATATTTTGAAAATGACCATCCTACCAAAAGCCATTTATAGATACAATGCAATGCTAATCAAAATCCCCAAGACAAAATTTCACAGAATTGGAAAAATCCATCCCAAGATTCTTATGGAAGCACAAAAGACCTCGGATAGCCAAAACAACCCTGAGGACTAAGAGCAAGCTGGGGGGATTACTATACCAGAATTTAAGCTGTATTACAGAGCTATAGTCATAAAAACAGCATGGTACTGGCACAAAAATAGACCCATAGATCAATGGGGCAAAATTGAAGACCCAAATATGAGGAAATGCAATTTCAGCCACCTGATATTTGACAAAGGGGCCAAGGATATTTACTAGAAGAAAGACAGCATGTTCAGTAAATGGTGCTGGCAAAACCTTTTCTAAACTGGACATCAATTGCTCAGGAAACAAGGGCAAGATTTAACAAATGGGACTTCATTAAACTAAAAAGCTTCTGTACATCAAAGAGGCAATGAGAGAAGTGAAGAGAAAATGCACAGAATTGGAGAAAATCTTCACCAGTGATACATTGTGACAGAGGTTTAACATCGAGAATATATATGAACTCAAAAAACAGAGAATCAAGACAAGTAACCCAAGTAAAAGATGGGCTAAGGAGCTGAACAGAGAGCTCTCAAAAGAAGAAGTAAAGATGGCTAGGAAGCATCTTAAAAGATGTTCAACATCACTAATAATTAGGGAAATGCAAATTAAAACC
>NW_008351177.1:1030713-1031414 GCF_000622305.1 Nannospalax galili
AGGTAAATGGATGGAACTAGAAACTGTTATACTAAGGGAAGTAACAGTCTCAGAAAAAAATGAAAATGTGTTCTCCCTCATATGTGGATCCTAGAACCAAACCCTGATAAGTGAGTATGTATACAGACATAACTACAGGAACCAAGATAATGGAAAGGAACCAGGGAGGTAAAGGAAAAGAAAGAACCTGAAAGAGAAGAATAGTAGGAAACAGGCCTTAATAAGGGAGATATATGGATAAAAAGTGGGTTAGTATAAGGGAGGGGGGAGGGAAGGTTATACAAGAGGGATAAACGGAAAGAAGGAGCTCAAGAGAGGTAGGACCATAAGACAAGGGTATTATTAAGGGAGAAAGGGAGGAAATGGGGTCACCTTCAGTGGGAAAACCATGATGGAGGTGTGAGACAATGCAAGAGATAAATAATGCCTAGCTAGTTTTGAAAACCAGAGGGAACCACATTATTCCAACAACCTACTGACAAATGATACATAGCAGATCAAGAAATACATGTCTAGGTAATGCTTATCTGAAAACAATTGGTATTTGCCCAAGATTTATCTACATGACACATGGTAATTAAAAGTACCAGAATGGTGGAACTAACCTTGTACGTTTAACAGATATACTTTGAGGCCTATACTAATTTGGTCAGAGGGACATAAAGGATAGTTTTTGCTCCTTGCCCTCCTAGGTCGACTAG
>NW_008351177.1:1031636-1077324 GCF_000622305.1 Nannospalax galili
CACAGAGGAAACATTTCCTCCATGCTTCCAAGTGAAGCCAGCCATGGTCACCTAAGACCTCTAACTTATCTTCATATTGATGGAACTAGTCAAAGAAAGGAGCAGGGGCTCCTTCCAAGCCCATGTGACCTCTGAGGAACAGATCCTCAAATGACCTTAAGAGCAAAAATAAATTGGTTTATCTGGGCCAACTCTACGGCCTTAAACACCCAAGAAGAAAGTATAACCAAAGATTAAAGGGGCCAATATAATTTTTAAGAGTCCATATCTGTAGCTAAAGGCTACATAATGATCAACAATGCCAGACACGCTATACCTTCTTTTGAGTTGGTGGCCAGGGTGGCCAAAGGAACTCCCAGATAGTAACCCAGCATAGAACAGGGAAAATGAACAGCAGACCCCAATCTTATCTAAATTAATATTGACAACTGATTGCTGCTAGATGAGGTTACCTTCCTAAAACAAGGACCTCTAGATAGGCTGAGTAGATTCATCAGATGGACAAGTAGTGGGGAATGGCTGGGGGTGCCCACAACACAGCGGACGGTAGCAGGGATGACAGAGTATAAAGGCTATAGTGGGGGGAGGGAGCCTATGGGTGGGTGCCATCTGCGAAGTGGGTGTATAGTTGAATAAGATGGTTTGGAATTTTCTGTGTGACACACACACACACACAAAATCAACAAATTTTTAAAAATGTATTATATTTGAGGAGGAACCATGGAAAATTATGTCATGTTAATTAATAGAGGTGATAAACATTACCATTGAAATCTACCCGATGACTTTATAGACATACACAGGTGCCAAGGATCCAATTGCAACCAAGTATGACTAATAATAATCAGATACATACAGATTAGAGATACATGCCCCAACATCTCAGTGTTAATAGCAAACACAACGAGTCTTTCTGCAAGGAACAATATTTTCTAAAATGAAATGGAGATCTTTTTTAAAGGTTAAAATCTCATTCAATTTTATGTCTTACAGGGTTTATACTGAGTTCAATATTGTATGACTGTATTAATTCAACTGTGAACCTAAAAATTAAAGCCACCTTTTAAAGAGATGTATTCTTGCTCTGGAATGTGTTACTGAATATGTTAAAGCTGTAATGAAATGCTTCTTCTAATCATGTGTTTATTAAATTTAAAAAAATAAAATATACTTAAAAAAAGAGTGATTTGTTCTACCACATCTCAGTGATAAAATTGCTCAGAACACTAGTGTCTTAGTTATCCTTCAATTACTGTGACAAAGTACTCTGACCAATACAAACTTGGGGGAGGGAAGGGTTTATTTGGCTTACATCTTCAGGGTTACAATTCATCAGGGAGCCCAAGGTAGGAGGTTGGCATAGATACCTGGAGGCAGGAGTTGGAGCACAGACCATGGAGGAAAGCTGCTTACTGGCTTGCTCTCCCTGGCCTATGATCAGCCTGCTTTTTTATATAATACAGAACAACCTGCCCAGGCGTGGTACCGCCTTCTGTGGGCTGGGCCTCCCACATCACTCAAAAATCAAGAACATAAGCCACAGTCATGACCACAGGCCAGTCCGATGAAGGAAATTCCTCAGTTGAGGCTCCCTCAACCTAGGTGTGTCAAGTTGACAACTCAAGTTATCCAGCACAACTAGGGATAGAGAAACTTCCATAACCTGGTAACATATGCCAGTACCCTATCAGTGCTCTCTTATTTGTTGCTGGGAAACAGTATATTGCCATTCTAAGGTTGAAAACATGTAAGGCATTTGTCTCTAACCATTCTATAAAAAATTACACTAGGAGCCCTAGATAGTGAAATAGGATAAGAAAATGAAATAAAGTATAGACAGAATATAAGTAATTCAAGCTCTCTTTATTTGCATTTTATATGAATGTCAATATAATTAAATGTAGTTAGTTATGTAGTGTGTGTGTGTATAATGTGTATGTGTGTGTGGTGTGGTATGCTCATGCATGTGTGCCAAATTACATGTGCTGAGGTCAAAGGACAACTTTCAGGAGTGAGTTTTTTCAAGATTCAGACAGAGTCCTAGAATGAACTGAGCGGGGGGGTGCGAAGTAATAGAAGACAAATAAACATGCAAAAGGAAACAATTTCCTTATGTACCAGTGATGAGCAACTATAATCTGAATTAAACATCAATGTTATTACAATTACATTCCTTAAGACTAAATGTTTAAAGGTCTATCAAACTACGTATAGATTCTACATGCTGATAATTATACAACTTTGGAACTAAATCAAGAAGTTACATCAATGAAGCATGGAAGACTTAATATTGTGCAAGATGTCAGTTCTTCTCCTTTGATTTACACATCCTATAATCCCTCTCAAAATACCAACAAGTTATCTGTAGATACTGACAAATTGATTCTAAAATTAATATAACAAATGTTCTAGGACAGCAAACACAGTGTACACACTCCCCAACTTACAGTAGAGCTATATAACTATAAACCCACTTTGAGTTGAAAGACTCCTAAGTCAAAAATGCATACAACAAGCCTGAAGATCTATTGTTATGGACACAGCACATGGTAGTGTACTGTTTAAGCTCATGGGCACATGGTTTCCTAGGAATCATGGTTCAATGCCACTGTCCTGTGTCACAAGTATTTTCCATGTAATTGCCATTCCCAGGAAGGATCAAAAGTTAAGATACAGCACCTATCTAATTAATTCATTTCAATTTTGTATCATTAACATTTTTAAGTATATATCGTATATTGAACCATTGTGAGTTTTCAATCATGTTGAAGAAGAATGAATTTCAAAAGATCACATCAGCTGACGTCAAGACTTACTATAGAAGCCACAATGAAGACGACAGCATGGTGCTGGTAAAAGAATAAGTGTATAGATCAGTGGAAGAGAACAGAGAGCACAGAAATAGACTCACAGAAATAGCCGACGAGTCTTTGACAAAGGAAGAAAGGCGAATCACAGGAGAGAGCCGAGCCTTTTTAGTAAGTGCAGCTCGAACAATGGGATGTATATGTACCAAAGGAAAAGGCTAGACACAGATCTTACAGCTTCCACAAAATTAACTCTAAGTAGATCATATACCTAAATATATAAGAGCAAAACCACAAATCTAGGAGAAACATAAGGAAAAATCCAGGCAACCTCAATTTTGGTACTAATGAGTGCAAAAACTTGATATACAAAAGAAAAACTATGGAGAATTTGAGAATTCTGTCCTGGAAAAGACACTTATGAAAGGAAAAGGTGAGCCACAGCCAGAACTCAATCTTACAGTTTCTCTTTTGGAAATTATTATACAATAGCCACAGCCCATTATTTAATCAGTGAAAGTGTTTTTTCATAAAATTGCTTAAAAAATTTACTCTTTGTCAACTTGACTTGTTAGTCAGCTTAATAAAAATCTTGAGACGAGTTATTTGGGAGTGAAGATGGTACCCACATATTTTCTTCTGCTTGATTGTTCTGTAAATTACATTGAAAATGGTACTGAGATAAATTCTTTAAAAATGTGCACTTTTCATATACTTGGATTCAAAGATTCAGTACAACATGGATGCTAATTTTAAGCTAATTCTACCTAACATTGCACTGAGTTACATGAGAATTTCGATGAAAAATTTACAATGTTTACCTGTAAGAAAAAAGGGCACAGCAAGCTAAAAACTTTCTGTTTTGAGACCCTCTCTCAAAAAGACAAAAAAAAGGGGGGGGGAACTAAGAAGAATTCAGGAAAAGACAAAGGAGTGGTGGGAATGGCTACACAGATGAGAATGGCCTGGAAGCTTATTATAACAACTTATTATATGATATAATTGGAATTTCAAATGATGGATAAGATAATTAATTCAATAAATTGTGTTTGGGTAAATTGTGGAATTATGTTAGAATCCCATCTAACGTCATATTAAGTATAGATATATTAATGTGTAATTTCAATGAAATAAATCTACATAAGTATTAAAGCAGAGATATAATTTTAGCAGAAGTATAATTTTAGATTGTTGAAGGAATTTCATATTTTGGCAGTAGATTGAGAAACCATAATGTAAAATACTGATAGATTTTTATTACCTCAAAGCTAATATATTTCTTTTAATATAAAATGACTTTGAACAAATTAAAATGCAAGTGACAAAATGAAAGATATTTCAAATAAGAAGGGATTCGTTTCAGAGACTGAAATAATCTAATTCAATCATGCGTTTTTTTAAAAAAAATAGAACTCTGGAAGAAAAACAATGTAAGGATTTGTACAGATAATTAACTGTCAATCACTATTAAATTTATAATGTTATTTTCTCCTTTGTAGCAATTTAGAAAATACAATTTAAAAAATGCATTTATGTCCTATTGACTATAACTATTGATGACAGCTCCTGGCAGAGATAGTGCAGGGCTCCCCACATGGGTTAAAATCACATATCCCTGTCTAGCCTGTGGCATCCTTACACATTTACATGCCCTTTAAGCTAAAAGGTCCAATTCTAAACACACATTATTAAGTCCTGGAGTAGAATCTTCTTTGAAAGATTATTTAGAATAATGAATAGGAGAAAATTCTTAAAGTAGTAGTGAATGCTGGGTAAGAGAAATTCATCAAGGATATAATAGGCTTGAAGGCATCATGTAATAAAATGATGCTTGTTGATATAGAGAAAGGTTTTGACTCTTTAGCTATATAAGAAAATAGATTTTAAAACAAAATAATATAATAATCTCCCACATGTCTATCTAAAACATGAAAGAGTATATACATATATATTCATATATATGTAGATAATATGATAAACTGGGCTTGCAAGACGGTTCAGTAGAGAAGGGTACTTGCTATCACGCCTAATGACCTGAATTCAATTTCCTGGGTGTAAGGAGAGAACCAGTTCCCAAAAGTTGTTCTCTGACCTACACACACACACACACACACACACACACACACACACACACACACTATTTTAAAAGAAATAATTAAAAGCATATACATAATAAGTCAGTGTTATTTGTACCCGGTGATAGAAATGACCTGTGTATACCTTTACTTTTTTGTTGTTAGGCCTTACATATGTTTTCATTTTTTTTCTGCAAAATTTAATTATAAATATAATTACTAGAAAAAGTAATTAAACACAAACCATCATTTCAGAAAAACTGAGAAATGTTATCTGAAATAATGTGCCTGTTAATACTGTGCTTCCATGCTGCGTGTTTGTGGGACAAAGGACAAACATCCATAGCTGGTCATTGCCATCCAGTGGCATGCTGAGACCTGATTTAACTAGCTGAGAAGCAAGAAAGGCAACAGTAAATCCATTCACATTCAAAACTCCCAGGGTCACCAACATTCAGCAGCCTGAGTTTAGTACAGGCACAGAGTGCCCTAGAAAAGGGTCCAGGAACAGCAGTGACTCCAAGCATGAGGTCCTGGCAACTAGCATCCACCTTCCCCCAGGAAGATGCTCTCTGCAGCTCTGATGGGGGCATCTGACATCCCTGACTAGCATCTGGTGTGAAGACTTGTAACACCTGCCTTCAGCATTGTGTGTCTGAGTCCCTTTTCACCTTTAGAATCCATTGTGAAGTCGATACACATCAAGAAGAGAACCATTCTGAAGAAGAAAAGATGCCTGTCTCAGCTCCAAATTTGAGAATTTCTGACAGTTCTCTCTCTTTTGTTTCCACCAGAAAACTCCCAAAGCTGTGCCTTTTCTTTATTCTTTGAGTTTGTGATTCATCCTACTGGCCACCCAGGACAGGATGAGTGGAAGAGGAGAGAACGGCAGGTAATTGGAGTGGGAAGGGAAAGAACTAAAGGCACATCATCTTGTTATTTATAATTCAGTCCTGTGGTTGTGGGACACTGACTGACAGGCTTTCCAGTGAATGATGGAAGGTGAAATAAAATCACCAGTCCCAAGCAAGGCTTTGAGACTCTTCTGCATTCCACAGGAGCCTTGGAAACCTAGCAGTAAAAATCGTCTTCAGAACAGAGGACACGGAATTTGATAAAAAAGTATTGGGGATAGTAAATTGTGCTGTAAGTGGCAAATCCTTCCAGCCTCTCTCCACTCCTATATTCCCTACAGTATTTTCCAGCATCTAGAAAAAAGTACCCCGATTCAAATAATTACCACAATGATACCAGTGGAAGACTTACGCACATAGAATGATACAAATCAGGAGACGGAGATTTTTTTTTTTTTTTAAAGAATATGTATTATGCGAATAACCCGGGAGACCAAAGGGTTCCAAAGTTCTCCACAGGGGGCAATGTGAACAGGCAGAACTGATTTCTCTGAAAGATCAAGTGAGAGATATTTACAAGTTAAAATAAGATTGTAAACACAAAATTTGAACAAAATAAGATGAACAAGGTCAGAAATCAGGTGGAAGATAAAACATCAGTGCCACAAACAAGAACCCGAAAAAGAAGATGGGTAAGAGATATAAATAAATTCGTCCTGTTGGGGTTGTAGAGGTAAACTAAGAAGCTGTACAAAATAAGATGAGAGAGAAGAAATGAAAAGAATGGGGAACAGAGAGGGATTGGGGAAGAGAGAAGCAAGCGTGCAAGAACAGACATTCCTGGAAACGAAAACTGAGTAAATGGAAAACAGGTACAAAGACAGAAAATTCCTGGAGTTCCTAGAGACTGCTCGGTGGGTAAAGACGTTTGGCACCAATCCCGAAGCCCTGGCTTTAAACTCCAGGACCCACAGGGTGGAAGAAGACAGCCTATCGTCTTCCTTCGACCTCCACAAGCATGCAAATATATCAGTAAATGTAATAAGGTTTATATAAATATAAATAAATATAATGACAAAGCAGTGGCAATACTTATTTTTTCATTAACAGGCAGCTTGGGCAATGTCTGTCAAGAACTGCTTGTCTTGGTTCCACATTCAGAGTCAACATGACTGGCCGGATTATTGAGAAATGGCATCATCACGTCTGTGGACACATTTTTCCGGACAGAATATGCTGCTGTCTTGATCTTTGGATTTCACAGTCTCCAAAGCTGTGAGAAATAACCATTTATACCCTTGTCATGAAAGCCTGACCAGACTAAGATGAAAAGGACTGGGCAGAGTTGAAGATGGTTTTATCGCGGCACTGTTTTATGTCTGTTTCTTTTACTGAACTACAAATCTCTAGAAGAACACTGCAGAATTTTCTTTAAAAATTCAGTATATAGTGGGTAAACAGAAAACAAGAAGGCTTAAAAACTGAATTGCTTATAAGGAGTTATCTAACCAAGTTATGGTTCAACATTCAGCATGGTGGCTTATTCAGTGGAGCCAAACTCAAAGGATTCCCTGGGCCTGGTACAGTAATACCAGTTAGTTACTCTAGTCAGGAGGTGGAGGCAGAAGGAATATAAGTTCAAAGACTGTCTAGGCTACAGAGTGAATTCAAGGCCAGTCTGGAGAACTTAATGAGACTCTGTCTCAAAGTACAAAAGAAAAATATAGGTTAGGGATATGGCTAAGTGGTGGAGCCCATGCCTAACGTTCTATTTCATTGACCCATCATTTGTGTGCAACCACATCTTTTACCTCCACCATCCTGAGTGGGGTTGGTAATGATGGGTTACCTCTGATGCCTGGAAGCTGTGCTCTGTGTTCCTGAGAGTCCGTTTTTTAATCTGCCCTAGGCCATCTCCCCCCCTTTCTCCATCTCTCAGTCCTTCCCTCTATCCTCCATCCCTCCCTCCTTCTCTCCCTCCTCTCTCTCCCTCCACTCTTCCTCCTTTCTTCCTCCCTCCTTTCCCTCCTTTCCCTTCTTCTCTCTCTTCTCCCTCTCTTTCCCTCCCTTTCCTTCCTCTCTTCCTCCATCCTCTCATCTTCCCTTCCTTCCCTTCCTTCCCTTATTTTGAGAGACAAAGCTTTAGCTTTATAGATACTGACATGTTCTTCTGAACATTTCTTTCTAAATTCCAAAATTGGTTGATCTGTTGCTGCTCTTTCTACTTGAAAATTGATGACCATTATGTTTACATGTTGATATTTATGACTCAAAAGAGTTTAACATGGCTCATCTGATGTATTTGGAGAGATCATTTTTAAATATATTTTTAATTTAATGACATTTAAAGACTAATTATAAAATTCACATGTATTTGATCCTATTCTTAAAATTCTTTTGTCTCTTCTATCTGTATAAGTTAACAGTGATGCCTACATTTTCAGCAAATGTTGAGACTGGATATTTCATAGGATGGGATTTAGTGCAGGGTTTGATTTCCTTTTTGTATATTTTTATTGCTTCAAATCTGTACACAAATCACTTTTTCTACTAAGAACATAAAATTTTAAACTTGATATTATCAGAGAAAAACATAACTGGTAGGTTTTGAACCATTCAAAACAGTAATCTATTTAAAAAGGGAAAGGTAATTTTTAATATAGTTATCTTCTACTGGATATTTGAGGGCTGATAGTGGCTCCTTGGTAGAACAGTGGCCTAGAGTGCCCAAGCCCTAGGTCTGTTCCATAGTACCAACAAATATTAACACAAACTTTTCACTATCCATATTATCTTAAATTCAAACAATTAACCTTTATTGTTTTAGAGCTAAAATAAGTATAATTGTATTACAAAATATAGAAGTTCATTCTAGTTTCTCAATAAATATCAGATAAGATGGACTATTTTCTGAACTTTATATTTAAAAGATCTACCATCTATCTATGAATCTGCATATCTATAATTTGACACTGTTGTTTTGGTTCTCAAGGCAATGTCTTAATAGCAGACATTTCAAAGTATATACGTATACTCATATTTGTTAAATAACCCAAAAACTTTCCTGTTACATCCACTTAGTCAGTTTCTAGGAGCTTGTTTAAACTAATCATAAGATTAAATGAACCAGGACTCTGTAAAGCATTGAAGAAGTGGATGAATGCCAGGTTCATGGGTAGCCGTGACCTTACATGTATTGTCAGTTTCCTTCTTACTTAGGTAAGTTAATGACTTCAGTCTTTGAGCGCACAGTCTACTCCAAATAAGAAGATATTTACTAATTCATCTATGTCCTTTGTACTTCAAATAAACATATATACAAAAATAAATGGTATGAAATTATTGGAAAACCCAATTTTCAGCCTTACTGCAGTTAAATTATGAGTTAAATGAGATTTTATTATACGGTATATTAGAGAAATTTGTATTTGATAGGCTTGTCTTGAAAATCAGTCAAGGAAATTCAATACATTTATTTTTTAAAACAAGGTTTTTGCTTAATATTTTCAAACAGTATGCTTAACATTCTGGGGCTTGTGAAGATATGAAAGAACTTACTGGAGAGCTCACATGCAAGCAGAAGAATATAGTGTCCTGTAGAATAATATAATAGATGGGCAGAAAAAGTTTAAAAGGATATTGCAGGTAAAGAAATGAAGGCTTAGTTTTTACTATTTTATCAAACCAGGAGACACATTTAACCTCTCAAAATGTACAGAATGAGCCAAGGTACAGAGGCAAGAATTTCAGTTTAAGGAAAGATTAATGACTGCACAGTGGGAACAGCATTATAATGAGCAGAGCAGGGCTCTTAAATGCAGAACTAAAGGATTTTCTGTCAATTCTTTTGTAACAAAGAACCATTGAACACATTGACCGTTACTATAAACTTCACGAGGCTGTCTTCTAAAGGTTGGCGACTTTAAGATGCGTTAGTGTGCAGGGTACGTGGAGAAGCACAGGTTAGAAGACAAAAGGGTAGTGACTACTAAAGCTAGGAGCTCACTGGCTAGAACCTGACCCGAAGAAGATTTTGAAAACAAACTCTAAAGCTCAACTTCATCAAACTGACAGGCATCAAAAGGTGAAAGACCAAAGTTTGGATGTGGCCTCGATAATGCCATTAAAAAATACCACACATTTGGTTTAGATAGTGGTCATCAAATAATATGGAAATTTTCAGGATAAGAAAATTGAGGAAGAACAAGGAGGGTTTGAACTTGAAAACATACTGGGAACTGTATAAAAACAATTTGGGCCGCGAGTGGTAGCACACGCCTTTAATCCCAGCACACGCCTTTAATCCCAGCACTCGGGCGGCAGAGGCAGGCGGATCTCTGTGAGTTCAAGGCCAGCCTGGTCTACATAGTGAGTTCCAGGACAGCTGGGGTTACAGGGAGACCCTGTCTCAAAAAGACAAAAAATAAATAATAATAATAGTAATAATTTGGGAATAAAAGAAAATCAGAAATATTTTCATCAAGGTTAAGAATATCTAAGCTAACAGAATTGTATAGGAAATAAATATCTAAAGGTATGTATGTATCAGAGACTGAAGTCCTCGGTGCTCTAGGCAACTGCTCTACTACTGGGCCATAGTCAGCCCTCCACTATCCAACAGAAGATAACAAGGTAAACAAATTATCTTCCCCTTGTTAACCAGATTTTACTTTGCACTTTTAACCATTCTCATCCTTTCCTGACATGGGGTTTTTGAGACTAGGTTATGATTTTCAACAAACCTGAGTATAATAAATGCTAATGATGATAATGTTGAAAATAATTAAGGATTGTTTCATTTTTCTTCTCAGCTGTTTAAATACATCCATTGGTTAATTATTTCTTAGATCTTGCTGTTTCTTAGACATTGTTAGGAAAGGGTGCCACAGTAAAGAGAATTGAAAGATAAAAAGACACCACCTATGTAATTTGCATGTAGTACATGAAAACGAGAACCTGTATTGAGGGTTTGATCTCTAGAAAAACAGAATATTCAATCAAGAATTGACATTATTTATTACTGCCTCAATTAACTTGGAGATTGAATAACTCAATCAAGACTCTATAACAGACCAAAGACTATGAAATAACCACCACCTAGAACAGAACTCAGTAGAAATAATGCTTTGGATTTCATCTATGTATTATACAATATTTTACATTTAGTTATGGAATAAAGTATTTTCATATGAAAAACAAAAATCTATTGCTGTCTCTAGAGCCAAAAAACAACAGTTTAAGAATTAGACAAAGTATTCCTCACCACTCAGGAAATCCTACAGAGATCAGAGTATATTTTATAGAGAAAATAAAATTTAATGTGGAAGATGATAAGGATTTATTGATCAAGTCATTATTCAGTCACTTGTTCATCCAGAATTTGAGCACATTCCTTTGATGGGTACTTAAGGACACAAGGTGATCACAGCATCTTTTAGGAAAAAGATCGTAGACAAAAGGGAGAGTTTGCTAAGTTCCATTATCCTGAGCATCACCTAAAGATGGAGAGATCTATAGACTCTGTTTCCTTCCTGGGCCTCATGAATTAAAGTCTGCATTATTATTGCAGGATCCCCATGTAACTCTAAAACATAGTAAGTTTGAAAGGATCTTGGATAATCGGCATTTTTGCATTATGACTAAGGCTTGCTAAATGCTCCAATTAATGGGAAGGATGTAGGGAGACCTTTTCTGCACATTCCTTTGCAGGTAAATCTTGGGCACACGATCAAAGCTGCAGGAGCTGCAGGCTCTGCTTGGGGTTGTAACCTTGACAGGTTGGCCCGAGGGTGCTGCGGGGAAGTCAGAGGTTATGGCCATGGTGTGATTGAAAGCAAGTTAATCAGCAGTGTGAACCTATGGCCAGAGGTGTCAGACATGGTGGAGGTATGTTCACAACAAGTTCTCTCTAAGCTTTTCTGTGATCCAACTGAAGGGATCCAATGCACTTTCTTTTTAACGTAAAGTCAGAATTTCTTTGTTTGACTCTATCTCTAGTACTGTTGGGAGTAAGCACTCGTATCAGCCTGGAGTTCATGTGGGCAGAGAGGGATTGTACAAACTGAATTGCATCTCTTTTTGATCCAGGGCCTCACAAATGGTAGGTAAGTGCTCCGCTACTTAGCTACATCTCCAACAACTTTTACTTAGTAATTATTTGTGTGTGTGTGTGTGTGTGTGTGTGTGTGTGTGTGTGTGTAGATCAGAGATCAAACTTAGGTATCATTCTTCAGGTGCTGTTCACCTTTGTGAGACAGGGTCTCTCACAGGCCTGGAAATTGCTCATTAAGCTAGACAGGCTGGCTAGTAATCCCAAGGGCTCTTTTTGTCTCTGCCTCCCAGGCACTGGGATTACAAACATGTGCCCCCATGCCCAGCTGTTTCTGTTTTTGTTTTTTTAAAATGGCTTCTAGGGATCAAATTCAGATCTTACACCTTAGCAAGGCAAGCACGTTACCAACTGAGTTATCATCCCGGCCCCTTAGTTATTAAGATGTGTGTGTGTGTGTGTGTGTGTGTGTGTGTGTGTGTGTGCGCACATGAGTGCAGGTGCCCAAGGAATACAGAAAAGCACATCAGATCCCCTGGAGCTGGAGATATAGGTGGTTATGAGCCACCCAAGGTGGGTGCTGAGAACCCAATTTGGGTCCTCTGGAAGAGTAGTATACATTCTTAACTGCTGATCCCTCTCAGCAGCTCCTTGATTATAATTATAATGAAAATTAAAACTATTTAAAAATAAAATGAAAATTACAATAATACACAGAGATAATAAAGTTCATATAAAAATCTTGGCATGAGCGTTTTTATTTTTTGAAGACATGTTCAACTATATTCAGTATAAAATGAATATGCTATTTATAAAGAATTTAAGCATCACATAGATGGCAAATATGAAGGTTTAAAAACCATTCTACATTCAATCTCTCAGAAATAACCTTTATTAACATTTCGTCTCCATCATCTTTCAAAGCATATATAAATAGATAAATGGAGAGATAGAAATGTTTTATTAAAGTTATATCATATTATCGAAGTCTCTTAAATAATGAGTGTAAATTTGGTTTTTAGGCCTTCGTACAAAGAAAGAAAAATGAAAGAATTGTTCAACTTTAAATATGTGTCTTCACCTAAAGGGATGGAATTCCCTAAATTTTTAAGTTTAAGAAGAAGAAAACAGTTATGAAGCAAATTCTTTCCATGAAAGAAGTGTGGATGAATATGAGGAAGCTGGGTGTGGAGGGGCACACCGTAACAGGACTGCGAAAGGGGAGGTAGGAGCATCAGGAGTTCAAGGTCCTGCCTAACTACATAGTGAGTTCAAGACCAGCCTCAGCTACATGAGAACTTGTCTCAAAACATTAAACAAGGACGCAAATACTATGAAAGACAGACAAGCTTTCTCTCAAACACTTTCTCACATCGCCTTCTCCCAGTTTTGATTTATTCTTAATTTTTGCACTTTATTTTCTTGATATCTATTGCATGTCTGTATGAGTCCATGATGTGTTTGTGATGTGTGTACATATATGTGTTAGAGTATATGCGAATGTGTAAATGCCATGGTGCATGCGTAGAAGTCGGAGGACAGCCTTGGAGGTCTGTCCTCACAGTCCACCTTCTTTAATGTAGCTTTTCTTGTTGTTGTTGTCACTGAATATTTGTTCAACTACATTTGTCTGTTTGAGACAATCTTATATCTCCCAAGATGGCTTCAAATGCCTTATACAACAGAGGATGACCTTGAAATTATGATCCTCCTGGCTCCATCTCCTGAATGCTGGGATTATAAGCATATGCCACCACACCCAGTTTAACTGGTGCTAGGGATCAAACTTAAAGTTTTGTGCATGTGGGGCTGGAGACATTTCCCAGTGGTTAAGAGCACTGGTTACTCTTGCAGAAGACCTGGGTTCAGTCTCCAGCATCCACATGGCAGCTAACAACCATCCATAACTCCGTTCCAGGGCATTTAACGCCCTCTTCTCACCTCTGCGGGCTTTGAAGACATGGTGCACTTACATACATGTGGGCAATACACTCGTATGCATAAAATAAAAATAAGAAAATAGTTTTGTTTTTTTTTTTTGGTCTTTTTGAGACAGGGTCTCCCTGTAGCCCCAGCTGTCCTGGAACTCACTATGTAGACCAGGCTGGCATTGAACTCACAGAGATCCGCCTGCCTCTTGCCTCCCGAATACTGGGATTAAAGGCATGAGCCACCACGCCTGGCTTTAAAATAGTTTTTAAAAGTTTTGTACATGTGAAGAAAGCAATCCACCAGCTGAGCTACATCCTCAGCCTCTCAACTAGGCATAACTGGAAAACCTGCTGCACAGTCTGAGTTTCCTCATCATTCAAGCAGCCACAACCCACGTGTGGACTTCTTTCTGGACTACTTTGTTCTGATTCCTCAGTCTGTACTCCTATCCTTGTTTCTCCCTCTGCTTATCATTTTTCTCTAAAATAAGTCTTGTCTTTGTATTTTACAGCAAATGTCCTCTTGGCTTGTTCATCTACAAGAGTAGCTTGGATTTCTTTTGAATTTCCATTAAAGCATCAACCAGATTGCCATATTTTACCAAAATAAATCTGAAGACAATAATGTTTTGGCTGATATTTTGTCTGTAAATTCATAAATGTAGAGTTCTTAGTAGAAGGGCTTATTCATGTAACTGTCTTGGTGAAAACTTTACATTGCCACGACCAAAGAAAATATCTCATGATCCTCTAATCTCTGCCTCTCACCTGAAGACAACTACCAGATTGTATTAGTTTACCATTATTTCAGTTTCATATAGAGGATATAACAGAGAATATATCTTTTCTGACACCACATTGAACCTATAGGATTCATCTAAGTCTTTCCCTCTAGCAGTGGACATACCATAATCAATACACACTGTCAGTATCGCCATCAATTAGTTCTTCTAAATTACAAGTTCATTCTACTCTTTGGCATTGTAGAGAATAATTTGTCCAAATAGTACTGCAAACAATGCAGTTGTGAACATTCATGTTTCTGGCAAAAATATGTACCTGTTTCTTTTGAGTAAATATCTAGGATCATAGGATAGACACATGTCCAACAAATTCATAATATAAATCTTTTATTCAAATGGATAAACAAATTCTTTTAAAAATTATTGTTTTTTGTCTTATGTGTATGAATGTATTCCCTGCATGTATGTAAGTGTACTCATATCGTGCAATGCCTGTAGAGGTCAGAAGAGTGAGCCAGATCCCCTGGAACTGGAGTTACAGATATTGTGAGCACCAAGTGGGTCCTGAGAACTGAACCCAGATCCTCTACAAGAGCAACCAGAGCTCTTAACCACTGAGCCATCTCTCCAACCTAGCTAACCAAATTCTATTCTGCCAGAATATTTAAACAAGGCTCACCTTCACCAATATGTGAATTCCCAGTGCCTTTCTATTCAACAATGGCAATATTTTTGTTTTTGGCATTCTGGTGGCCATGCAATTATAGCTCAGCTTTTTAGCTTTTTCTTAGTTTAAATTGTTCATGACTAAAAATCATAAATATTTTTGTTTGATTATTAGGTATTTGGTTATGCTTTTTTATTTTAAAATGTTTGTTCATCAAATAAAACAAATTGAGAAAGACTAGCAGCATACAACTTTCTCTCTCTTTCTCTCTTACACACACACACACACACACACACACACACACAAAATGTTTGTTCAATGGTGAGCCCCAGGTTCCATGAGAGATCCTGCCTCAAAGGGATAAAACAGAGAGTGGGGGAGGAGAGCACCACACCACCTCCTCTGCCTTCCACATGCATGTGCACAGACATGCACACCAACACACCTGTGCACACACAAACATACACCACACACACAAAATATAATCTTGACACAAGTTTGCATGTGTGTGTGTACCTGTGTGTAAGAAATAGAGAGAACACTGTATGTTCTTAGACTCTCTTAATTTGTGTTTTATTATTTGATGT
This sequence comes from Nannospalax galili, assembly GCF_000622305.1. Lineage (NCBI taxonomy): Eukaryota > Metazoa > Chordata > Mammalia > Rodentia > Spalacidae > Nannospalax > Nannospalax galili. Next base: position 1,047,350 of record NW_008351177.1, read on the forward strand.
TTCCTTTTGATAAACAGAAATCTAACATTTTAACATAGTAGAATTTATCATGTTATCCTTTGTCATGCCAAATTTTCCCCTGAGAGACCCACTTATGCTATTTGGGAGAGGGTCACGTACAAAGGCATGCATGCCCAGGGGCTCCTTCTCTCTCATATCTCAAGATCCAAGCTATCACCGCCACCTTCCACCCAAGGTCCACACACTCACGCCCAAGATGTTGACTCTCCTGTCCTTTTGTCCTAGTCTTAGCATCTCTCAGTGTCTTCACCATCGGTCCCTAGACCCTCCACTCTGAGTCTCTTGGGGTTCAAATCTAGTTCCCTCAGAGGACACGCCTACCCAACATCCTTTTAATTAGTAATTTATGTTCTATGAAAAAGGAATTCTTACCTCAAGTTTAGGAAGATTTTTCTCAAAGATTTATCTATTTTTATTTATGTATATGATTGTTTGTCTCCATGTATGTATGTGCATCACATGCATGCAGTGCCTAGGGAGGCCAGAGAGGGTGTTCGATCCCCTGGAATTGGAGTTGCAGGTGGTCGTTAGCCATCATATGGGTGCTGGGAGCCTGCAGTAACAGTAAGTGCTTTTTAACTGAGTTGAGTCAACTCTCTAGCCCCTAAGATTTTTAAAAAATATTTTATTTATTATTATTTTATGTGTATGAGTGTATTGCCTGCATGTATGTGAGTGCACCCATGTCATGCAATGCCACAGAGGTCAGAAGAGGGCTTCAGATTCCCCTGGACCTGGAGGTAAGGATGGTTCATAGCCACCATGTGGGTGCTGGGAATTGAACCCAGGTCCTCTGCAAGAGCAGTCAGTGCTCTTAACTACTGAGCCATCTCTCCAGCCCCAACACTAAGATTTTTAAAAGGATGATTTTTAAAACTCATTGAGGCATTTTTGAAAATTTTATCATGGAATCTTTGGGGCTTTGCATTTCATAATTCAACCAACACTTTCTATCTGTGTGATGTGACTGTGTGACATGTTAAGGAAGTTGCTGATTTTTGTCTACACATTTATACTTATCTTAATTAAACACTGTAGGTTTAATAACTACATTCATTTTTAGTTATTCAATACCTCTATCTTGATGTCTTTTTCAAGATTCACTTGCTCTTTTGGCCTTTTGCATTTTTATGTAAATTTGGGGATAAGCCAATCTTTCTGTTTGCAGGAGGGTATGTGGCATTTTAACTGCACTTGCAATCAATGTATTAATTCTATTGGGGAGAATACTTATTAACAAAGTTCTGAAAATCAATTCATGAGCACATTACAAATTTCTGTCTACTAAGGTTTTTTTTTTAAATAATGATTCCTCTAAAATGAGGGACTAGAGAGAAGGCTCTGTGGTTAAGAGCATCTGCTGATCTTACAGAGGAGCTGGGTTGGGTTTCCAGCATATGGTAACAACCATCCATTACTTGAGTTCCAGGTGATCTGGCTCACTCTTCTGGCCTCACTATTCATGACTCACCATGGCATGCATGTGGAACACTCACATACAAACAGGCAAAGCACTCATGCACATAAAAATAAAATAAATAAGCTCTGTATAGTGGCTCACGTTATTAATCCAGCATTTAGGAAGCAGAGGCCAGCCTGATCTACACAGCAAGTTCCAGGCCAGCTGAGGCTACAGAGAAAACCTGTATAAGACAGTAACAACAATAGTAAATAAATAAATAATTTTTTAAAATATGCTCTTTCTAAAATGAACTGTGCTATAGACTTTGTCTTTCCAGGCTAAATTTTCTACTTTTGTTTTAATTAATCAGTTAGTTCAATCCCTGCCCATGAGTTACACTGATCTTTTATTTTCCTTTTCTCTACTAAATAATTTTGTCTCAAGCTTTGGTGGCCTCACACAATAAAGTGGTTAATATGTGCTTTTCTCTCCTTTCCCCTGTAGCAGTTGGTATGAGATTGAATTTCCTCACTCATATTTTTTAACCTAAATTTGGTGTTTTGTTTTCTATGGCTAGATGTCTCAAGAAACTTTTTTTTTTTTTGGACAGGATCTCCCATGGTCCTAGCCTCCCTGGAACTCACTATATAGACCAGGCTGGCCTCAATCTCACAGATATCTGCTTGCCTCTGCCTCCCAAGTGCTGGATTAAAGGCGTGCACCACCATGCCCAGTGTAAGAAGTATTTCTTTCTAATTATTACATTGATATTGATTGATTGATTGATTGATTGACTGATTGATTGTGGGAGGAGCATGAGTACCACAGCACACATGTAGACAGAAGATAATTTGTAGGGATTGGTTCTCTCCTTCCATATGGGGTCTGGAGGGATTAAACTCAGTGACTAAAAGTGTTTTTGATCACAAAGCTATGTATCTGACTTAAGACACAGTTCTTTAAGCTGTTTTCGGGGGGATTTTTGCATGTTCTTTCTTATCACAAACAGACTGATAATCTCTGTGATGCAGTGTCCAAAACAGAGCCAGTGGACCTCCTCCAAGAGTCATACTCACCTTGTGTTCCTGGATGGACACCTCCTGTTGTCCTGTATCTCCCATTGTGACACTTTTCTACATCTCGGCCATTTACTCTGGAACTTCCAGAGTGACACTGCTTAAATAATGCTTTCAGTGTACCTCCCACCTCATATGTCCATGTCTCTGTCTCTGTCTCTCCCCAAGAGTCAGTGCAAGCAATGGTTGGAAAGCAACTGAGAAAACTAGAGTGTGGGAACAGTAGGTTGTAGTTTCTTCCGATTCAAATACATTTGGGGATAAAAGAGACATTAGAGAGAAAAATTCTTCCTTTCATCAACATTTTATTTGAGCCCACTTTACTCCACCAACAAACAGATCTTGCACAAGTATACAAACACAGGTCCCCATGTAAATCTGCTGATTCTCCCTTATTGGCTCGCTTTCCTTTCAAACCTGCTCCCTCCTCTTTCAACTTTTGTGAACAATGTGGAACACACACACAGAGACTGAGGAGTCTTGATAAAGTGGCCAGCTCTGCTCTGCCCGTGAGTCCCAGTGAGAGCCCAGGGTGAACAGGGTGAGCTGATGCCAGTCAGTACCAGAACAAAGGCAGAAAAGGAGAGCGGGGGTTGTTTGCTTTGTTTTGTTTTCTGTTTTAATGGACAATGAAATTTCAAAGTTTGTGCTATTCAAAGTGTCTAGCAGCACTTCATAATTATTCCTTTTATCCAAAAAACTTTATGAAAAGGAAATTTAAGTTTGTTCTTAAAGCATCATGAGGTGCTACAATGTCAGCCTTTTATTCCTGGAGATATTTGCCATGAGCATTGAGAAAAAGATTTAAGCTAACTTAAATCTCACGCTTTGTTTTCTTTCTTTAAAGAATTTGATCCAGGGCTGAATCAATTACCACATGTAAAACCCTGATCTAATTTGTACTGGGACATTTAATACCATGACTGAATCAGGCAAGCTAGACAAAGGCTGAGGGTGACAGGCTTAACAGTCTCCTGGGTGCTGGTTTATGTCAGTACATTACTATGTGGCCAGAGATGTGTCAGCTCCTCTGTCTTCAATGGATCACTCTGTGGGTACGAGTCCACCAATCACTTGATTAGCAGGGAGATATAGAGTATCTGCTGTGGGTCAAAAAGAGTCTATTAATTCTTTGAGTTATTGCAGCATTTCATATTAAAATAGAAGATGATGGGACTAGAGAGATGGCCCAGTGGTTAAGACCACTCACTGGCTGCTCTTCTAGAGGGTCTGGGATTGATTCCCAGCACCCACATGGTGGCTAACAACCATCTGTAATTCCAGTTCCAAGAGAATCCGACACCCTCTTCTGACCTTTGTGGGCATTGCACAACAAGAGTACACTTACATACATGCAGGCCATATACTAATACACACAAAAATAAAATTAATAAAATATTTTTAAAAATTAAATGGCAGATGCTTTGTTTATATCAAAGAAATGTGGGGTTGTTTTAGGATGTTCATTCCTAATTTTAAAGATAATCTAACATCTGTGTAATAATATAACATGAAATACAAAAATAAAATAGCCCTTACTAGAATTTTTAGGTATCACTTAAAAAGCACAAATATTTATCCCCTAGGGGATAAAGGGAAAGAAGGAGCTCAAGAGAGGTGGGACCCTAGGAGAAGAGTATTATTAAGGGAGAAATGGAAAAAACAGGGGCACCTTAAATGGGGAAACCGTGGTGGAAGGGTTAGACAATGTGAGAGATACACAATGCCTAGCTAGTTTTAGAAAACCAGAGGGAACCATATTAGGCCAACAACTTACTGACAAATTATACATGCAACTAGATAAAAGAATATAATATAAGCCTAGGCAAGGTTTCTCTGAGACTGTTTGGCTTTGCCCAAGCTCTGTCTACATGGCATATGGTATAAAACTACCAGACTGGTAGAACTAACCTTCTTGGATGTTTAACAGCCATACTTTGAGGCCTATACTAATTTGGTCAGGAGGACATAAAAGACAGTTTTTGCTCCTTTCCCTTGTAGGTCGACTAAGTTCCAGGGAACTATGAGCATCTCTCAAAATGTCCTGTAATTGTGCTGGGTCACCTGTCCTCTTGAGCAAGGAGACTGGGGAGATCCCACCAGATGGACCTGAACCAGTGTCCACTCAACAAAGAGGAGAATCAACACAGAGGAAACATTTCCTCCATGCTTCCAAGCGAAGCCAGCCATGGTCGAGTAGGACCTTTGACTTATCTTCACATAGGCAGAACTAGTAAAAGAAAGGAGCCAGGGGCTCCTTCCGAGCCCATGTGACAAACCCTGAGGAACAAACCCTCAAACAACTTTAAGAGTAAAAATAAATTGTTTTATCTGGGCCAACTGTATGGTCTTAAACACCTAAAAGGAAAGTGTAACCAAAGATTAACGGGGTCAATATAATTTTTAAGAGTCCATATGTATAGCTAAAGGCTACATAACAAGAAACAAGGCTAGACAGCGATACCTTCCTTTGAGTTATTGGCCAAGGTAGTGCAAGAGACTCCCAGACAGTAACCCAGCATAGAACTGGGAAAATGAAATAGCAGACCCCAATCTTACCTAAAGGAATATTGACAACTGATTGCTGCTAGATGAGGAACAGCTGATCTTCCTAAAACAAGGATCTCTAGGTAGGCTGACTAGATTCAGCAGAGGGAAAAGCACTGGAGAATGGCTGGGGGGTGTTGACAACATAGAGGACAGTAACAGGGATGACAGAGTATGTGGGCTCCGGTATGTGGGATGGGGGAGGCTATGGGAGGGTGCCATTTGGGAAGTGGGTATATAGATGAATAAGACTGTGTGGGATGTTCTGTATGGTATACACACAGAAAAATCAACATTTTTTTAAAAGACATATTTGAGGAGGAAGCATAAAAATTTACTTCATGTTAAATAGTAGAGGTGATAAATATTACCAGTGAAATCTACCTGATGACTTTATATCCATACTCAGGTACTAAGGATCCAAGTGTAACTGACTGTGACTAGTAATCATCAGATACATAGAGATTAAAGACACATGTGCAAACATCTAAGTGTTAGTAGCATTAAAACTGTAGGAAACAGAATTTTTAAAAATGAAATGGAGATCTTCTTAAAGGGTTAAAACTCAATTTTATATCTTACAGGGTTTATACTGAGTTCAATATTATATAACAGTATTAATTCAACTGTGAACCTAAAAATTTGCAGCCACTTTTAAAAGAGATGTGTCCTTGCTCTGGAGTGTGTTACTGAATATGTTAAAGCTGTAATGAAATGATTCTTATAATCATGTGGTTATTAAATTTTTTAAAAAATCAAAAAAATAATTCTTCAAAGCATAAAAATTTGCTCCTTAATAATTAGTAGATGTGCAAAACATTACCATTGAAATCTACCTGATGACTTTACATTCATGCTCAGGTGCCAAGGATCTTAGAAAGTAAGTGACTGTGACTAGTAATAATCAGATACATAGAGATTAGAGACGCATGTACAAACATCTAAGTGTTATTTGCATTAAAAATGAGCTTTTCTGTATGAAACAGTAGATTCTAATAATGAAATAGAGATCTCTTTTAAAGGTTAAAACCTCATTCAGTTTTAGGTTTTATAGGGTTTATACTGAGTACAATAATGTATAACTGTAGTTTAATTCAACTGTAATCCTAAAATTTTACAGGCAATTTTGAAAGAGATGCATCTTAGCTCTGGAAATTGTTATTGAATATGTCAATGCTGTTGTAATGAAAAGCTTCTTCTAAGTATGCAGTTATTAGGTTCAACAGTGAACCTAAATATTTTATAGCCACTTTTGAATGAGATGTATCTTTGCTCTGGAAACTGTTATTATGTTAAAGCTGTAATGATAAAAAGATAAAATAAAATGTGAGAGTCCACCAAAAAGAGCACAAATATTTGTCTTAAATAAGACTATACAATAGAGTAGATCAAGCAAAATTTTCTTTTCCAGGGATCTCAAGATATATGTTATATGCATGTGCTGTATACAAGCTATATTTTATAAACATATTACATATAATATGTATGAATATGTGATATATGAACTATGCATGAATATGGAGTATATACTGCAGTAAACATTATTATATAATATTACATATATTTGGTGTGATGGGGTTCAAACCCCACATTTTTCATACAGACTTAAAGTCTGGACTTTAAGTGCTAGGATTACAGATGTGCACAACCATACCTAGAAAAAGATTAAAATGTAGGTTCATGAAAGTGTTTTAAGGGTTAATGACTAAATTCATTTGTGAGTTTCAGCAATACCCATCTATATAACTTCAAATAATTCTCTATGTGAATTAATGTAGACATTTACATTTGCTGGAGATTTGGATTTTTATGTTTTATGTAACATGTTTGCCACTAAAATGGTGGTATAGTTCATTACTAACTGCTACGTAATAACTACTCCAATCCAAATTTATTGTAATTTCTCATCTTTAGATGCATTTCAGCACATCACTGGCATCTCTCTTATGATTTTTTTGTGCACTTGTCATTGGGTTGTGACTCCTTCTGGTGTGCTTTGAAGTAAGCATTGGACTGGACAGTTCCTTTGCAAGGTTTTCAAATGATAGTTAAAAGTTAAAAGTGCAGCTATTAAGCCTTCTGATGCCCCTGACTGTCTCTTAGTAGAAGTTCTGTGTGTCCAGAAAGAGCAAACAAAACCATTAGGTGAGACTGAAATGGAAGTGTTTTGCTCTAGGGCAGGAAGTGATAAGGTGGCTACTTCTGTGATTTCTCACTCAAAGTGGACACAGAGCCTGTCAACATTCCCCAGGCGTGGGCATGAATGCCACATCATGCTGGAGAGAGTACAGTCATCCATGGTGACAATGAATCCAGCATGCAACCCCTCCAAGCATCTTGTGAATCGACATTGTCTAAGCTGTTACATGTGCAGACTGTCAGGATGCAAATATCCCTAATCAAAAGGCTGGCTGCAACTGGAGACCCCAAGTCCAAAGTGGCCACCGTAGTAATGATCACTGATATTTCTCGTGATTTAACCAGTTTTTAATCTGTGATACTTTGCCATTTGCAAGTCAATTTAAACCAATTTTCTGGGTCATATTTCATGACACACTTTAGCAGGCATTTTACTGCTGCCAAAGTGCAGAGCATCTACTGAGTTTCCTGTTCACTACATGACAAGTGATGCTTTTAAGGGGACAATGGTAATTTGTTTTTAATTCAGACAATTACATACAGACGTCGCAAGTCCTTCTTGGTTGCCTCTGCATAGGGAATATTTTTAATCCATTAAGAGCCATCCACAATGGTTTGCTTTTATTTTTTTCACCACGTAAATTCCATTGCAGTCATCCTCAGTTGAAAATATGGCAGAGATTTTAAGCCAGCTTGCCTTATAAAGAAAAATTCACTTCCTTTTTGGGATGCTTGCTCAGATTGTCATGGCATCATCTGGTATTATTCAGTAGTCTAAGAAATCTCTTTTCCATTAAAAATAAAAGTATGCTTCTTTTTAAAGAATCTTTCGTATATGTGTATGTGCATGTACATGGTGTGCGTATGTCTGTACGTGTGCGTGTCTTACATGTGAGTGCAAGTGCTCACGTGCCATTAAACACATGGGAAGGTCAGAGGGCAATCTTGGGTGTCACTCCTCAACTTCCACCTTGTTTGACAGAGGGTCTTGTTGTCCAGCACTGCATACGCTGGCCTGTAAGCTTCCCAGGCATTCTCCCGTCTGTCTCCATCTCGATGGAGGAGTGCTGGGATTGCAGTTGTGTGCTACTGTGTCTCCTTTTGGGGTCCTCACACTTGCACATGAGGACCAAGCAACATCTCCACAGTCTAATATTTCAAGTGAAAGGAAATCTCCTTGTATTCATAATGAACACTGTCCAGCATCCTTGTTATTGTTTTTAAATGTAGGTTTGAGTTCTGAGGAGAGCTGTGGGCATGGGAAGCTGTGAACAGTACCTGTGGACCCATCGAACTTTCAGTTAACAAGAATGACAGGTCTGCAGTTGCCTCCTTCTGAGACTCGGACTTTGTAAGGACAATGCTAACAGTTAAGGCATCTGTCTGGGAAGAATAAAGGACAGCAGGATTTAGGAAGCCAAGTGTGAACTGAAGTCATTTCACACCCAGGTGTCTGGTGAGTGTCAGAGAAACTGCCTCACCAGAATTTGCTGTCTTTAGGCTGTCTCAATTCTCTTAAGTGGACTTCCTGTGTGATTTCATAAGACTGAGTAATGACCAATGAGTAAGTGTTTCAGGCCATCAAACTCCAATTCAATGAAACATTGAAAAGTAAAGGTAGCTGCTAATCCAGTTCTAGAATGGAATAGACTCTTGTAGGAACCATAGTTACTTCTTTTCTGATAGGAATTTGGCAGAGGTTCAGGAACAGACATACAAAGCACATATATCACACTGGGGCCGTGAGATATGTTTTCCAGTCTTGAAAGGCCCTGTGCTGACAGCCTGTGATAACATTTAGCCATGATTTCTTCCTAGAGCTACAGTAACACAGAGAAGTCTTGACACGGCCTTCCATTTACATGTGAGAAAGCCCACCCCATCTTACCCACCTAAGCCAGGACTTTTCCCCAGATCACAGCTGGCCTCCCTTCAGCCTTCTCCACAATCATCCCGTGCGACCTTCACTGACCTTGCCACCCTCCTCTGAGTCACCAGTTCATCTCCTTGCTGGTTGCTCCTTCACCCTGAGGTAGTTCTTTGTCCAGAGCCCGGACGATTCCTGCTCTGCTCCACCTGAAGTCTTCTTTGTCCCATGCAGACTAAGTAAGCCTCCCAGCCTGTTCCAGCCAGCGAGCTGCCTTGGTGTTTGACTGTCTCTTCTCACTCCCTTCTTCCTCCATTGCTTCGGTTTCTCACCAAACTCCATTCCTGCTGGCCTTAACGGTCTTCGTGAGCCATCAGATATTATTTCATATACTCAGTGTGTGTGCTGACTTACTTTATTTTTCACCTATTAAGGTCCATCGACATCAATGTCAAGACTTTTACACTCTTTGCTCTATCATATTTCATCTTTTTTGGTCCATTATTTGCTCGGTATGCCCACATTCTTCCCTTTCGAACTGGAAATGTTTACTTGGTTCCATTGTCTGTTGGAAGTATGTAACTTGTCTTTTGATTTTATATGGGCTTACAGTTAAGATTGCCTTTGAGTCTCAGAAGAGACTTTGGACTCTAGATTTTTGAATAATATTGAGAGTGGTAAAGACTATGGGGACATTTGAAGGAGGAGTAAATGCATTTTGCATTTTATAGGGTCATGAGACTATGGGGGCCATAGAATGGAGTGTGGTGGTTTGAATGAGAGTGTTTGCCATAGGCTCCAAGTGTTTGGACATTTTGTCCCCAGTTGGTGGCGCTGTTTTGGGAAGTTTTAGGAGGTGCAGCCTTGCTGGAGGAAGCACATCACTGGGTGCAGGCTTTGAGAGTTCTTAAGCCTTTTCAGATCTCCAGTCACTCTCTGCTTCCTGTGCCTGCTTGACGACGTGATCACTCACCTTTCTGCTCTGGCCACCTTGACAGCCATGCCTTCCCCACCAGTGTGTATTCTAAGCCTTTGAACTATAAGGAAAATAAACTTTTCCTTCTATAAGTGGCCTTGGTCATGGTGTTTTATCACAGCAACAATGAAGTCATCCATGTGTAGTGCAGCACCAGGCCCAGAGAATAAGTAGTTTATACACAATATATTGGATTCCTTGTTAAATGGAGCATCACATGCTAAGAAGTATTAAATGACTGACTGCACAGCTCACGGGTGTCTATTAAAAACTGCAGATACTTTATGAATTAGTGCTGCCAAACCACCTGGGCTGCAAGATCTCAATTTTTATAGAACTCCTTACGTAAGTTTGGGAAATATTACAAACTGGAACCGAAGGACTTTACAAGGTAACCTCTTCTAAATCCTTCCTGGACCCGGTGCTTCTGTGCTGTTTTCACATTTCAATTTCTGTTATCAAATCCTGGCTCTCCTGACCTCCGGCATCTTTGTTCCTTAGACTCCAACCTGCTTTCTGTCCTAATGCTATTATAATGGTTGCTTTCATCTCCATTCTTTATGAGCTCATTTAGTCAGAGTCCCTTCTGCCAAAACTGCTTTTCTCAACTATCACTTTCACTGTCAATATCTTTCTCCAGTCTTTCATTGCTTTTACCTCCTTCTTGTTCATTTTCTATAGAACTGCATCACTGTGTTTTATTCTGCGCACTGACAATGTAAACAAATTATGATCTGTGATTTTCAAGACATGTATGGCTGAAACATACGTGGAGTGGCGTTGGCTTTTGGCTGGCTGAGGTGGATGAGATACAGTTCATGTGACTGGCTCACAACTCCTTATCGAGGTTGCCACTTGCAGCAAATAGAACCTGAAGACAACAGAAAGGAACTGGAAAGATGATTGAGTAGTTGAGAGCATTCACTGCTCTTTCAGAGGACTCAGATCCACTTCCATCACCCATATGGCAGCTCACAACCCTCTGTAACTCTGGTTCAAGGAGATCAAACATCTGGTCTCCATGCACATCGCATGCATGCAGTACACAGACAAAACACTCACAGGTATAAAATATAACAGCAGAAAACACACAACTTCTCGGTCAGACATGGGTCATTTTTAAGTTATCTGAGTACCAACCATGCCTGTGAGAGGTAAGAGGCACTGATGTTGCCAGGCTCAGTCAGATGCATATGTTATAACCACAGAGGCCAACGTTTGAAAACTCAGAAATATCTCAGTGTTCTATACAGATCTGCTTAACTCACTGCTTTCTAACATCTATCAATGCTTTCCATTTAATCTTCCCTGCATCTAGCACCTTCTTTTGCATGTTCCTTGGATGAGATCATGCTTATGAATTTTACTGTTCATGCTACATCATGATCTCAAGTGAAGATCTCATAAAGCTGCCTCCCTCCTTCCAACAAAGATGAGAAACAGCAAGATTTAAAACCAGGCTTTCTGTTCCTCTTCCCATGGCCTGCCTTCATGAAGCATCCTTTCACTGGAGCCTATCTGCAGGCCATTGACTAAATCCAGGGCAGTGTAGACATCAAGGAGGCAACAGGGGTAGACGTACCACATACCCAGTCTCACATGGTCTATTTTTCCCATCTCTCCTAAGGGAAAGTGGTGAGGGATAACAGAACAATACTGAGAATTACTTGTAAAAGTCATAGCCCAGGGAAACAGGCTCAGGAAAAGACAAGAGACCCAATCATAGGACTACAAAATCCTCCCCCTGACCCAGAATGGCAGCAGCAAGTCAATGGGGCTCCTGTGTAACTAAGAAAATACAATTGAAAGAATAGTGCCTCTTAGACAGATACACACAATGTATGTGGGGGGGGGGAGTGAATACACACATATGCTACACTTAGAGAGGGAAAAGGAATATAGTGAGAGGAAGAGAGGACGTTATATATCTCAGACTGGCCTCCAACTTACAATCCTCTTATCTCAGCCTCCTAAGCACCCACCATCAACTCTCCTTAGAAAATACTTAGTAATCCTCTATGAGAACAGCAAAACAACAAAAGATTTGAAAACAAAGACACTGGAGGCAGTTGTGGCCTCCACTGACATGGTGATGGTTCACAGTAAGCACCCTCTCCCTGTCTCCTAGCTAGATTAACATAAATATGCACATGTATGTAGGCCAGCCTGCCTGCTGTAGTATGGCTGAGCCCTATTTCCTAAGGGCTCCTGTCATCAGCTGATCTGTAGGGTGATGGTGTTGAGATCATGGAACCATTTAGAGTGAGGCTGATGGAGGGTAATTAGGTCCTTCCTTCAGGATGAATGGAAACAGCTTTGATGGGACTCACACAAGTAATTTCAAGAGTGAGTTGCTGCAGAATCCTGACTCCACATCTTGTCTGGCTTTTGGTCCCAGCATGCACTCCTCAAACACATGGTTCTGCTATCATCACATCACCTGCCCTCACCAGAGGTAGAACAAGTGTAGCAACCTGATTGTAAACGTCCTGCCTCTGCTGTATAGGACTGTCCTCCAGCAGACAGATGCCAGCTTCCCAAGCTCAGTTGTACCTACTTGCCTAGGATCAGCATAGCCAATCTTGTTAACTGTCATGTCCTGCAAGGAAGGCGGGACAAGAACCCTCACCTGAGATTCTAGCCACAGAGCCCAGTCAACCAATCACTCTAGTTACAAGTAGCCTGTGAGAGGGGCTAAGGGTATACAGGCTAAGAAAGCCGAGGGGAAGCTTTTTTTTTGCCATTTTGAGTGGCCATGGAGAAGTCACCATCCATGCTGGGGTAAAGACTTTGCAGTGTGGCCTTAGAGGGGGAGCACCTACACTCCTGAAAGTAAACCCTCACCCATTGCTCTGTAAGTAAGTCCATTAACTCATTGGTTTCCCAGACTACAGTTTACACACACACCCACACCCACGACCACCATCAAGGAATTTTAGCAACAGTCCAAAACTATGAGCTAAACAAACCCCATTTTTAAAATAAATTTCCTACTATCAGGTTATTTGTACTCTACAAATAACTGAGGCGATGCTTAAGTTCATTTTCTGTTTTGCAGCTTGCATGGCAAGCCAGCCACATTAAAAATAGGCAAGACTTCACAGCCTCATGAGAGAGCATGAATCTAAGCAATGATCTTATAGAAGAAATGTAGAGAATACCAGAGCACAGGTTTCAAACTACTCATGTTAAAGTGATGTGAACTGTGGTGGATATAATGGGCAGTACACAAGAGTAGGCTGTGTAAGAAAGAGACGGAACTTCTAAGAAAGAATCAAAAGTACTTATTAGAGTCTCTTACACCACAACAGAAGTGAAGAACATCTCTGAAGGGTCCATCAATAGGTAGAATAAAACCAGCAAAAGAATCATTGAGCTTGAAGAAATAACAACAGACTAACACAGTTAATTCCGTTAACTGTGGGATCCCGTGGAAACAATGACATGCATCTAATGAGAATCCTAGAGGAAAAAGGGAAAGATGACCCATTGAAGACTAATAGAATAATGACCGAGAATTTTCCAAAATGAGTGATAGACTTCAAAGTACAGATGCGGAAGCCTAGAGAGCACCAAGCAGGATAAACAGGATGCAAGAAAAACAAAACAAATGAGTATTCAACTAGGCAAATCATAACAAAAGTCATTCAGTATCAGAAAAAGTATAAAAACCTTAATATGTCAATTGTGTTGTCATGATATGCTTCTTCTAAGTATGTTGTTATTAAATAAATCATTTTTAAAAATTAAAAAAAAAACACCTTTAAATAAGTGAGAAGAAAAGCATCTCCCAAAAGATATCAACTGCAAGTTTGGTCCCTGGAACACACACATCAAGAGGCTCACAACTGCCTGCAACCCCAGCTTTAAGGGATCCAATGCCCTCTTTTGGCTTCTGGAGGTACCTGAACATACACGCACATACACACACAGGCACACACACAGACACATAACAATTATACAAATAAGGGCAGAGTGAATTCAATATTCACAGTGTTTAAAAATATCCCACCAACCGAAAATACTACACCCAGAGAATTTTTCTTTCAAACATGAAGATGAAGACTTTTCAGGAAAAATTAAGAAATTTGTTGCTAACTTCATTTTGCAAGAAATGTTAAAGGAAATTTTGTTATTATTTTTAATTGATTTAACAGTTAAGTAAGTTCCAAATAATAATAGCAACAGTGTATTCTGTAGTCACAGCTGATGAAGTGACATGAACCGTAGGGACAGCATAAGAAATTGGAGAGAGAATTCTGTATTAAAGTAGTTGTATCCTTTGTAGAGTATTACACTGCTTGAAAGGGGTCTGAAGTGGTTTGAACTGTGTATTGCAAAAGAATGTATAAGCATCTAAAAGATAAAGAATAAGTCACATGCTAAATGTGGAGATAGACAAGGAGCCATATAGCATGGGCAATTAAAATAGATTTGATTTGATTTTTTCAAGACATATATTTATTGAATTTTTGTTCACTTAATACATCTTAATCTTATTTAGATCATGTTCCCTATCTGTACCACCCTATAACCTACCCACAAGGTTTCATGCATTCTTTCTTATATGTTAAGGCCTAGTGAGTCAAGTTGGTGTACCCAGATCTTCCTTGATATGAATTCATTTACTGAAGCTTGGTCAGCCTATCTGACATCACTCCATTAAAGACCAACTCTCCCTCACCCAGCAGTGATTAGCTGCCAATAGTTCCTCTTCTAAGGTTGGGGCCTCCTGTTTATTTCCCAGTTCTATGCTGTGTTTTAGTATGATTGAGTTTGCGTGGCTCTTGTGCATGCTGTCAAAATTGTTATGTGTTCATATGAACAAGTTCCCAGAAACCTGGAAGACTGTTTCCTTGTGGTTATGCACCATCCCTGGCTTGTACAGTCTTTCCACCCCCACTTCCACAATGTTCTGTGAGCCCTGAGTGGGTGAGGTTTAATATAGGAGTCCTATCCAGGGACACACACTCTGTAGTCTTTTATTCTCTAGAACTTGGCCAGTTGTGACCTTCTGTGTTAATTGCCCTCGTTGCATGAGGAAGCTTCCCTGGTGATAAAAAGTGTTTTAATTTCTGTGTACTTTGTGTGTCTGTATGTTGGCAAATTCCTGTGAGTGGTGAGTAAAGGTTCCCATAGAATCTAGAAGAGGGTATTAGATCCTATAGAGCTGAAGTTATAAGTGATTGGGAACCACCTGATGTCAGTGTTGGGAACAGAACTTGGGTCCTCTGCCAGAGTATTACATGCTCTTAACTGGTTAGTCATCTCTCCAGCCCCAACATGTTGAGTTAAAATCATGGAATGCAGAAAACTATAGAAACCAAAAGATAAAGAAGAGTTATGATTATAAAAATGAACAAATATGATAAATATTACTCCTACTTTAGAAAAAACTACCTTTTAAATGAATTATTAGGATTTAAAAAAATGTTTTCTTTATTTTTTTATGTGTATGAATGTATTGCCTGCATGTATGTAAGTGCACCCATGTTGTGCAATGCCCGCAGAGGTCAGAGGAGGGTGTCAGATCCCCTGAAACTAAGGTTACAGATGGTTATTAGCTGCCATGTGGGTGCTGGGAATCAAACCCAGGTTCTCCGCAAGAGCATCCAGTGCACTTAACCACTGAGCATTCTCTCCAACCCCTAGAAAAACCTACCTTAAACATTACTTAAACACATCAAATACAACTAGAGACTGCTAAAAGTAGATTTAAAAACTCAACTATATGTTGCCTACAAGAAGCATACTTTAAATATAAGTGTGCATATGTGATGACTGACCATGTGTCTGCTCACCTTGAGGCCCAGTCAAGGTGACACAGAAAGTAAAGCATCAAGGGTAGCTTAGCAGAGAACCCATGTTTTGCATCCAACATCTATGTCAGCCAGCTCACCAACTGCCTGTTACTCCAGCTCCAGAGGATCCAACTGCCTCTTCTGGCATCCCCATGTACCTGCACTCACATGTGCATACTCAAACATATTCACATGTACATAATTAAAAATGATAAAAATAAAGCTTTTATTTTTCTCTCTTTTTGAAGCAGAGTCTCCCTGTAGCCCCAGCTGTCCTGGAACTCAATATGTAGACCAGGCTGGCCTTGAACTCACAGAGATCGACCTGCCTCTGCCTCCCAAGTGCTGGGACTACAGGCGTGTGCCACCACACCTGGTTAATAAATCTTTTTTTAAAGTGGATAATCAAAACAGAATTCACAGCAAGGGAGATTATTCTAAACGAATGGGGGAATTATATAAGAAAAAAGATAAAGTGTACAAAAATGCATAGCGGTATTTAATATGCTTAATAAATATGTGAGACAGAACCTGATGGAAAGAAATGCAATGATAAAGAAATAAATATGTTATCTAGCTAGAAACTCTCAGCCACACTCTCAGTAACTGACAGATCCAGTAGGTAGAAAACCAGCAAGAACATGCTCAGACTGAACAGCCTCATCAATCAGCAGGCTCTAACTGACATCCATGGAACACAGTTCATTTACCATTAGCAGATACATACTCTTCTGAAGCTTGCACGGAAGCATTCTGAGCCAGAGAGCATGTCGTAACGCATTTAGAAGAATGGAAATCATACAGAATATGCTGTCAACCACAATGTAATTAAGCTGCACATCAGTAACAGATAGCTGGGAAACAAACAAAAAAAATACTTGGAGAACTATATAACACAGTCATAAATAAAGAACTGGTCAATGAAGAAGTCTCAAGAGAAATTTAAAAGTATTTTAGTCCAAAGAAAAAAATATATCAGTAACATTAAAATTGCGGGAGGCAGTCAAAATAATGCTCAGTGAGAAATTGAGGGTAGTGGATGTATATTTTAGAAAATAGGAACAACTCAAAATCACTAAGAAAAAAAATCACTAAGATTTTACCTTAGGAAACTAGAAAAAAATTGCACCAAAAGTTAAAAAAAAAACAAAGCTCTAATAAAAGTGAGAGTAGAAATTAATAAACATATAAATATTAGAAAGAAGAAATGATTGAGGTAAGCAACAAAGGGACTACAGAGACAGCTCTGTGGTTAAGAGCGCTTTTTACTCTTCCAGAGGAACAAGGTTCACAAGCAGCCACATCAGACAGCTCAAAAGCACCTGTAACTCCAGTTCCAGGGAATCTGATGCCTTCCTTTATGCATACACACATACAGACACACACATATACATAAATAAAATAAATAAAAAGAAAAACAACAAAATTAAAACTTAGTTTTTAGAAATTTCAAGAAAGTTGATTGACTTCTGGCAAAGTCAATTAAAAGAAAATGAGTGAAGACAGCCATAACTACCGTAAGAAAACACGGGAGGGGCACCATTAAAACATGTAAACATTAAACGTGTGCTACTGCAGGCACAGGATTAGGATAATACTACAGGAAAGCTCCAAAACTGAAGGTAAATATAAAGGTGTAAATGAGCAGAAAGGTAGTTCAAGTTGATGACTAGGAAGGCTCAGTACTTACCAAGATGACTGCTCCAAGATGCTCACAGATTAAATGCAATCCCAGTTAGAACACTGTCCAAAACCCAGCGCTTTAGCACCTTTAATCCCAGCACTTGGAAGGTGGATCTCTGAGAGACTGAGGCCAGCCTGGTCTACATAGTGAGTTCCAGGCCAGCTGGGACTACATGGAGACCCTGTCTCAAAAACAAACAAACAATACATCCTACCCAGCTATTTTATGGATAGCCACAAACTGATTCTGTAGTTTCTAAATAAAATCAATGACCCACAGTAGCTACCATGGTGTTAAGTGAGAACAACAAATCTGATGAATAATCCTATCTAGTTCATGCCTTTCAATAAAGCTGAATGAGTACACAGAGCCAGTGGAACAATGTAAGGAGTTCAGAAATAGTCCCAGACAAATATTTTCAACTAGTCCTTAACAAAGAAAGAGAGTTGAAGGGATAATATGTGGCTATCAAGAAATGGTGTGGGTACAATTGACAGGTAAAAAGAAAATCTCACTCAAAACTTAGATGATAATGGAATAAGGACCCAAGGTAAAATGCAAAACCACAAGTCTCAGAAAAGATGACATAAAAGAAAATCTAACTGTGTGGAAACCTGGTCATGTGTTCTTAGATTCAGACCTCAAAACACAATCCATGAAAAATAATCAAGTAATAAGACAGACTATTTTAAGTTAAAATTTTTTTTGCCCTGAAGACAACATTAAGAAAATGAAACCTGGGGATGGAGAGATGATTCAGACATTAAGAGCACTGGCTGCTCTTGCAGAGGACCTGAGTTCGATTCCCAACGCCCACATGCCAGCTACCAACCATCCTTGATGCCAGTTCCAGGAGATCTGATGCCTTCTTCTGCCTTCTGTGGGCACTGCATACACTAGTGAACCTGCATACAGACAAAACACTCACATATAAATCAATTGATTAATAATAAATTAACAGATAAAGAAAATTTTTAAAAATAGAATAAAAAACAACTAACTTGGAGAAAATATTTGTAAACATATGAATGTATCTGAAATGGATATACCTAAGCTATACAAGGACTTCTTAAACAACTAGAAAACTGAAGTTTGAGGTGGTAGCTTAGTGGTAGAGTACTTGTCTCAGATTCATGAAGCCCTGGGTTCAATCCTCAGGCCTAGATGGAGTCACAGCAGAATTGTACCAGACATTTAAAGAAGATTTATATCCAATACTATTTAAATTATTCAAAAAGATAGAAACAGAAGGGAACTTTCAAATTCCTTTTATAAAGCCAGTATCGCTCTAATATCAAAACCAGGTAAAGACACAGCCAAAAAATAAAACTATAGATCCATATCCTTAACAAACATAGATGCAAAAATTGTCAACAAAATATTGCAAACTGCATAGAGATACACATCAAAAAGATCATCCACCACCCCGATAAAGTCAGCTTTATTCCAGAGGTGTAGGGATGGTTCAATATACATAAGTCAACAAATGTAATAAAACATATAAATGGACTTAAAGACAAAAACCACATGGTCACCTCAATAGATGCAGAAAAGGTCTTTGGCAAAACCCAACATGCATTCATGTTAAAAGTTCTAGAAGGAATTGGTCTCAAGGGAACATACCTCACTATGTACAACAAACCCATAGCCAACATCATTCTAAATGGAGAAAAACAGGAAGCATTCCCATCAAAATCAGGAACCAGAGAAGGCTGTCCACTCCTTTTTAATATAGTGCTTGAAACTCTTGCTAGAGCAATAAGACAAGAGAAGGAAATTGAAGGAGTATTAATTGGAAAAGAAGAGGTCAAACTATTCCTTTTTGCAGATGATATGGTATTGTACCTAGGAGATGCTAAACTTCTACCAGAAAACTCCTAGAAATGATTAACACTTTCAGTAAAGTGGCAGGTTATAAAATTAATCTATAAAAATTAGTAGTCTTTTTATATACAGATAAGAAGCAATTGGAGAAAGATTACATGAAAACTGTCCCATTCACTATAGCCTCAAAAACAAACAAAAACCCAAATATCTCAGAGTAAACCCAAACAGAGAAATTAAAGACCTCTACATAACTGAAGATCCAAACATAAGTACATGCAATTTCAGCCACTTGATATTTGACAAAGGAGCCAAGAACACTTTTGGAGAAAGACAGCATCTTCAGCAAATGGTTCTGGCAAAACTGCATCTCCACCTATAGAAGAATGAAACTAGATCCTTATCTTTCACCTTGCACAAAAGTCAACTCCAAATGGATCAAAGACCTCAATGTGAAGCCCGAAACCTGAAACCGTTAGAAGAAAACACTGGCAGTAACCTAGAAAATATAAGTGTAGGAAAGGACTTTCTAAATAGGACATCAATTGTTCAGGAATTAAGGTCAAGAATCAGCAAGTGGGACCTCATTAAACTATAAAGCTTCTGTACATCAAAAGAAGCAACCAGGGAAGTGAAGAGAAAACCCACAGAGTGGGAGAAAATCTTTACCAGTGATACATCTGACAGAGGATTAACATCCAGAATATATAACGAACTCAGAAAATAAAGAATCAAGAAAGCAAGTAAGCCAATTAAAAGATGGGTTTGGTATCTAAACAGAGTCTTCTCGAAAGAAGAAATAAAGATGGATAAGAAAATTTTCCTAAAAGTGTTCAATGTCTTAGTAACTAAGGAAATGCAAATTAAAACCACTTTAAGATTTCATATTACCCCAGTCACATTGGCTAATATCAAGAGAACAAATGATACCAAATGTTGGAGAGGATGTGGAGAAAAGTGAATGCACATTCACTGCTGGTGGGATTGCAAATTTATGCAACCCCTATAGATATCAGTGTAGAACAGTCTTTAAAACATAAAACTGAACCCACCATTTGACCCAGTTATATCACTCTTTGGCATATACCCAAAGGACTCATCTTATTACAGAGATACTTATACATCCATGTTTGTTGCTGCTCTTTACACAATAGCTAAGAGATGGAAGCAACCTAAGTGTCCCTCGACTGATGAGTGGATAATGAAAATGTGATTCATTTATATGATGGAGTTTTACTCAGCAATAAAGAAGAAATCATTAAATTTTCAGGTAAATGGATGAAACTAGAAACGGTTATACTAAATAACACAGACAAAAATACAAACAATGTATTTTCTCTCTCATATGTGGATCCTAGAACCAAATCTTTATATGTGAGTATGTATTCTGATATAACAGCAGGAACCAGGACAATGAAAAAGAACCAGGGAGGTAAATGGAAAGAAGGAACCTTAGAGAGCAGAACAGTAGGAGATAGGCGTTACTAAGGGAGAAATGGATAAAATGGGGTTATTTAAATGAGAGCGAGGAGGAAGGGATTATTCAAGTTTGGGGATAAAGGGAAAGAAGGAGCTCAAGAGAGGTGAGGCCATAAGACAATGGCATTATCAAGAGAGAAATGGGGAAAATGGGGACACTTTAATTAGGGAAGCCATGGTGGGAGGGTCAGACAGGGAGAAAGAGGGGAGAGACAAATAATGCCTAGTTAGTGTGAAAAAAACAGAGGTAATCATAATATTCCAACAACCCAATGACAAATTATGCATACAATATCTTTAAATGAGTTCATGTGCATAGCTAAAGGCTACATAAAAGAAACAGGGCCAGACAGGAGGAACCTTCCTTTGAGTTGTTGGCCAGGGTGTTCTAAGAGACTCCCAAAATTACACAAGCTATTGCCACAGCCCTTCATGGCCTCCCAGAACTTGAAGGTAAGGCCCTACTGCTGAAGACAGAACATACTTCAGACAGGATTTGGAGCAATGGAGCTGGGACTGACCTGGAAGCCACTTCCTCTGAAGGCCAGTTCTCATGGCTTTGGAAAACACTATGCAAGGTGCTAAGGGAGAACATCAATTGATGGTCCAATACCAACTTCAAGACCAAACAACCGCATCAGTGACCTGCACAGCATATGACATTGGTGAGTAGTGGCACTTTTACCTTGGGGGTAACCAACAGCTACCGAATTGGAATAAAAGCCTGCTCAATGTGTGGTACTGTAAATGTAGCCAAGTACGCATGGCTGGAGAGGTCATAGATCTTAGAGCAAACCCAAAATCTGTCACATTCCTAGAGTAGTGTGATTTCTTACTATGTGCAAAATATGTATTATTATATTTACAGACAAATATCCCAGTCACCACTCATCAAAGAAGCTTCTTTTGCAACAGATGGAGACTATTACAGAGTTCCACAACTGGTCACACACAGATATTGTCTGTGACTTGTCCAAGTCTAAGTGACACATCTACAATTCAACCTCTATACCTAAAGCTCACAGAACATAGAACACGGGGTAAAGAATACAAGTATTAATATCTCAGTTCTCATTAATGATGCTCCCTCATGCAACAGAGGGCGAGGAACACAAAAGGACACAAATGACCAAAGTGTAGAAACTAAAAGTCTATAGAATGCTGGTCCTTGGACAGAACTCCTATATTAATCTACACCCACCCAGGGCTCAGGGACCAATCCAAACTCAAACAGACAATAACCCAGCACAGAACTGGGAAAAAGGACAGCTGACCCCAATCTTAGCTGAAGAAATATTGGCAACTGATTAGTGCTGGGCAAGGAAGAGCTGACCTTCCTAAAGCAAGAGACTCTAGGTAGGCTGACTAGACCTCAGTAGATGAACTTGTACTGAGGGACGTCTGCAGACACTAACTTGACACAATTGGCCTTAAAAGAAATGACAGAATGCATAAATTCCAGTGGGGGTGCTATGGGAGGGTGCCAGTGGGGATGAGGGTATAAAGATGGTAAAAGTTGATTGAGATGTTCTGTATGAAATACACAAAATGTCAATAAATATAGCAAAAAAAGTTATCCTGTGTAAAAATTTGGGCTTCTGAAATACTCTTTGAAGACAGACTCCTACATTATATAGCTTTTGGACTGCTTGATAGCCACTGAATTTTGCACACATTAAAATTTTTATATGTATGATGGGATAAAAAGTAAAACTTCCAGCTCTTTCAGTGGAGTTGACTTTAGACTGGCATCTGGCCCATTTTTCCCCATTGCATTAGCCTTACATGCAACCTTGTTCAGAACAATTCTTACTTCAATATCATTGACTTGGATGATCCTAACTTTTAGATGATGCTTGTGGTGAAATTAGGCAGAACTGGATCAAGTTTTCCTCTGAGATTTTTTTAGCATAAACTCCTAGAAACAGCTGTCAGTAACTGAGATATTGAGCACAGCAAGAGGGGTGTGGTGTCTTCAGTAGAGTAGGGATGCCGGTTGTGGATGAAGACCTTGGTTTTAGAAAAATTGTGTGAAGGGGCTGGAGAGATAGATCAGCAATTAAGAACACTGTCTGCTCTTGCAGAGGACTGGGGTTCAAATCCCAGCACCCACATGGCAGCTAACAACCATCTGTAACTCCAGTTCCAGTGGTTTCAATGCCCTTTTCTGACCTCCATGGGCATTGTACAACATGGGTGCACTTACATACATGCAGGCAATACATTCATACACATAAAATAAAAATAAATTAAAAATTAAAAATATTATGTGAAGAAACAATTAGATATTCAAGCAGATTTCTGAATAAGGAGAGGTAACTGGAGTTCTGTGGAGAGAGGTCAATGCTAGAAACACGTATGCCAGGGGTACTAAGAGGCTATTGGTGTAAAGACATGGTAAGCATTTCAGTGACTTTCCTTACTCCTGTGACCGAATATCTAACAAAGGAGAAACTTAAGAGACAAAGGCCTTATCTTGTCTCACAGTTTGAAGGGATATAGGCCATCATGGAGGGGAAGTCAGGGTGGCAGGAAGGTGAGGTAGCTGGTCATATTGTGTCCAAAGTCTGTGGGAGCATTGGGCAGGAATCTTGAGCCACATAGAGCCTAATTCTCCCACAGACCGGGCTCATTAGCTCTCAGGATTCCTCTCTCCAGGTCCCTTCACAATCTGTGCATGCAGCTTCAGACCGCATGACGACGCTCTTAGTCACAGATCAGTGGTTAGGCTTCCACATTCAGAGCCATTTGGTGATGAAGCTCATTATAAAAAAGATCTTTTATCTTTTTATTAGGAGAATACACACACACACATACACACTACTTGTTATAGGTGCTTCAGTAGCTTAACTTGGGGAGGATTTCTCAGGACAGTTCAATGGCTTCTTCTGGAATACTTTCATAGGCACTTAGGAGGTCAACTCTGGAACAACCAGTGAAGCCAAGACACACTCAGATCCTGGTCAGAATGCCTTCTGCTCAGCAGGGAGAGATGTACTATTCACTTGTACAACCTGTCTGCATTAATGTCCTACTGCAAATCTGCGTTCTGTCTTCACATCATCAAATTGTCATTTTGCCTCAGGTGTCTCTTAGATTATACTGAAGGTTTTTCTTGTGACTAGGGAACCATTAGTTAAGTCGTTTCCTTCTTGCTATTTCAATCCCCAATTTTGCCCTAATTCATGCTGCCCCATCAGGTTATCAAAACCCCAAAGTTCAACTCACGTGCTCTGCTCCTTAGAAGCTATTCAATATCCTAAAAGACAATGTGTGACTATTATTCAAGCAAGAAGGAAAAGGAAAAAAAGTTTTAAAATATGAAAGAAATAAATATACTAGATTTTCCTTGAGCTTTTTCCTGGTGAATTTATTGGAAGGACGATTTTAACATATCAGAAAGAAATTTTTAGTTTTATAATTCAATATCAAGGTGCTATGATTTGGATAAGGCTTGTTTCCTTAAGACTCATGAAGACGTAAGTCCCCATTATGAAATGGTAAGAGGCTGGAGTGGTAGGATGGCAGGCGTGATAGATTCTGCCCTCATAAGTGAATTAGTGGATCCTCTCAAGGGTGAGGCATGCCCAAACACCATTTCAGCCAGGTATGCTGTGCGCTCATGATTTCTTCTCAACATCAGACGCTCTGCACTTCCCTGTGCCTCTGACAGCAAAAAGGTTATCACTAGAGCAGCCCCTGAGCCCTGGGGAAGAATATAAAGCAACATAGAACCATTTTCCTTCTAAACTAACCAGTCTGTGGGATTTGGTGATTAGCAGCCAACAAATGAACTGCCACAGGTAGAAAAAATACTGGCTCCATGTTACAAAAACCAGAAAACACATGTTGAATATAAATCATAGATAATAATTTAAGAACCAAGTCTTGATTTTACAGTATGCTTTTAAAATTTTGTTCAGTAATCTAAAGAGAGACTGTGGTTCAATTCATAACCCAATCATATATTACAGTGGTTTGCATGAATAATGTCTCCCACTTTTTCTATGACTCCAGTATCACTCTAATACCAAAACCAGGAAAAGACACAACAACAACAACAGCAACAAAAATATAGGCCCATATCCTTAAGGAACATAGATACAGAAATCCTCAACTAAATACAAATTGCATATAGACATACATCAAAAGATCATCTGCATAATCAGGTAGGCTATTCCAGAAATGCATGGATAGTTCAATGCACATAAGTCAATGTAAAGAATAAATCACATAAATGGATTTAAATACAAAAAACATATAATCATCTTAATAGATGCAGAAAAGGCCTTTGAAAAATTCCAAAGTGCATTCATGATAAAAGTCTTAGCGTAAATTGGACTTGAGGGAACATACGTCAACATAATTAAGTCTACATACAACAAACCCACAGCCAACATAGTGCCTGAAACTCTAGTTAGAGCAATAAGACAAGAGAAGGATATCAAAGAGGTATTAATTGGAAAAGAAGTCAAATTACACTTATTCACAGGATATGGTATGATACTATACATAAGAGGCAGATGATATGTATTATGTATAAGACAACTCCCAAACTCCCCCAAGAAAACTTCTAGAAATGATCAACACTTCAGCAAAGTGGCAGGTTACAAAATCAATCTACAAAAACCAGTAGCCTTTCTATATACAAATAACAAGCAATCAGAGAAAGAATGGGAAATAATTCCATTCACAGTAACCTCAAAAAAAATCTAGGAAGAAACCTAACCAAAGCCTTTAAGGTTCTAGTTAATGAAAACTTTAGATCTTTGAAGAAAGAGATTGAGGAAGACATGGGAGTTGAAAAGACCTCCTGTGCTCATGGATTGGTAGAATCAGTAGAATGAAAATCACCATTCTACCAAAATCAATTTACAGATTTACTGCAATTCCAATCAAATTATTTATGACATTCCTCACAGAAATAGAAAAATGCATCCTAAAATTCATATGGAAACACCATAAGACACCAGGTAGCCAAAGCAATCCTGAGCAAAAAGAGCAATGCCAGACTGTAGTCAGAAAACCAGCATGGAATTGGCACAAAACAGACTTGTAGATTGATGAAACAAAATAAAAGACTCAAACATGTATGAATACAATTATAGACAACCGATATTTGACAAAGGTGTCAAAAACACCTGCTGTAGGAAAGACATCATCTTCAACAAATGATGCTGGTAAAATTGAATCTCCACATGTAGAAGAATTAGACTCATACCTATCACCCTGCACAAAAGTCAACTCCAAATGGATCAAAGACCTCGATTTGAAGTATGTTGAAACTTTTAGAAGAATACATAGGCAAGACCCTCTAAGACATAGGTGCAGAAAAGGACTTTCTAAATCAGACATCAGTCACTCAGGAATTAAGGTCAACAAATGGAGCCTCATTAAAGTAAAAGGCTTCTGTACAGCAAAGGAAACAATCAACTGAGTGAAAAGGCAGCTGACAAGGTGGGAGAAAATCTTCATCAATTACTCAGCTGAGAGAAAGTTAATATCTAGAATACACAAAAAGCAGAGAAGCAAGAAAACAAATGACCAAATTTTTTAAAGTGGGCTAGGAATCTGAACAGAGAGCTCTCAAAAGAAGAAATAACAATGCCTAGGAAACACCCTAAAAAGTGTTCAACAATCTTCGTAACTAAAGTAATGCAAATCAAAACTACTTTAAGATTTCATCCAAGCCCAGTGAGAATTGCTAAGATAAAGAGAACAAATGACACCAACTGCTGGCTTGGATGCAGGGAAAGAGGACCCTCATCCACTGGTAGTGGGGTTGGAAGCTGGTGTAACCACTGTGGAAATCAGTATGAAGAACTCTTTTTTAAAATTTTAATGTATTTATCGATTTTTATTTATGTATTTTTATTGTATGTGTATGAGTGCTATGCCTGCATGTATGTAAGTGCACTTGTGCTTTGTAATGCACTCAGAGGGCAGCGGGGGGAGTCCAGTCAGAGCCCCTGGAACTAGAGTTAAGCATAGTTGTTAGCTTCCATGTGGGTGCTGGGATTTGAACCCAGGTCCTCTGCAAGAGTAGCCAGTGCTCTTCATTGCTGAACCATCTTTCCAACCCAAGAACTCTAAAAAGCATAAAAATAGATTTACCATATAATCAGGTCATACTTCTTGGCATATACCCAGCGGGCTCATCCTGCTACAGAGATACTTACACAGCCATGTTAGTTGTTGCTCTTTTCACAATAGCTAAGAAACAGAAACAACATAAATATCCCTGAACCGATGAACAGATAATGGAAACAGTTTCTGGTATTGGAACTCTTGGTCCCCAGTTTGTGGGGAAGTTTAGGAGGTCATGGAACTTTTAGGGGGTGTGGCCTTGCTGGAAGAAGCTTATCACTGGGGCAGAGTTTGCAAGTGCACAGCCTTGTCCCACTTCCAGTTCAGTCTCTGTTTCCTGTGTGTGACTAAAGACGTGAGCTCTCAGCTTCCTGCTCCTGTTGCCATGCAGCCCCTGGAAGATGGACTCTGATCCCTCTGGAACCATAAGCCAAATGAAACTTTTCTACAAGTTGCCAGTGGTCATGGTGTTTTATCACAGCAAGAAAAGCAACTGATACAGAAGTGATATATGAAACACATTTAAAGCAAAAAGAACAAAGCTTCTAGTTAGCCAACGTCATGCTATAGAGGTTGTTGCCTCTTTTACTAAAGGACGTTGGGAATGTGAATGTGAAAGGATGTTGGGACTCTGAATGTAAAGGTGCATTCAGTGAGACATAGAGAACACCAAAACCATGCAGCACAAGGTAGCAAGAAGGGGTGCCCAAAGTCACCTCACTTAGCAGAGCAGTGTCAGAGGAACTAATAAAGGAGATGGGCATACCCAGAAGGCAAGCTAGGCATCTTTCCTTCTCTAGAGAGGAAAAGAGGTGGCCAGGGTCAAGGGGGAGTTCTTTCCTGGACCTATTTTCATCCTTTAAACTAGAAGAGGTGATCTGGGAATTTTCTAAATGTAAGCTAAATTTGAGGAAAGTACTCCATCAGTCTGAAAGGAGACACAGACTTTGCCTAGAAACCAGCTTCCTGGAAAAACGTGATACCAAATGCTGACAAGGATATGGGGAAGAGGAACCCTCATTCACTGCTGATATGACTGCAAACTGGTGCAATCACAATGGAAATTAAGATGGCGAAGCTTTAAAAATCTAAAAATAGGGGCTGGAAAGATGGTTCAGCAGTTAAGAGTGCTGACTGCTTTTGCAGAGGACTCAGGTTTGGTTCTTAGCACCTATGTGACAGCTAACAGTTGTCCATAACTCCACTTCCAGGGGATCCAGTTCCCTCTTCTGACCTCTTTCGGCATTTCATGACATGGGTGCACTTACATACATGCAGGCAAACGCTCATACACATAAAATAAAATACTGTATTTTTTTAAAAAATATATAAATTACCATATGATCCAGTTATATCAGTCCTAGGAAAATATCCAAAGGTCTCAACATCCTACTACAGAGATACTTGCTGAGTCATACTTGTTGCTACTCTTTCCATTAAGAAATGGAAACAACCTAAATGTCCCTTAACTGCTGAACAGATAATGAAAATGTGGTACAGTTACACAATGGAGTTCTACTCAGGAGTGAAGAAAGATGAAATCACGAAATTTGTAGGTAAATGGATGGAACTAGAAACTGTTATACTAAGTGAACTAACACAGACTCAGAAAAACAAGTGATATTTCTCTCTCATTTGTCGATCCTAGCTCCAAATTCTTTACATGTGAAATGTATATCATGATGTGATTGCAGGAAGTAGAAAATGGAAAGAGGAAGGATCAAGAGGAAGAAGGCGCTCCAGAGAGGGGTAGAGTAGGAAGTAGGAATTATCAAAGAGAAGATGGCAAAAGTAATGGACACTTTAAATGGGGAGGGAATAGGGAAGGTTACATGGGGGAGAGAGAGGAGAGGTAAATAACACTTAGATATTGTGAAAAACAAAGGGAAATGTATTATGCCAAAAGCCTATAGAAAGTGCACATAATGTGTGTATGTGTGTGTGTGTGTGTGTGTGTGTGTGTGTGTGTGTGTATGTGTAGCTGAAGGTAATAAAATAAAGAAAAAAAACAGTGTCAGGCAAGGAAAACCTTCCTTCCTTTGAGTTGTTTGTCAGGGTGGCCTAAGAGACTCCCCAAATAACACAAGCTATTGCCATAGCCCTTGACTGCCTCCCAAAACTTCAAGGTAAGACCCTATTGCTGAAGACACAGGACCTGAAGCAATGGAGCTGGAACTGACCTGGAAGCCTCCTCCCTGAATACTAGCTCTCATAGTGTCAGATGATACTATGCAAGTGCCAAGGGAGAAAACCAATCAGTAATACTACCCATTTGTAAAGTCTGAACCACAGGATGACTAGATCAGCAAATAATCTCTACTGATGCAGTAGTGGCAATTTTATCTTGAAGGTAACCAACAGCTGTCTAATTGAACTTAAGGCCTGCTCAATGTAATGGACTTATGTGTGGTACCTTAAATATAGCCAAATACACATGGTTGGAAATGGATTAGAACCTAGAGTTTAACTAGTTTTGTCACTTTTCTAGACAATGCAGATTCAATCAGACAAAAATTCAGCACAGAACTAGGGAAATGGGCAACAGGCTCGCACTTTTCCCAAGAAACTATTGGCAACTGATTACTGCTGGGTGAGGGAGAGTTGATCTTTTATTTTTATTTTTGTTTTTTGGTTTTTTTTTTGGTGTATTTGTTTGTTTTTTGACAGGTTCTCCCTAGTCCCAGCCAGCATGGATGGAAGTTACTATGTGGACCAGGCTGGCCTCAGTCTTGCAGAGATTCATTCAGTCTTCCTGAGGGCTAGGATTAAAGGCATGTGTGAGCTGATTTTCTTTAAGGGAGTGACTCTGGATAAGCTAACTAGACTCCAGTGGATGAACTTGCACAGAGTGTCATTTGTGCACAAAAGCTTGTTTTGATAGGCCTTAACATAAATGACAGAATTCAAGAAATCCTGGGGGGGGAGAATGTAGAGTGGATGGGAGTGCTAAATACGATTAAGATGTCTTATATGGGGGTTGGGTATTTAGCTCAGTGGTGGAATGCTTGCCTAGCAAGCACAAGGCCCTGGGTTTGGTCCTCAGTGCCAAAAAAAAAAAAAAAAAAAAAAAAA
>NW_008351177.1:1077561-1110068 GCF_000622305.1 Nannospalax galili
ATTTTTAAGAAGCTGGAGAAATATATTTTATTAGATTGCTGTTGATCGCCCCCTAGATTGCTAAGGAACTATTGGCAAATGATTACTGTGATGTGGAGAGTAGATCTTCTTTAAGGGAGTGACTGTAGATAGACTGACTAAACTTCAGTGGATGAACTTGCACCAAGGGACACCTGGATGGAAATGCTTGACTGGATATGACATAACATATATGACAGAATACTTGAAATATGGTGGGGGGGGCATGTGGAGTCAGGAGGGAACAAAAAAGACCAAAAAAAAAAAAGATGTATTATATGAAATGCACAAAAATTCAGTAAAAATACGTTAAAGAGACAAAAAATAAAGACAGCAACTGTACACTTAAATAAAACTGTAAAAGATAAAGTGTCTATTTGATGTGAGAACTATCTCATTGTGATTTCTTCCTCCTGCATGGGGTTAGGTTTCATTGTAGGAAACCTCTCTATCTTTCCACTAATTGCTACTTTTAAACAAAAAACAAACAAAAAACCCCTAAGACTAATACTATCCATGAGACAAGGGAGTGAAGGTTGTAGCCGTGTGGCTTGTTCTGCTTTGCGTGGTCTACAGAATAACTCAGGACTGAAGAGCACCCCGGCTGTTGATCGTATCCTTGACAATGCTTTTGGAAGAGTCCGTCAGACCAGTAATGAGCATTTTTGACAACTTTTAGGGCATGTAAAAATTCTGTACATCTCTTGTATCTTTTCCAAAATATTGGAAATTTTGGTGTGTATAATTGAAAGTAGTATTGCATCATGAGTATAGTAGAGTATAGTAGCCTCTCCTGCATAATGTTATTGTGGAAAAATTATATATAGAAATATATGTATATAAATCTTGTTCTGGTTGCAATTTTGTTTCTGTGATAAAACACCTTGACAAAAGGCAACTTGGCAGTGAAAGTGGTTTATTTCAGGTTACAATTTCAGACTATATAATCCATCATTGTGTGGAAGTCAAGACAGGAGCTTGCTTAATTGTTCTCAGTCTGATTTCTCTACTCTTACCCAGTCCAGGGTCCCAAACTGGGGAGTGGTGCCAACCTATATCCAAGTTGGGTCTTTTCGCATCAATCAAAACAATCAGGACAATCTCCAACAGACAAGCCCATTTGCTAACCTGATTTAGACATTGAGACTCTCAGCCCAGGTGTGTCAAGACTCTCAGCCTAGATTGTGTCAAGTTGACAATTAACACTAACCATCAAAGCTCTAGAGTCCTGAATATCTCCAAAAACATTCAGGCTATGGCTGAGAACAACTGAGTCTTTCTGAAGACATTTATAATCGAAACTTCTCTGAGTTTGAAACTATCACTTCTTTTTTGCTCAGTAAAATTTCCATTTTATTTTATTTTCCCGGAAGATGGTGTTTCTTCTGTCCTTATGGAGTCAGGTCTTTACATGGGCTCTGGTGGAGGTCGTGGGGCAGCACCAGCAAGTCTGAATCATGGTAGGGGTGTCCGAACTTTCCCTCCTGACCACCTTGCTGTGGATGACACAGGTCATGCAGTAGTGCAGCTTGACAAAGAGCTGGGGAAGCACCTAAGCATCAAATACTCGCTTCAGAAATGTCCCTGACAGTGGTGGCCTCTACTATGTTCCGAATAATGAATTGGCCTTGTCCTCAGGTTCGCCACTGGGCACAGTTCATGCAGCAAATGAGCTGCACATGACCGTAGAAGGTGCGACTGCTGTTTCTTCTTTTTTTGGTCATCTTGGATCCAGGACCCTAAAGAGGTGAAACTACCACTTCTACAGCATAGAAGGAGAAAGGTTCTCAATGGCCAGTCTTAGAGCTTTTCATTTCAAGACTCACTGGAAAGTCATTATTTTAGTTTACTTAAGAACCCAACTTCTGAAACTTCCTCCCGTGAGGCATCCCAAATTAAATACAGCCTTTGTAGATGAATTCATTTTATGATTCAATAACAGGTGTATATGGAACAGAGGGTGAGGAGAGACGCTAGAGAGAGGGAAAAGCAGAGTTTGGGACTTCTGGGGCAGATGGCATTTTGGCGACGGCATACTAATACAAGGGAAGCAGAGCAAAGGAGTCTTGAAAATCCAGTTTAAAATGTGCTGTGTGTTGACAGGGTGAGTCGAAAAGGCAGCCGAGCCCCCGCTGGGAAGCTGAAGGCTGTGCATTCAGATAGAGGCTGAAGGGCCTTCACTGGATGGTTCACTTACCAGGGACAACTTTCTAAGTGCCTTACTTTTACGAAAGTCTTACAGTTCTACTCATCTGAAGAATGTGATATGTCAATTTAATTAGCAAATTCCAAAACTTGAACTTGGGTGTCTTAGACAAATGATTGTGCTAAAAAATAGTCTGACAATTTCAAAGAAATATAAATATCACTAAAGGCAACATTCACTAAACATAATGTTCTAAATAGAACATTTTTGACTGTCATCTTTTAAGTTGATGAGAATTATAATAACGCATAAATATATTTGAATGATACAGTTATGTGGTTGCTGCCCCCTGGTAGTCACTTGGGATGACTACCCAACTGCCATTGGATTTCTGTCCTCTCCCTTTCCCCATCTGGAGAAAAGTATAATTAAAAATGATAATTAATGCAAACGGTTGGCTCTACCTGCTCAATAACTTCCAGGAAATATTAAGATGTAAAGAAGGCCCTGAGCATGTGTGATAGTTAATACTGTCAAATGGATAAGCTCTAGAATCACCTGAGAGAGAAACCTGTGGGCAGTTCTGTGACAGAAATTCTAGATTATCTGAGTTGGGAAGACTCATCCTAAATTCGGGTAGCACCATTCCATGGTGGGGGTCTGGACTGAATCAGAAGGAGGAAGTGAGCTGATCACAGCATTCATTGCTCTCTGCTTCCTAATTTCACGTGTAATGTGACCAGCTGTCTCCCCCTCCTGTTGTCATGTCAACCTTATCCTCAAACTGTGAGCCATAATAAACCTGTCCTTTTTAGAGCTGGTTCTCGCCAGGCATTTGATCACACCAACAAGAAAAGTAAATGCTACACTCCGAGACTGTGTTTGTTTAGGAAGTTGTTATAGTGTATAAAGACTATTTAAAAAAGCACAAATTGTTATTTAGTATACAGATAATTAGATTTTAAAGCTATAGTTAAGACTTTAAATGTATCCGGTCTTCATGTTTATATACCTCTTCATATCCAGAAATACCCAGGCACATTGTTGAATTATTTACTTCAAATTGTTAAGTAAACGATATGCAAAGGAAAACAAAATAAAATATAGTCATTTTGTTTCTGGAAAGGGATTATTTTTGCAAAGTTTGCAAAGTTTGAAAAGTTTCTTCCTCGACTAGAAATATTTTTTCTGTGTCCTTTTATATCTTTAAATCATTAAATATCTTTTTTTACTTAAAAGGTTAATGATTATCATTTACTGGATAGATTTTCACAATTTTATGTAAAAGCATTTCTTGTCAGATATTTACAATTTAATTTTATTTACTTTGGTAATTTTCTATGTCTTTTCAAAACATTCAGACCCTAAACTCAGAATACCATCCCTGATGCTTTAATCATGCTTTGGTTTCCTGAATCGACTACTAAAATCCCCAAATCTTGTTCCTTTAAAAAAAAAATGCAGGTCAATATGAATAACTTGTTTTCTAGATTCAACAAACTTTCATAATTAAAGTGGCATGAGGGCATTTATTTAGCAATGGGGGGATCTAATAAATCTGAGAGAATCAATCTTTCTAGGATTTGAGATTCAGAAACTCTCTGACAAAGAGAGCTTATGGGAGAGGTGGATAGGCACTACATTGGTTAAAGCCAGTGTTCCCCCAGGCTCATGTAATGGGTGCTGGTACCAGTGCAGCAAGATTCAAAGGTGGGAACACTGCACAGCTGTCAGATCCTGCGGGCTCTCTCCTCACCAGTGCATGATCCTCTGTTGAATTCGTTTCTGCCAGGGTAATAACCCAGAACTGGGGCACAGTTGGATGAATAGGTTTCTAAGAATCTTGCTTTACAGTGTGTTTTGTTCACAGTCCTGCTTTCTCTGTCTCTGTCTCTCTGTCTCTGTCTCTCTCTGTCTCTGTCTCTCTCTCTCTCTCTCTCTCTCTCTCTGTCTGTCTAACTTCTCTTTCCCAGGCACTGTGAGATAATGCCCAGCTACCATGAGGTGAGCAGCCTCCTCTTCCACAGACTCCAACAACTATAATGCCCTGTCTCACCATCATCTCAAAGCCACACCACCAGCTTTATGTATGGATATTCTCAGATATCTTATCAGAGTACAGAAAATCTGACTAATACCCTCACTGCACTTTTTGCTTAGCTCTATTGAAAGATTTAGAATCCCCTAAGAGGCACAATTCTATGAGGGTGTTTGGAGTACCAAAGTGTGGCACCTTTGTGTGAGTGATAGAAAGAGACCTAAGTGAAAAAAATGTATGTCTATCCATTTTCTTTTTTCCTCAATGTGATTATTGATACTGCTCCCATCTTCCACTGATATCAGACTCTAGTTTCTTCAGATTTCCAATATGGACTCAATACTAGCTGCACCCCAGGGAGCTACAGGCCTTCAGTGATGCATTAGGAATGCTGAGGCATCCATCCTTACGGATTGAGTAGCTACTTGGTTCTCAGCCTCTCTAGCATGCAGATGGCCATTGTTGGACTGCCCAGCCTATATCTAATAAATCCCATTTTATGATATATATATATATGAATATTATGAAATACACATACATACTCATACACACAACCAGTGTATGCTTAACACAACCAGTTATGTTTATAGAATTTAATTTTCTTTTGTTTTTGTTTTGTTTTGTTTAGATAAAGTCTCCCTATGTTTTCACACCTGGCCTGAAAATCACAGTGTAGAACATCCTAGGCTGGCCTTGATCTTATAGCAATCCACTTGCCTCTGTCTCCTGTGTACTGGGATTAAAGCTGTGTGCTACCATGTCTGGCTTGGTTTTTTATTAATGTGTTTGTGATGGCTTTTTGACTCACCTGGGAAGAAGGAATCTCGGATGAAGAATTTTCTCCATCAGATCAGCCTATGGGACATGTCTCTGGTGCATTTTCTTGATTTTTCATTGATGCAGGCAGGTCTAACCCACTGCCAATCCCTAGTAGGTGGGCCTGGGCAGAATGAAAAATATAGCTGAATGTGACCTGTGAACAAACCAGTAAGCAGCTTTCCTCCATGGTATATGCTTTAGTTCCTGCCTTGAGCTCCTGTTCTGACTTCCCTAAATGATGGACTGTGACAAGGAAGTGTGAACCAGGTAAGTCCTTTCCTCCCTCAAGTTCCTTTTGGAGTTTTATCTGAGCAACAGGAAACCAAACTATAACTGTGTTTAGTAGGTATCTTGTAAAATTCCTTGCAGTTTTATAGCCCTCTCTCACAAGAGATAGATCCCAGCCCACCACTGCTCACACTCCATGTGAACAGTCAGTCACAGTGCTGACAGCTTCCCAGTAACATCTTTGGTTTTCTCTTTTAAATATTTTGTGTTTCACAATGCACTGGACATCTATATGAGCATGCTGAAAGAGGTCAAGATTTAGTTTCAGGGAATTCACGTAGGTCTAAGGAGCGTTACTAGTGTTAAAATACCCAGAGGTCAGTCATTGAGTTGCAGCCTCTAGGTTCTGAAGCATTAAACAGTTTAGTCCATCTTTCTGTACCTGAGTCCTTAGCCCCTCAGTCAAACAAGTAATTTGGCCTCACTGTCATTGTGAGGATGGGCTGAGATAATGCAGGCGAGATGCCTTTCTATGTGGGGAGAGGCTCTTTCCCTTCCACTGTCTTAGGTTAGCCTGACGGGCTCTGTTTAGAAGACATTAATAGCTCTACTTCATATCAGAAGTCAGAGAGGTTAAGTGACTTACCCAAGGTCACAGTTCTAATAAAGCTGCTCCACAAATGTGAAGTAGTGATGACAGGATTGCCTCAAAAACAATATCTTTCTCAGAACTGAGCTCAACGGATGCACCTTAATTACACAGGGAAAATGTTATTGTTGGCCTTAAACACCAACAAAGCTTTTCTGCCACCCTCTTTGTAACAGTGAGATCCCCTGGGCAGATATCAACTCAGATTTAATTAAATGAAAGATCCTACACCAGCAAAGCCCACTCAAACACCTCCTCATTCAGCCCCAATAGTGAATAATGCAGTCTCCTCTGTGTTCACCGCATACACAGCACAAGGTCAGAGGCCAAACACTTAGGTCTCCAAGTGTTACAACCTCCTCAATTACCTGACAGATGAATTCCCATGGATGCAAGCTCAAGGGCAGGATGTGTTGTTTTCTCTCAGCTCATTGAATTTCAAATGGAAAGAACAGGCTGATGAGGAGGCAGGGCTGTCATCCAGGAAAAGTCACAGATAGACCTTTCATAGGACATCTTGCATGGGAGCCAACTAGGCCAAGAGAGAGGGGCTTCAGGTGTCTCTTTACTGGTTTCCAGTCATGAGTGATTATGCATGAAGATAAACCCGAGAACTCATCAAAGTATGAGTGAGAATGCATGGCAAGGTATTTCTCAAATGCTATTGTTATGAATAAATCAGCAAGGAAAAAATTTCCACTAACAGCATACCACCTGCGCTAAATTCTAGAGCCCATGAGCAAGGTAATGAGCCAAGGGACTGGAGAGATGCCTCCGTGGTTAAGAGCATTTGCTGCTCTTGAGGAGGTTTGGTTTCTAGCACCCAGGCCAAGAGGCTCACAACCACCTATAACTCAAGCTCCAGGGTATCTGACAACGCCCTATTCTGGACTCTGAGGTAACCCGCGCGCGCGCACACACACACACACACACACACACACATACACCATGGAGGTGGGAATTGCTGAAAAGTAAGCCTCCATTCAAACACCAGAGGCAGCCTTCCTTGAAATTCCATACCCGGATACTTCCTGAGTATTTAAAGGGGCCTCGCTGGGTCACACAAACAGTGACATCAAACATCTAAATGTTCCTCATGCATGTGTGTGTGTGTGTGTTCTGATGAATTTAGGATTGGAATAATCTTTCCTCCAAAGACTTAGGGAAACACGCTCCAGGACAGTATTGTAAATGCCTGTTAGCTTATATTCCACATGAAGGTGCACACGCAGAAGGCTTACAAAGCGGTTCTATAAGAATTCACTTATTGTCCCCTACTCACATGAGGAAGGTCAATGTGATCTCAGTAATCACACTTTATAGACAAAGAACCCAAGGCTCACAGCATCCAAGGCACTTACTAAAGGCCCCACCTTTTAAATGGGTCTTCAGTGGACATAGCTTTAAGCCTAAGTCCATCTATTTTGATTTGTGCTTGCAGGGTTAGAGAAAGGAGTCTTGTGCCATTTCTTGGCGTGTGGAGATCACGTTCTTCTCAGTATCACTTATTGAATAGACTATTCTTTTGACACACTTGGCAACAGCCAGGGGCTACTTGGATATGGTGGCAGTGTACTTGTAGCATCAGCTGTTTTGGAAGCTAAGGCAAGAACATTGTTTGAGGAGTTTAGGTTAAACCTGGGCAACATACAAAGACTCAGTCTCAAATATCAGTTGATTGTGAAGTGTGGGTATTTTGATGGGCTTTGTGTTATAGTCCCCTGACTTGTCTGCTTTTATGGTGTTACAATGATTTTCTTTCTTTTTTGATACAGGCTCTCATGTAGCCCAGGCTGGCCTAGAACTCACTATATTTTCAAAGAAGCTGACCTGAACTTCTGATTTTCCCTCCATCCCATGAATGCTGAGATTACTACCATGTACAAACCAGCCTGATTTATGTTGTGCTAAGGATCAAACCCAGGGGTTGGTGCATCCTAGGTAAGTACTCTATCAAATGAACTACAGTCCCAGCCCACCACGCTGTTTCAATTAGTGTAGTTTTGTGCTATATTTTGAAGTTAGATGATGTGATCCTTCTTTATCCTACTGCTTTGTTCTTTCTACTCAAGATTGACTTGATTAATCAACATCTATGAGGTTCCTTACAAACTTGAAGATTCTTGTTTCTACAAAACATCTCATTGGATTGTTCGTATGCATTACATTTAATTTCTGCAAAGATTTAATATTGTCATCATTTCAATAGTAATTCTCACAGTCCATGAAAATGAGATTCATTTCCATTTATTTGTGTCCTTTTAAATCATTTTACCAAATATCTAGAGTTTTTCTTATACAGATCTTTCCTGCTTGGTTCATTTTATTCCTAAATATTTTTATAGTGATTGCAATGGGAATTGCTTTCTGGATCTTTGTTTTAGACAGTTTGCTTATGGAATTTAGCAACTCTTAGTGATGTTTTCCTCTAGATTTTGGATCCTACAATTTTATAAATTCATGTGTTAGTTCTAAAAGTTTTTATTTTTGTAAGGTCCTTAGAGAAAATCTAGTCATCTGAAGTCTTTCATCCAAAGACGGCTTAAGTTTCTCCTTTCTAAACTCAATGTTTTTCTTCTCTTTCTCTTGACTCACTATTCTGAACAGGGCTTCTAGAACTAGACTGAGCAAAAGTTGTCACTCTGTCTTGTCTTGTATTTGAGATAGCAAGCTTTCAACTTGTTCCCACTCAGTATGATGTCAACTGTGGATTTATCAATTGTGGCTTTTATTGAATTGAGATGAATTTCTTCTAAGCCCATGTTTAAGGATTTTCGTCATGATGGGATTCTATATTTTATCAAGTGATTTTAGTCTACATTAATTTAAAGGATCATAAAGCTTTTGGTCTTTGATTCTGTTAGTGTGATCTTCCTCGTTTACTGATAGGCATCCATTAAAACATCTTTGATTCATATGATGGGTGGTTAGTTTTGTCATCTTGACAGAATGTACACTCACCTGGGAAGAGTCTCAAGGAGGGCATTATCTAGATCAGGTTGACCTATGGGGAATGCTCTTTATTGCCTTAACTGATGGAGGAATAACTAGCCCGAAGGTGGACAGCACCAATCCACGAGTCTGAGCTCTGGCCTGTGTAAGACTAGAGAAAACTGGCTCACAGTAGGCATGTGTGCATTTGTCGCTCTTCTCTTGTCTGTGGGTGTGATATGACTGGCTTCTTTGAGTTCCCATCTTGACTTCCCTACTGTGATGGAGAATCATATCCTGGAATTGAAAGCCGAAAGAGCCCTTCCTCCTCTAGATTGTCCTTTGTCCGAGTAGTCTGTCATATCAATGGCAATAAAAGTAGAACATTTCTCTAGGACAAATCCCATTTGATCACACACTAAATGAACCTTTTACCGTGCAGTATATTCAGTTTGCTATATTTGTTGAGGAATTTGCATTTATAATCATCAGAGATTTTGCTCTATAACGTCCTCCCCGTTTTGTTCCATCTTTATCTACTAGTCCGATTTTGGCTCCATTGAATAAGTTAGAAGAACTTTCTCATCTTCAATTTTTTGGAATAGTTTGTTAATAATTCAAATGGTCGATAAAATTTAACAGTGAAATCATAAACCCCGAAACTAATAGAAGAAACAGGCAAAGCATTCAAGTCACTGGTTTTGGAAAAGATGTTTTTGGATATGATCCCCAAGGTACAGGCATCAAAAGCAGAAATTGACAAGTGGGATTAAATCGAACTATAAAGCTTTAGTATTGCAAAGGAAACAATAATAATACAACCTTCAGACCTTGGGAAAATGTATATAAAATCTGTCATTTACAGAAATTAGTGTCTAGCAAAGCATTCAAGTCACTGGTTTTGGAAAAGATGTTTTTGGATATGATCCCCAAGGTACAGGCATCAAAAGCAGAAATTGACAAGTGGGATTAAATCGAACTATAAAGCTTTAGTATTGCAAAGGAAACAATAATAATACAACCTTCAGACCTTGGGAAAATGTATATAAAATCTGTCATTTACAGAAATTAGTGTCTAGAATATGTCAGATATGAAGAAGAAGAAGAAGGAGGAGGAGGAGGAGGGAGGGGGAGGAGGAGGAGGAAGAAGAAAACAGCAACAGCATAACAGCAATAATAACACAGTTAAAATGGATTATTGTCATTTCTCAAAAGACACCCAAATGTCCAATAGATATAAGAAAAATTCCATCCATGACTAATCTTCAAGGAAATGCAAATCAAAACCACTAAGTAATATTGCCTCAACTCCAGTAGAATGATTATTATTAAAGAGGCAAAAAAAAGAAGAAAAAAGAAAAAGAAAAACCAGCTGTGAAGGTATACACCTTTATTCTCAGTATTCAGGAGGCTGAAGTGGGCAGACTTCTGTGAGATCAAGGCCAGCCTGGTATCATAGTGAGTTCCAGGCCAGCTGTGGCTATAGGGAGACTGGAAACCGTGTCTCAGAAGATGAGATGGGGGAGGAGGAAAGAAAGGGGAAAAAAGAAATACATGTGGGACATTTCCACAATGTTGTTGCAAATGTAAATTAGTGTAATTATTATAGAAAACATTATAATTCTTCAGAAAATTAACACTAGATCTACTTACTGCATGATCCAGCATTCCCACTGCTGGGTAGAGGTCACTAGAAAAATGAAATCAGTTTGTTATTAGAGAAATAGCTGTACTCTCTTGTGTTTCATGGCACTATTCTGAAAAACTGAGATAACTGATTCAATCTAAATCTTCACAAATGGACGATAAGATAAATGAACTGGAGATGTAGGGCACAGTGTAATGCCATTCAGCCATAAAAGATCAAATCCTAGCTGGGTGTGGTGGCACACACCTATAACCCCAGCGCTCAGGAGGCAGAGGCAGGCAGATCTCTGTGAGTTCAAGGGCAGCCTGATCTCCATAGTGAATCCAGGACAGCTGGGACTACAGGGAGACCCTGTCTCAAAAAGACCAAAAAAAAAGGGGGGGGGGGCAGAGGCTTTCAGGCCACTGGACTTGCACGTGCGAACCTGTGGCAGTGGTGGCATTGAGCACAAGACCCATACCAACTCAATTAAACAAGGGTCCAGAGGGGAAAAGAGAAATGGGTGGTGGGCTGTCCCTAGATTGAGAACTATTGGAGACTGATTGCTACTGGGTGAGGGGGAGTAAGCCTTATCAGTGATCTCTAGATGGGCTGACCAGACTCCAGTGGAAAAATTTGCAGTGAAGGACATCTGGGTACAGATGCTTGACTGGATAAGACTAAATACGTACGGCAGAATACATGAGGTCTGATGGGGGGCTGGGGAGCATAGATAGGAGGGTCTAAATCTGGTTAAGAACTGTTATATGAAATTACAAAAGCTCAATAAACTTTTTTAAAATCTGGAGCTTCTATTCTTGTGTAAAAACAGGTGTGTTTGTTCTTTAACACCAGAGACTAAACTATTTCCACGTTTGCTGTGGGACAGCTGAATGCAGATGAACTATCATTAGATAAGTTCAAGTCTAGTCTTGACATGGCATCAATTGAGCTCAGTATAGAAACAAGTGACACATATATAAAGTAAAAATGACAGAATTGATCAAATATGCATGATGCGTTCTCAACTGAGAGCGGCCTGGAAGAGGTGTCTCCCAAATGTGATTCCTTCTCTATTACTTCTACTATACGCCCTGGGATTTTAATTACCTGGTAATGTTCACTAGCTTTTTACCTTTCTTTTAAAAATTGATTTGTGGCTAGAGAGATGGCTCTGTGGTTTAGAGAGCTTACTGCTCTTGCAGAGGACCAGATTTCAATTTGCAGCACCCATATCAGGTAGCTCACTATCACTGTAGTTCCAGCTCTGGGGGAACCCAATGCCTCTAGCCTCCCCAGGCACCTGTAGTCACCTGCACAAGCCCTCAACATGCACATTTATATACATAATTAAAAATAAAAACTTAAAAATTTTTATAGTCTCTTTCTCTCCCTCTCTCTCTGTGCGTGTGTGTGTGTGTGTGTGTGTGTGTGTGTGTGTGTGTTTATGCACCATTGTGCACCTGCAGAGGTCAGAGAACAACTTTCAGCAATCAATTCTCTCTTTTCAACATGTGGGTCCCAGGGATGGAAGCCAAGTCATCAGGTTTGGCAGCAGGAACCTTTACCCACTGAGCCATCTCCCTAGTTACCTTTTTCTTTTTGAATCAGTCAGGGTCTCTTGTTGGTCAGGCTGGCCTTGAGTCCACTATGTGACAACAATGACCTTGAAATTCTAATCCACCTGCCTCCTCTTCCTGAGTGCTGAGATTATAGGTGTACCACTATGCCAAGTTTTATAGGCTGTTGAGAATCTAATCCAGAGTTTTGTGCATACTAAGCAAATAGTCTACCAAATGATCTACATCGTCAGCATCTTAGTGTTTTATATTCATTTATCTATCATATGTTAAGGGACAACAATTTGCCAAATATGAATATTATGGTGGTCCTCTTTTACTGAGGAAATAAATGAGCTTTATTCCCTCTTAACCTTAACACAAGACAGAAAAAAAAGAACCAAAAGTCACTAGAGAGCACAAAACAGGAGCAATACTTTGCATTCAGAGGAGGAAAAGGCTGCAACTGACTGAAGAGGACCAGGTTGACCATGGAACCTGAGTGATTAGTTGAGCTTTAAAACTGAATAGACCAGGCATGTTGCATGGCAGAGGTCAGAGTGGAGGGAAGACGCAAAGAAAGAAGGAAATTCCTGCATCGAGGGTGAGGGACATGTGTTCATACACAAAGATGCACATGCATGCACACATGCATGCATGTACACACATGCACAGTCATACAGACATGATCTGTGCACACGTATTCAATGATCTTTGTCCTATTGTCCTATATCCTTGTAAAGGAACAAGAGGTGATTGTAACCCAGAATGCTCTTGACATGAACTACTTTAGTTACAATCTCAGAGAAAAAAATGTACTTTCAATCATGCATTTCTAGCTTCTTTGAGCCCATTGTCAGCCCTACATCAAAGTCTTGCTTTCACATTTTAGTGCTTCTAACAGGCGCCCACCACAGCGCACACACACAGCAAGACTGAGCCTCGGGTTTCCATGGTCACTGAGAAAAGGAAGGCAAGAGTCCTGCTCCCTCCTTTCAAAGAGTTTGGCTCAACTAGCACCAAAAGCAATGATAATGAAAGCCCAGGGGCTTGCAGTGTTGAAGCCCTTTTCCTCTACCCTGTGACTCACTGTCAATCAAGATAGGATTTTACCATTTCCCACCATTGCTGACAAAAAGAAGGAAAATACTATCTTGTAAAGATCATGGCTATGTACTGCCAAAAGGATGTGAGTCACAGTTCAAAAGCTAAACACAAAGGCAGCTTGTTGTAGAGCCAGGTCCTCTAAGCAAAGCAAACCTTCTTCATTGGATCAGTGTGGCTGCTTGTGGGAGCAGGACTGTAGAAGAAGGGGAGGGGGGATGAAGTGCCCCTCACCTGAGACTCCAGCTACTCCTCACAGCTATTGATAGGCAGTTCTGCCTTAATTGCATGTGGCCTCCAGGTCCTGGGGCATAGCAGGGTATATGGGTTGGAGAAGTTGATTGAGGGACTCCATCTAGGCATCTATGCCGAAGCCATCATTCACAATAGATGAAGACATTTCAGTGTGGCTGCTGTGGGATTACCCACACTCCTACCAGTAACCCCTCATCTATGCTTTGTAGGGAAGCCCAATAAAGTTTTTGGTTTCCCAAGGTGAACATTGGTGGAATCATGCTTTGGTTTGTCTTGGGACTTTATGAAAAGGCAGATACTGTTTCTGTCTCTTCCCAAGAAATTTGCACAGAAGGTTTCATGTTTCCCTTAAAGATATCAGGTCAAATCTGACCCCAGAAATCAGCTTTTAAGATAGACTGGAAAAATACTGATCGTTATAGACTATTACAGATGAGCAACACTAAGGTGCAGATATGGACCAAGAACTGGTAACTGGTGGAAGAAAATCTAAGCGAGTCTTTTTAATTGTTTGTCCCTAAGAACAAACGCAGCTGGTGTGAAGAAACAGTGGTTAGCTGTAGAGAAAAACGCTGACTATGGCAGGCCCTTAGATCATGTTACTTTTGTCAGTTTGAAACATTGGGTGAATGTCATATCTGAGCCACGCCTAAAACATTTTTGTGTCAGAATTCATTGACTAACAATGCATTTACAAACTGTGTTGGTTTCATTGACTGCAACTTGTCAGACAGTCCTGATAGCTGTTGATAGGTGACAGAGATAAATACCAATCTTTACTAATATTAACTCTCAGATCACATATCACATATAACACAGGAACTACATCTATGTATATGTGTATGCGTAGGATCCAGAATGGCTCCACAGAGTTAAAGAGGCTGCAGCAGAGTTCAAGGAGTTCCCAAAAGGCTAACTGGAGGTAAGCAGAGGCTGATAGTGATGCAAAGAAAGCTTTTGTGGTAATTAGATAATAAATCTTGTTGGAAGTCTACTGGATGTACTGCTGAAGAGTCAAGCTTCAGGGTCAGAGTTGAGCTAAGCCTCAGCGTCTGGTTCAGCTGCAGAAGCAAGGTGCAGTACCTTGGAGGCTGTAGAGGTAAGACAGGACCACATCCAGATGGATACACGGATGGCAGGTTCAGAAAGATGAACAAGTGGAGGAGACAGTAATTCAAGCAGGCCATATGAGCAATGGGACCTGAGCTGAGCTGAAGTTCCTGGGACAGCTCAGAGTTCTCTGCTTGGCAGTCCCTTGATATACACACTGAGCAATCAGATGACAGGTCAGTGGGGGCTGTTCTCATCAGTGTCA
The DNA here is from genome assembly GCF_000622305.1 of Nannospalax galili. Taxonomy (NCBI): domain Eukaryota; kingdom Metazoa; phylum Chordata; class Mammalia; order Rodentia; family Spalacidae; genus Nannospalax; species Nannospalax galili. The sequence continues at coordinate 1,092,251 of NW_008351177.1, forward strand.
GCTTCCTCTTCATGAGATTCAAGGGAAAATGTTCTACGCTTTCCTCAGTCAGGTGTGTTCTGTAAGTATTCAAGACTGGTTTTCTTTATATGATGCTAATTTACTCATGTGTTCATATGGTATCAATTTACTTTGATAAGTTTAGAGGATAGAATTCATTTACTTTTAGGAAGAAATTGTCAGTCTGTGTCTCACGGGTGCTGCTGGACAAGTGGTGTTTATGTACTCAACAAGGTATAGGAGCACCCTGGTTCTATATTTGCATTCAAAATTAAATCAAATGCTCCTGTAAAACGGAATCTTTTGCGGCAAGGCACAGCCTAAAAACCACTTTCCTAAGCAATATGGGGTAACTTAGACCAAGGCACAGCCTGATCTAAACTGCAATTGAACATTTTTATTTTTTATTACTAGTTTATATTTATTGATATTTCCCCATTCTCTTTGAAGATACAATTTCTACTTAGGCTTAACTAAGAGAATTCACACATTCCCATGTCCCTGCTGTCCACTGCCCTCCAGTGTCACCTCCTCTCTCTGTGTGTGACCCAGGCTCAAGTTCTGGTCATGCACTCTTGACACCTGTCAGTTTTACAGTCAGGAATATGCCTCTGAAATGCCAAGTATCAAAGATATCATTACAGTGACTAGGAAGAGGCAATCTAGCATTTATAGGGAGATTTTAAATGTTTTATCTTAATAGTCTTATTATATTGCAGTTCCATAACAATTATACAACACTAGGAAAAACAGTGTCATTAATATCATAATAGACTTTGATATGTTAACAATGCTATACTAACCAACTGCTGCAAAGAGTGAAATAAAGTTATCTGCTAAATACCTTAGAATCTTTGTCATTTATTACATGTTTCTAGATCACCGACATCTACATAGTATATTAAAGAGACTAACACTCAGTAGTTTCTTTCCCCTGTTTTCCTTGACTGCCTTCTAAGTGATGTGCACAACATACTGAAAGATAATGGACGTTAAAGAAGTTTCTGATTATTACCAGTTGAATTAACCTATCTTACTTTCATATAGATTACCTTTGCTCTCCATGGCAACCTTGTTTTATAAGGAAGACATTGACATTCATGATGGTTGATGTTGTCAATTAGACAAGATCTAGAATCACCTAGGAGACAAGTCTCTGGGTTAGTCTGTGTGGGATTATCTAAACTGTGTAGTTAAGGTGGGCTTTCCCACCTTAACTGTAGGCAGCATCATTGCGTAAGCTAGTATCCTCCACCCAATCAAAAGGCAAAAGTGAGCTTGACATCAGCATTCACCTCACTCTGATCCTGACTGTCACCTCATGCCACGACTTCCCTGTCATGACGGACTGTACTCTAAAATTGTGAGCCAAAATAAACCCTTATTTTTCAAACAGCATTTGTCAGGGTTTAATTACAGAAACAGGAAACATAACTAATATAACATCCGCATTACAGACAAGAAATTCTTAGCTCAGAAGTGGCTAAAAAATGAAGCAACATCGAGTGACACTTAGGCCTAGATCTATAAAATCACAGCTCTACTCTTTCTGCTACACTGGGCTGCTTCCTGTCTGATTGTGCTCTGTATCTTCACACATCAAGTCAATTAAACTCTAAATTGTTTTAACCTGGCACTATGCAGCTGCAGCCCCATACCCTGCAACCCCAGCCTTTGACCTAGACTGAACTTTGATCAATCAGGACTAGCCTAATTTGCATGGCATTTATTTGCATAGCAGAGTTTGCATAACTGGAAATTACATGCTCAGCAGTTCATGCTAATCTCTGAAACTCTACACTGACCAATCTGTACTGGCTTTCTCCACATGGTGTGAATTTTATGCCAGGAAACTGCACACAAAGAAACTCACCCTAACTGTTAGTGCTCCTCCAAAATACAGACCTCCTTGCCATTTATGCTAGATTATAGGCAGTGTAAAGTTACTAGGGTATACAGCTCTGGTAGCTCACAGTATACCCAATGAACTGTTCTTGCTATAGTAGTTGATGGGGTGAGTTTTTTCACCACCCACCATTCCTTTCCCCACTCTCCTGGCATCCAGGTATTAAGATATTAAGATCACAACTAGAAAAACAGTATGTTCTGTGACCTGAGGGATGGAAGAGCTTGCAGACAATGGCCAAGGTAGGCGTCAGTGTCTTCAGAGGGCACTAGGTAAATTTACATAGGCTTCCAGAAGGAACTATGTCAACCCTGGCTTTAGAATCCAGAAGTGCTTTCTAGAGAAGGCAATGAAGTCACATTTTATACCAGTAGCCTAATTATTGTGAAAAATGAAGTTGTTGTGGCTATATAAAACTGGTTCATATATTCTACACGTGTACAGCAAACACTGAAACACAGATTCTCAGTTCAGGGAGCTTGGAAATGTTTACCAAAGCAGTTTTTATATTTAAATGAGAGAGACTGGGGGAAATGATTCAGTGGTTAAAGAACGTACTGCACAAACATGAGATTCCGAGTTCAGCCCCCCAACACCTACGTCAAAATTGGGTACAGGGCAGCTTCTGTAACCATAGCACTGAGGGGAGAAGACAGGCAGATCCGACAGGCTTACTGCCCAGCCAGTCTAGCAGAAACTGCAAGCTTCATGTTCAGTCAGAGAGCCTGTCTCCAAAAATAAGAAGGTAAGCAATAGAAGAAGATACCTAGTATCAGGCCTCTGGCCTCCACAGGCACACTCACAAGTGACGGCCCCTGTATACACATGTGCACACACACGCGCACACACACATGCACACAGACACATATACAAAAAGACTCATGTGTTTGCTTTGATCAGGTGCACAGCCAGCAGGAGGATGTAGCATGAATACTAAGTGTTAAGGACGCCATCACAAAAACCAAGATGTGAGCTGCGTTATTTTGTCACGTAATGTTTCTTCATGTTCTTGTCAGAGCATTGTTCCAAGTTCACAACACTACAATGTCAAAGGAAGAGCTGTGGTATCAGCTCATTGAGACCTTCCTGTATGGAGTTGATTGTGTCTCTATGACATGAGGCCACCCAGTCTGGATCAGGGTCCCAGCGTCCTGAGCTTCTCTTTTGCAGCACTTACCATGATCAGCAATAGTATGTATGGTCATTCAGGGTTTGGTCCTTGGGTTGCATTCATTTTGCATTCTCTCCACTAGACTGGGTGTTTGAAGAATTTCTTCTTGTCTCATTTATCACTGCATCTCCTGGTCAGGGACAATGCCAGCACACAGTAGGCTTTCATGACATGCTGATGAAGTAAATAAAGAATAGGGCTAGAGGGCTGGCAAAATGGGTCAGTGAGTAAAGGCACCTGCAGCCAAGTCTGACCACCCGAGACCTGCCCCCAGGAGCCAAATGTTGGAAGCAGAGACCAAATACCACAAGTTGTCCTCTGACTTCCACGCACTGGCTTTGGCATGTACATGCACCCCTTGTGCATGCACATGTAAATATACATACAATAAATAAATGTAGTTGAAAAACACTGTAAGAGAATGGCATTCTAAACCCAGGCATGGTGGTAGGCCCCTATGATCTCACTCTTTGTGAGGCTGAGGCATGGGGATGAGGAGCTCAAGACTGGTTTGGGCAACGCATCAAGATCCTGTCTTTAAAAACAAAAACAAATGGAAAACAATGCAAAGAAATGGGATTAGAGTCTTGACTTTATTTCTCATAAGATAAAATAGGTTTGGAGTGTTTTCTTGCTATTATGAGCCTCAGGGTTGTTGTTTGTTTGTTTTTTAACTTGTGAAAGGAAGTGAAAAATTAATCCATAGCACCGCTGTTCAAATGCTAAGATAGTGTTTGTTACTGTTAAGTTTCAGTTGTTGCAGATGAGATCCATGGTCTTGTGCCTACTACTCAAGTCCTACTGAGGTCTCTCCCCAGCCCCAATATTTGTTATTATCACCACTGTAGCTATTATTTCTAATAAACATAAAGTACTATGCTTCTGCTAGGACCAAAATCAATGCAGACTGTGGCTTGTGCTGCCTAAATGCTTATGAGATGCTGTAAAGCCTCTTGGGAGGATGTGCCCTGGAGAGCACCAGGCACTTAAGATCGCAGTGAAGACCCTTAATAGGCTGATATTTACAGACCATCTTGGCTTCACAAAAGTTTTCTTCAGGGACCATGACCAACTAGAGTCTGAGGGCTATAAATCACTTCTGCTCCATCTGAGAGCAATCTGTTCCACTACTTTAGAGTTATGAGATAAATGCAGTGCAAGCTTACAAGCTGTGTCAAAAGAACTCAAGATAGGCGCGCCATGTGGATGAAACTTAAAAATGCTTCAGCTTGCCAAGCAAGGTGGTACATGCCTCTAAACCCAGCACGCAGGGGCAGGTAGAGCTCTGTGAGTTCAAGACCAGCCTAGTCTATGTAGTGAGAGCCAGTTAAAGGCCTGGATTTTCGAAGTGAAAGCTTCAAGCTTCAACAAGCAATAAAATTGGGAATAAAAGTTGGAAAATCTCATTGAAACACCTACTTGTATTCCAAATGTAATGTGCAGTATGATAGCCCTCCTAGACAGGAGATAGCCCTCCCTGCCTCATCACAGGATTTGGGAATAAGGATGGCTTTAAATAGCATCCCCCCCAGCCCGCCAAAGAGGCTTTCAAAAGTGCCTTTAAAAGATATATATATTCTTCTTCTTTCTCTTACGAAGGCCAGTGTAACTAAAAATCAAGCCATAGTTTTTCCTTTTGCTCAAAACAAAATAAGAAGTCCTATTTTAGGAATTTTTCAAAACAGCTTCTACCAGTTACTCTATCTAAAATTGTCTCACTTTTTAGGTTATTTGGACTATCTCTGTGTGTCAGCATGTGTTCCAGATTTGAATATATCATTTCTCTTTGAACATGATTCATTGTGACCATCTTTGAAATACTTCAGGGAGTACAGTTTATTTTAAGAACATGTTAAAGTAATTTCAATCACAGAAGGTTAAGAGCATCAAATGCAGGCAAAATAAAATAATAAATTAGTAGTCTGCTAAAGATGACCTACCCCTAGGAAGAGTCATGAAATTCACCACAAGGAGACTATGACAATGCCCACATCAGTTAACATGCTCAGGGCAAAATCTCTGGAAACTGAAATTTAGCTACATATCTGAAATTGTAACTGCAAAGCTGCAATTTTAAAAATGGTAAGCTGGGCACAATGCCATGTGCTTATAAGTCCAGTGCTTCTACAGAAAGGTGGGAGGCAGAGACAGAAGAATCCCTGCAAGGTCCTGAGTCAGCTAGCCTGGCATATGCCTGGAACAAGAGACTGTCTTAAACATGGTAGAAGGTGTGGAGAGACGCCCAAGATTCTCCTCTGACCTCCACAGGTACACACACATACACACAAACACACACACACACAAAGGGGGGGGAGAGAGAGAGAGAGAGAGAGAGAGAGAGAGAGAGAGAGAGAGAGAGAGAAAAAAAAAAATTTTTAAACTCTCAACAAAAAAAGAGAGGAGAGAGAGAGGGATAGCAAGGTAAATTTAAAGCTTATCATAGGACAATTGGCTCGATTTCTCCTAGAATACATATATGTTCTCCCACTTCATAGCTGCACATTATACTTTGAAGTTATTTGTGTGCTTAAGTTTTAAACACAATTAATTCTGATCTTCTGAGATACTGACTGGTCTTACTGAATATACAATCACATTGTGGGAGGATCACTCAGTTATCTGAACCTGGGTCCCATAGAGAAATTAATCTCAGTCTTTTACTAAAGTCTGTCTCTATTCCATTTCATGTGTGACCCCCAAGTCTCTATCAGACCATAAAGATTTGAGTGAAATCTCTGCCATGACAACAGTTAGCATATTATTATTGCCACCGTTATATTTTGTTCTTAGTAGATCACACTGCATGGTTTATGGTTGTTGAACATTCTTCTTCTTTGTTGTTCCATGTGACTTACACCTGGTCGACCCTTCACATCTGTCATCCTTTGTTGATTAACATTGCATTGTTGTGTTACTCTTTTGTTTCTAATTCTTTCTTTGAATTGTGTGAGTCATTGTGAATATGGACTTTCTTTTGAGAGTTTTGTAATCTATTGTGGTTTGAATGTGAATGTTTCCTATAAACTCATCTGTTTGGTGCTGTTTTGGAAGGTTGTGGAACTTTTAAGGAAATGCTCCCTCACTGGAAGAAGAGCTGCTGGAGATGGACCTTGAGGTTTCATAGGCTGATCCAGAAACTTGTCTGTTCTCTGCTTTCCGTTGTGTGGAAATTTGAAGTGAGGAGTCCAGCCACATGCTCCAGCCGCCATAGAGCGCTGCCTGCCTTCCCCCAGAGTGTATTTCCTCAAACTGTGAACGAAAATAAGCCCTCCCTCCCTGAAGTGGCTTCCTGTCAGGCATTCAATTATGCCAATAAAGATGGAAATTAATGAATGGTCTATTTAAATCTCTTAATTTCACTTGAAATTCTAGAGTTTCCCAGATTTGTATACATTTTCCTAATAACCAATGTTTAAAAGTATATGTGACTACAAAGAAATGCTTACCCAGTGATGCCCAAGATGTTATTTTTACATTATGATTCCTATTAATTTCAAGATAGTTCATATACTTTTAAATCAAAGAAATAGCACATTTACACAGTTCTGCAGCACTGATTCCACCCATCCCTGTCAGCAACACCCTGTGGTCAGGGGACGCTTGTATGTTTATAGCTGTGGATGCTCATATGGAAGCAATGTCCAGCTTATTTGGGAGACCCAGTGTAAACAAAGGAAAGAAAAGAGGAGAGACAGAGAAGGATGGAGGGAAAACTTAGTATCTACAGATGAAAACCAGTCCTCCATGCCTGAAGGATGTCTTTAGCGTGTAAAATACAGTACTAGATACATCATCTTATTTATCATCACAGTACATGGTTGGGTGGTGGTGGTATTGCTTTTCAAATATGAAGAAGAAGGCTCTGGGAACAAGCAAGTTGTTTAACATGTTCAAGTTCCTATAACCTGTAAATAGATAGATACTGACCCGAGTCCCACATTTACTTATACAATTCAATATGTGTGTGTGTGTGTGTGTGTGTGTGTGTGTGTGTGTGTGTGTTTAAATGTGTGTGTGTGTGTGTGTGTGTGTGTGTGTGTGTTATGTATATATGCACATACCTGTATGGAGCTCAGGGGTAGATAACAGGATATCTGACTATCATTTCTCTACCTTATTTTTTCAGACAAGGCCTCTCATTGAACCTGAGGCTCACTTGGAGATTGTTGTTTCTGCTAGACTGGCTGGCCAGTGAACCCCCAGGCTCCTCCTGTCTCTGACCCCCTGCACTGTGATTACCAAAGCACTCTGCCACACATACCTGTATGGAGCTCAGGGGTAGATAACAGGATATCTGACTATCATTTCTCTACCTTATTTTTTCAGACAAGGCCTCTCATTGAACCTGAGGCTCACTTGGAGATTGTTGTTTCTGCTAGACTGGCTGGCCAGTGAACCCCCAGGCTCCTCCTGTCTCTGACCCCCTGCACTGTGATTACCAAAGCACTCTGCCACACTCAGCATGCTATGGATACAAACTCAGGACCTCATGCTTTTACAGTAAGCGCTTTTCCAACTGAGCCATCTTCTTGGCCTCTGTAATTTTTTTATGTAAGTTAATCACAAATGAAGAAAGATGTTGGAAACTGAAGAAGAGTCAGTGTCCTTGGAAGACCATCCAAGGAAGAACCAGCGGATGAGGCAGTGTGCATGATGCATCTTGGAAGGACAGTCAGATATGAGGAGAGAACATTTCAGCTGCCTCTTTCAGAGTTTAATGAGCCATTCCTAAAGCCTTCTGCCTGTCTGTGCCCTGATCACACACTCACCAGATGTCTTCTTGTTGAATGTGGCTTCTGATATCCTTGAAGAGGTACTGACATTGCTGACATGAAAAATTAGGTCGACACATAGCCGTGGAAGTCATACGAGCTTCCTGGCTTGGTGACAACACATCTGGAGAATTTGGTTAAGGAAAACACCTCATCTGAGTCAGATTCTAATACCTGGCAATTCAGATTCCTGACCAATCTAGCTGACTTCCAGACACAGGCACCTGTAATGACCCAGCAAGAAACCATGTGAGGAGCTGGGGCAATGTCTCAGTCAGTCAGTAAGCTGCTTGTCACACAATCATGGGGACCTGAATTCTGATTCCCACCACCCATATAAAAACTGTGATGAGGCCTGAGATGGCATAGTGGGTAAGGGTACTTGCTGCCCATCTGATGACCTGAATTTGATCCCTGGGACTCACATGGTAGAAGGAGAACCAATTTCTGTAAGTTGTCCTTTGGCCTTCTCATGTGTGCCATGGTACAGGGATGTGCACACCCCCCCAATACCCCCGTGAAGAAAACACATACACATATAGAAAGAAAAGCTGGGTGTAGTGGCTTCTGCTTATAATCCCAGTACTGGCCAGCCAGTCTAGCCAAATCAGCAAGCTCCAGGTACAGTAAGAGAACTTTTCTCTGAAAATAAGGTAGACAGCAATAGAAGAAGTCATCTTTGGTCTCTCTATATACACCATCACACATGTACACACATACATGAACATGAATACACACACACACACACACACACACACACACACACACACACACACTCCAAAGAAACTACCTTGGAAGTCACTGTAGTAATAAAAGTTTTTGCCTAAACATCTCCCTGACTCTATTACCTCTCTTGTTCCTTCTAATAACAAAATAAGCACGTCTCCCTAACATATTATGTAATGATTTTAGAAAACAAAACAAATTTTAAGAATAAATCTGAACATGTAGACATGGTAGAAAGGATTTTGAGTCATGACTTCGTGTTTGAGGCTTAGTGTCTGGACTTCAGAAGCATCTTTACCACACTGGAGACTCCTGATTGGTAGGGATCATTGACATTTTGGGAGGTTGTCTCTGAATGTTTCATCTACAAGCTTTTATTGTAGTGTTTCATCTGATAAAAATGTAACATGTCTTCACATAGGTGGAACTGGTAAATGAAAGGAGCCAGGGGCTCCTCCCAAGCCCATGTGACCCCTGAGGAACAGATCCTCAAATGACCTTAAGAGTATAAATAAATCGGTTTATCTGGACCAATTGTATGGCCTTAAACACCCAAAAGGAAAGTATAACCAAAGATTAAAAAAAAAAAAAAGTAACATCTCTCCAACTAGACTCAGGCACTCAAGTATGTTGTAACTATCGACCATAACATGAACTCTCCTGAATTTAAAAAATTGATCCTTTCTCTACCTCAATTCATGATCTTCTACCCGTCATCATTAGTGTGTGTGGTGACTCTGTGTGTGTGTGTGTGTGTGTGTGTGTGTGTGTGTGTGTGTGTGTGTGTGTGTTTGTGTATGTGCCATGGTCCAAATGTGAAGGTCAGAGGACAACATTTGGGAGTCGATTTATAGAAGAAACCCCCTCAGAACAAAGAAAAGAAACGCAGCCTGGCCTCTGCCTGAGTGGCATGTACACAGTTGTGACCTTGTAGCACAGAGCACCCAATTGGGATATGTGTGTTACTGTATATGGGAAACAAAGATTTTAACTGCATATGGGGTGTAAAAAGATAAGCTTTTTCTTTATCAGGGTCCTGCTTTAGAGAAATATCCCTGTACAATAAACTATTTCCTCCTGTTTTCTTTCTTTCTTTTTCTTTCTTTCTTTCTTTCTTTCTTTCTTTCTTTCTTCTTTCTTTCTTTCTTTTTCTCTTTCTTTCTTTCTTTCTTTCTTTGAGTGGTTTAAAGTCTCTCAGGCATCACCCTCTAGTTCTGAGGTCAGGTGACTGTTTGACGTGATTTCATGTCCACGAACCCTGCACAGATGTGGGTGCTCTCTCTCTAAGGAGGGTCACAGGAGGTGTAGCTCCAGTGGCCTGGAACTCTCTACATAGATCAGGCTGGCTTTGAACTCACAGAGATCTGCCTGCCTCTGCCTCCCAAGTGCTGGGATTAAAGGTGCACACCAAAGCACCCAGCTCCAGAGTGTCTTCTATAGGCGCTCTCCTTCCTCCATGTTGGAGAAGGGTTTTGATTCTTGTTTGTGCTAATCTGCATACTCCAGGGTGTCTGGTCCATGATCTTCTGAGTGATTCTTGTCTCCACCTCCATCTTGTCATATGAGTACTGATTAAAGACATCAGGCACAGTGTCTGGCTTTGTGTGGATTGCAGCCATTGAACTCAGGTCATCAGACTTGAACAGCAAGTGAATTTACCCACTGAGGGGACTCACTAGGCCCAAAGTAGACAAGCCTCTTTACTGTCTTTCTTTTTGATAATGTCCTCTTTCCTTTCTTCCTCTGCCTCTAGAATATTACTCTTTTTGACCCCGGAGGAGCTCTCCCTCTACTATCTGGTACTTAAAATGTGACGTTTCCTAGCCTTGTGAACCAGTCTCTAATCTCCACCTCTATGTGAATTTTGTGCTTTTTGTGAAATCAGTTAGGACAAGTAGGCGGATAATCCCCAATACTTAGCTCTAGTACAGCTCTTTCCTCCTTCAATATTCAGGGTCATTGTGAGCCATCCATGAGACAGTTTTGCACAGATGGTAACACCTCCAGCTCAATATGCTTCAGACTCAATCCATTACTTTCTTTCTTGTTCTATGTTTCTTTAATATTCCATTTTAAAATGACATTCACAAATCACTTATCTTAAATTTTTAGCCAGTTCTTTCTTAATGATCTTCATGATGTAGAAAAAAAAATTATTAAGTCTTAACATTTTTTATCAGACTCAGGACCTCAGGCCATGCTTCACCCTGACCTCCATCTGCAGCCTTTGGTTTTCTGAGACAGGTTTATATGGTCAAGGCTGGATTCCAACCCTTTATCTTTCTTTTTCCAACTCCTAAGTGCTAGGAATCCAGGTGTGCATCACCCCAGCCATTCAAATCCTGATATCTTTAGTCATCTTAGTGTATCTGGAATTCTTCAACTCTTTTCCGTCCCAACATGCAATGCCAGGTAGTCCCACGTGACCAAAATTTTAGCCTATAGTGTTAGCATAGTAATGGTCTCTACTCTTCCTCTTCTAAGCTCCATCCTCACATACTTGTGACATTTGTTCTAAAATATGAGTTTATTCATTACAATCAGTGGAATAAAATGCTTTATATCCCTGAGTTATGGACAATTTAAAATATAATCTCAGTCAGGTATGGTGGCTCATGCCTTTATTCCCAACACTCAGGACACAGAGGCAGGTAGGTTTCATGAGTTTGATTCCAGCCTGGTCTACACAGTGAGTTCCAGGTCAGTCAGGCTACATAGTTAGGTCCTGTCAAAAACACAATAAAACAACAACAAACAAAAGAAAAAACTCAATGAACTCAGTGTTGTGAGGGGGCACTGTTTAAATGCTGGAGGCTTCTCTTTTGCCTCTTTATTATTATTATTATTATTTATTGTGGGAGGAGGGAGGAAGAGAGTGGGGGTTTCTGTGCGTGCCCCATGTGTAGTTCATAGGACAACTTTCAGGAGTTGTTCTTCTCTGTCTTTTCTTTTTAAAAAACTTTATTATTTTTATTTTATGTGTATGTGTGTATTGCCTGCATATAGGTAAGTGCACCCATGTCATACAATGCCCAAGGAGGTCAGAAGAGGCTGTCGGATCCCCTGGAACTGGAGTTATGGACAGTTGTTAGCTGCCATGTGGGTGCTGGGATTCGAACCCTGGTCTTCTGCAAGAACAACCAGTGTTCTTAACCGCTGAGCCATCTCCCCAGCCCCTCTGTCTTTTCTTGAGGCAGGTTCTCTTGTTTCTGCCATGCTGCGTACTTCAAGCTAGTTGCCCATGACCTTCTGAGCTATTCACCTGCCTCTTCCTTCCATCTTGTCAAAGCACTGATATGGCCTTGCGGGTACACCTCCACATCTGGCATTTTTACATGGATTCTGGAGATCAAACTCAGATCATCAAGGTTGAACAGCAAGTACTTTCCCCTGCTCAGTCATCTTGCCAGCCCCCTTTTTCTTTTTCTTATTCTTCTTCAATCATTCTCAAATCAGAAGCAAAAGTTCCTGCATACCACCACAGCCTCTTCTTTTTGAAACAGACTCTCTCTGGGATTCTCCAGCCTAATGCCTTTCCTCTTTTGTCACAGAAAATCCCTTTGGTATTCTTTTCATTTTCCCCATTTGCATGACTTTCTGCACAGCTCACTGTTTGAGGACTGTGGTCAGTAGAACACTGGGATGTTTCATCTTCATTGTCAACGTGCCTGGATTTGGAATCACCTAGGGCTCAGTAGGGTACACCTCTGGGCGTATCTATGAGGGTGTTTCTAGAGAGGGTTAACTCAGTGGGTAAGCTCTCCCGGAAGACCACGGACAATGCCTCATGGGCTTTAGAGGAGATCAAACAAAAGGGTATAGATTACAAGCAAGGTAGCTACATGCTGGGGTTCCCATTCTCTGCTTCCTGGTCTACCATGGTGTGAACTGCTCTGCTCTACCACATCTTCCTGCCACAAAGAACAGACACCTCTGCACCACTGAGCCAAAATCAACAATTCCTCCCTTAAGTGTTTCTTTTCACAGGGCTGGAAAACCTACTAATACAGGCATTTTGACTGCCTCTGTATGTAGGTGACTTAAGGGTTCTGCTTCCATCTTAAAATTTCAACCTCTTTTAGTCACAAGCCCACATCATATATGCTTCAGAGACCCACAAATTTAGTGCATCCATACTCTGGGAGTCCTCTCCCCAAAGGAAATATGAGAATTTCTTCCAGTTCTCTGAGCCTCAGTGAATGGCACCACCATGTATACACTAGGACTAGACAGAGGTCTGTTATGTTTCACGCCCCCTGTAACCCTTGGCCTTTGAATCTTCACTCCCTGTTCTCTGGTTTCTCTACCTCTCAATTTCTACCCATCTCCCTTTGATCTGTAACCCTTGGCCTTTGAATCTTCACTCCCTCTCCCTGTTCTCTGGTTTCTCTACCTCTCAATTTCTACCCATCTCCCTTTGACGGAGTTTCCTTCCTCAGACCACAACAGTGTTGGGGGACCCTGCCATTAAGGCTGTAGCCCACCAATGGCAGTAGCCCACCATGTCGGGACAGCTCTCGGAGCTCGGCTCCAAATGGAGGACTTTCTTTCACAGCAGGGGCTTCCTACTCTCTGCCTGACCTTGTTTGGACAGTGTCTCCAAACACAGATGCCTGACCTTATTTGGAATATGGCCTTTGACACAGTTCCCTACAAATGCTGCCTCTGATTTTCCCATATGATAATTAGGCATTGCTCTACAACTGATCAATCCCCCCTCCCCTTTCCACATGACAGGGTCCTCCTGCCACATGTAAATAAAGCAGACTATGATCACCTATCAGGTAAAGCTTTGCTGCCGTCCTCACCCTATACAGTCCCTCCAACTCTCCTAAATAAACGAGCTGCCTCACCGAAGCTGACTCCCGGAAGTTCTGTCCATTGTACTCACGGCCGTCCTGACCCAGTCCGTTCATCACTTCTGCTCCCTTTGTTCTCGGGGATCGGTGGCCACAAGGGAAGAGAGACCCACACAACAGGTTCATTTTCTTCTTCGAGTTCTCTGCTTACCACAAGTTCCTTCCCACCAAAGAGACATTTTCAAGATCTCTACATCAACTGTCTGCATCTACCACCAACATAACCAACATGTGTGTCTTCTGTCCTGCTTCATGTCACTCCACTCTCCAACATGATTTGTTTACCAGTTTCCTGGCTAGCTCTGTGCTCCTTCCCTTTCAGATCTCTAACCATGTTCTTCTCTCTGCCCCTGAGTTTCCTCTCCTTCCCATGGCTTCCTTTCTGTCTCCCACTCCCTTCCCACACCTTCCCTCCCTCTTCCCTCTCCTCTCAGGCCTCTTTCCTCCCTCTCCCGCTTCCTTTCCCTCCTCTTCTCTCTTCCTCTCTCCCCCCTCTTCTTTTCCACCCTCCCTCCTTCCCTCTATCCCTCCTTCCCTCTATCCCTTTGTCCTACCATCCCTTCCTCTCCCTTCCTTTCTCCCCCTCCTCCTCTATCTCTCTCTTCTCTCCCTTTCTTCCTATCTTCCTCCTTTTCCTTCCATGTACTCTCTTTCTCCCCCTCTCTGTCTTGCTCTATCTCTCTTCTTCACGTTTACTTCATACTTCAGTTTGATTATGACATTTTCAGGCAACCTTTTCTCAGTATACCAAACCTTCAACATAATTGAAATTTTATTTGTTTACTTGTCTAAAGTTGTTGCTAACCCTTTCCCCTGCCCAGGAGATAGTGTGTTCTTCAAAGACCTCTACATGCTGGTCTTTTCTCATGCTTTCACCCCTTAGAACCTAAGCTTAGAACATGTGGGACTCTCCGTGAGGCATTTTCTTAATTATTAACTGATGAAGAAGGGCCCAACCTGTTGGGGGTGGTGTCATCCCTGAGTAGTTGGGCCTGACTATATAAGAAATATAGCTGAGTGAGTGAGGGGAAAGGAGTGAGGAACATTCCTTCCTCCATGGTCTCTGCTTCGGTTCCTGCCTCCGGGTTTCCTGCCTTGGTTCCTGCCGACTTCCCTCAGTGATGGACTGTCACTCAGAAGAGTGAGATGAAATAACCCCTGCCTTGCCAAGATGGTTTTGGTCAGTGTTTTATCTCACCAACAAAAACAGAGCTAAGACGGAGCCTAACTCCGTGTGTGGTGTGTGTATGTGGTGTGTGTGTGGGGGGGTGTGGTGTGTGTGGTGTGTGGTGTGTGTGGTGTGTGTGTGTGTTTGTGTGTGTGTGGTGTGTGTGTGGTGTGTGGTGTGTGTGGTGTGTGTATGTGGTGTGTGTGTGTGGGGGGTGTGGTGTGTGTGGTGTGTGGTGTGGGGGGTGTGTGTGTGGTGTGTGTGGTGTGTGTGTGGTCTGTGTGTGGTGTGTTTGGTGTGTGCAGTGTGTGTGTGTGTGTGGTGTGTGTGTGGTGTGTGTGTGTGGTGTCTTTGGTGTGTGGAGTGTGTGTGTGTGTGTGTGTGTGTTATGCGTGTTGGCATATACAGAGGTGGGTGTTCTATGTGGCTTTCTGTCTTATTCCTGAGTGACAGGGTCTCTCACAGAACCAGGAGCTTGTGGTTGTTTGAGCAAGCTGGCTGCCAGCAAACCCCATGATTTTTCTGTCTCAATGTCCCCTCCTGCCACACGTAAATAAAGCATACTATGAACACCTATCAGGTAAAGCCCATTTCTTGGGTTACAGTCATACCTAGAATTTTACATAGATGCTGAGGATCGAACTCAGGTCCTTATGCTTAAGCAGCAAGTTCTCTTACACGCTGAGCCATGCCCTGGTGTTATGTCTTAATAGTTATACACTTCAGAGTGTGTGTTATGCTGAGGAGAGTACATTTACATTTTATTACTGGGTTTTGTAGCACCAGGCATACTCCTTTCTTCAAATATAAAGAGCATATCATAATGATGTAACTTCTGAGGTTGCTGGGCAAAATGATCTTTGTCATAAGGGTATTTTGCAATCTTAAAGTCTTAAAGTACCACATAGAAGTTCAATGGTGGTAATCATTATAGTCATCATCACCACCATCACTAGCATCACCACCATCATAATCATCATCATCATCATCACCATCATCATCATCTCAATTACATCATTTCAGTGCTATTGAGACATTAGAAATAAAACCCAATTATCCAGAAGTAAACAAGAGAATATACTAAACCCTAAGTAGCCTTATAAATGACTTTATTCCTACAACCTACTGCACGAATAATAAATGCTAGCTGTACGCCAACACCAGGAAGCAAAAAGGCTGACAAACGACCTGAATTAATTCTTTTCTTGCTACTGGGGATATTAACCAATTTTTACTCTGTGAATTTTGTGTTAGAAAATTAATCTAACCAGTCATCTGATTTTCTTAGAGTGAAACGAAATTCTTAAATATAGCAAGTGGCCATGTTATTCCTAAAAATCTAGGATTACTGATTGAAGCCAAAAGGGAAGAAGGATGTGACCCTTGAAGCCTGACTTTGGTAGGAACTGACCGTAGGACCTTGGAAAAGACACTTCACCTGCAGAGCCTTGCTTGAACAAAGGGGACAGCAAAGACACCTCCTTCTGAAGAACATAGACCGATATATAGTATAGTCCTTTGTCCTTGACAAAGGTTCCCTACCACTGGGATCAAGACCACCAGGTAAATTGTGAGGCAGCTTTTCTTCTTCATTTAAGGGAAGAAACTCAGGGTTGCCTAAGCGTTCTTTTGAACCCCGATGACATATGGTATCAAAGATGCTTGCTTTAAATGGCAAGAAACTACCCACTCCCAACTGCTGCCTCCCAACTATGAGATGCATGGCACTAAGATGTTTGGAATTATCTTTAATCTACATATTTTATATTTTAGACACATAGCTGGACTGAATTCCCAGTCTCTCATTTCCTGTGTAATAATCATGTTCTTTACATCTCTCTAAGTTTTAATTTATCAGCTCTATTTTTATTACTCCCATTTAACAGATAGTAATCAGACTTAGCAAGTTTCAGTGGCTTGCCCAAAGTCACTCCTCTACAAATCAGTTGCTGAAGCTTTGCAGAATCATACTAACGTTGCTTAAGACTTCTTTGAGCAGGAAACACTGAAAATGTCTGTGTTTGTGGAGACAGAATTCTGATTTCTGTAATGTCCAGAAGAGGTTCTTGAACCTTCTCTCCATCACAGAAAGCTTCTCGCTGCTATTCAGCCTGGATTTCACAACTCCTGACCTTTACCAAAGGGCCTTTGTCTTTGCCATTTATTTTTCCACTTAGGACTAGCTAATTGGCTTTCCTTGGGACAAGTGTCCACTGCCCTCTGATCCCCATCTCTGGGAAACATTTTTAACTTATCTTCAGTACCGGGAGAACCAGGTGTTTGGGGAACACTGCCGCTTCTGCTGCCTCATGTGATCTTCATTCTTAACCAACACAAACTCTGTTTTTTCTGTTATGGGGAAACACCATTAACAGTTTGGGTAGCATACGACTTTTATCAGTGGAAAACTAGACTTTCTCAACTTGATGTTCCCAAGTAAGGCTTCTTCGGCACCATCAGGGATAAAGCCATTCATCACTGGCCCTGACACCTGCAGCTGATGGACCTGAAGTCCTAGGAGGCAGATGGATAATTGAAGACAGTGGCATCAAAGTGTAGAAATAGCCAGCGATGCTGAGGGCAGGCCATGTTCCTGCTAGAAAGTATTCCCTAATTTACCTTCTCTCTGTGTTGATATTAGGTCTCCTCCTGGTTGCTTGGAGAATAATGTTCAGCCATATTATTCATGAAATGTTGACTTTATACCAACCACAATTCCCGAGGCCTTTCCAGGGATCCATGAGGCCCTTGTTTACAATTTTCTCTCCTTTCCTCATTCTTCTTCCTTTCTTCCTAATTTCTCTCTCTCTCTCTCTCTCTCTCTCTCTGCTGGAGGTTGAACCCAATGTCTATAATATTCTAGACAACCACTCTAGTAGTGAACTATATCCCCAACTATTCTTAAATCTAATATTTATTCATATACTTTAACCAAAACAACAAATCACAAGAAATTAATGACAGAAATGTATTGGAGGACTCAAACTTAGGTCTCTGTCAGCTTTTATAAATGGATAAAGTTTAAAACAATAACACTTTTCTCATAAACATTTTACTTTGAAGAAAATATACTTGGGTTAACATGGAATAGATTTATTATGGATATTTAAAATTAATGTATAGCTATGTTTAATCGTTTCGATGCCTACTTTCCACTATGGTGCTAAAAATAGAATCCACATAAGTGGGCATTCTTTAGAGTCCTCCACAGATATT
>NW_008351177.1:1110507-1134369 GCF_000622305.1 Nannospalax galili
CATGTCCACATACATATTCACACATCTCATGAACAAAATAAATACATAAGTATAATTTAAACATTTTAAATTACATATTACCTTTCATATATATGCATACACACACACACACACACACACGCACATATATATATGTCCACATACATATTCACACATCTCATGAACAAAATAAATACATAAATATAATTTAAAAATTTTAAATTACATATTACCTTTCATATATATGCATACACACAGACACACACACACGCACATATATATATGTGTATGAATATATGATGAGTCTGGTCTAACACACTAATAAAAACACTGACAATGGCATGACAGCAGACACATATCTCTTTTTAACTTTGCCAACCCAGCATAGGGATACAGGACATTATTACACTCATTTTACATTTAAAAATAATGCTGTAGGGACATGAGGGACATGTGTATAACTAATAAGACAGGAAGAAGGTTGTGGATTTGAGGTGCAGAACCCAAAAACCTGGATGAACCCTGTGCTCTAGCTTTGGATCCCCACGGTGGGTCACTAGTATCTCAAACATTACCCCCTCTACTATAAGTCTTTATCTCCCATTCTTTGCCACACTCTTACCTCCTCTTTTTAGTCTGACCAGAGTGATCCAATCAAATACCAGTGGAAACCATTCGGGCCTCCAAGGTGGTGTCTGAAGACATCCAACCCTTCCTTTCACATCACATCTCTTGCCTTGGCCACATGTGAGCAAGCCTGGGTGTCCTACGGAAGGCCAAGCAAATACAGAAAACAAACCAATCCAGCTAGTCCACCTCAGACCAGCTAGGTCCAGCCACTCAGTAAGCTGAACCCTGACACAGATGAATCCAGGGCAGGATCAACCAAACCTGGTCCAGATTAACTGGACAGTCAAAGTGTGAATCTAATAAATGAAAATTGTGTTAAGTCATTAAGTTTTGGTATGATGTATCATGCAGTCTCATTGGCAAATGTCTCAAAGGGGAAGAAAAATAGGTTGTTATAGAATCTGAGAAAAATAAAAGAACAATCATCTTTGGACAGCAGGAAGAAAAATATCACAGCATAGTAAGTAAAGTAGAAAAAAGCTCAGAGCTTCCTTTTAATTTTCACAAGAGCTACCTGATCTCACTCTTTGATGTGGTTAAATACGTGAAGGAGTTGAAAGAAGTACAGTTCAAAGAGGTCAAGATCTTTTAAATTTGAGGAAGGTAATATGGACTTGAAGGAGTGAAATTGGAGAAAGAGGGAAAGGAGTCAATTTAAATATAAAAAGACATGCAAGAACATCTCTGTACTATTTTCAGCATTTTGAGGTCGTCAGGGTTACCAAGTAAGAAAGAAAAGTTGCTACCTTAGGAAAAAAAAAAAAAAAAAAAAAAAAAAAAAAAAGGGAAAAGGATCAAATGTGCTGATGTTAGGGGAGCAGTTACGAAAGAGAAAGAGCCCGACTAGAAGATACGGCAAAGGAGAACTGGGCCCCCGTGTCCTATATATACGTCTTCAGAGTAGAATTTTACTTGGGGTGACAGTACTTGTGGGAGTGGTATCTGGGAACTTGGTGAGAATACAGTGGTGTACACAGATCTGTCTCCCCTTGAACTGGGAGTGGATAATCCAACAGTAAGATTTCTTAAAACATTTCATTCGTGAAACTTGTGCCCTCCAAAATTTTTCATGACCCCTGGTATATAGATTTGTAAGATGGGAATGCACATCAAATATTTACCAATTATAACTCAAAAGGAAATTTATGCTAAAACCATTTTTATATACATATACTATTATTAAAGATGATTAGTAGCAAGTTTCATACTAATGAGATGGATTTGCTTGTTTTCACATAAAGAACTAAATCTTAGGTGACTATTTGATACTGCAAGAGGTAGATCACCTTCTTCAATTTTTGTAGTGGATCAATATTTTGACATTGTAATTGTCAATGCTGAGAATATTGTTTTCATAACTACGTAGTACAAATGGTAAGTTTGTTTAGGGCTATTTCAGAAGTTGATAGATATACTGTCTTAATTCCAAGCAAATACCTTGCATGACTTCTTTTTTAATATTTTATTTATTATTATTATTTTTTAATTTTATGTTTATGAGTATACTGCTTGCATGTATGTGTGTCCATATCATTCAATGCCTACAGAGGTCAGAAGAGGGCATTGGATCCCCAGGAACTGGCATTACAAATGGTGGTTAGCTGCCATGTGGGTGCTGAGAACCAAAAATGTGTCTTCTGCAAAAGAAGCCCATGTTCTTAACCACTGAGCCACCTCTCCAGCCCCCTTGAATGACTTCTTTATGATAATCATGTTAGCAACTCAAATAGCAATTTTTTAAATCAAGCATTCTAGCCCAGTACAATCCAAAGATATGCTAATTTAATGCTTGCATGCTGAGGAATGATGAGGAGAAAATATTAAGTCTTTCTTTTCCATAACTACACTGTTATGATAATTTCTAGAAGAACAAACAAAAATGGCTTGAATACAATAAGACATTGTGATTCATTACATACAATGGTCTCAATTCTGAGCCAAGGTGATCCAGGCAACTTTTGCGGGCGATGGGTGATGTGATGGTATGCAGGGCCAATGTGCATATTATACATGTTGAGAACCAAGGCTGTAGTGAAGCTGTGCCATGCAACACTGCCAGAAACACCTCAGATACATCATGAGCTTGATTTTGAATTAAGTGTTGGGCCTTGCATATTCAGAGAACATTGTTATCAAATTTTGTGAGCCTTCCATTCAATTATATGACTACCAGTTTAAAAGGCTGTGTCTTAGTGGGTTCCCCACTCTCATCAATGCCAGTGACTTCATTCTGGAATTCACAGGACACAGAGAACACCAATTTACTTCTTCCCTATGTCTTGTCTCTCTTAATGCACCTGAAATGCTCAGGGGAGGATATTCGTCTTCGGTAGTCAGGTGACCCAGGATCTCTTATTTTCCTTGGTTTGTCTTTGATCTGGAGCATGTGGTCATAGTTTTTCTGTACTGAATTAGACATGACAAGGGACGCAAAGGCAGAGATGATCCTAGGAAGCAGTCCTGATGATTAGAACATGAAGAGGATTTGGAAATCCCCTGACTGCCTGCTCAGTAGTTAATTACAGTCTTGAATGTTATGCTAAAGCAATCTGAAAGAACAGAAGATTAACAGTGCTAACTAATGAGTGCAGAGCCTTGTGCTTACATGGGTGTTGCTCCTGAGCTACATCCAAGACCTTGTTTTTTCCTGCTGAAAACCCTAGGCTAGCCTCAAACAGGTTAAATCAGCCTCATGAG
This sequence comes from Nannospalax galili, assembly GCF_000622305.1. NCBI lineage: Eukaryota > Metazoa > Chordata > Mammalia > Rodentia > Spalacidae > Nannospalax > Nannospalax galili. The sequence goes on from NW_008351177.1 coordinate 1,113,814, forward strand.
CCTAGGATTAGATGTGTATCCCAACATATCCTGGAAGGAAGGAGCATTAAGCTGCCTTGTTTCCTCTTATTCCAGAACAGCCTCTGCTCTTCTACCCAAGCAGAAAGAGCTGCCCTTAGAAGTATCCTTAGTGGTTTAGCAGTGAGCTCCTACTGCCCAGAGTTCTGTGCCCAAGGGAAGGGAAGTTCTGTTCTTTCTTTTGATCTTCGTGCTTGAGATTTGGTCAGAATAAGTTTTCCTTTTCATTTGGGTCATACTTTTGACTCAAATCAACGTGATTAATTGATGATATGGCTGAGGTTCCTGACCTTCAAATGTAGGTTCAGTTGCTTATTTAGTTTTGTCGTTGGTTTATTTATTTATACTCTGCTTGATTGATTGCTTTTAATTAACTAATTTACTTGTCTGCTTATTTATCCTTCCTTTGTTGTGTGAAGCACATGGAAAGTAAGAGGGACCGGAACAAAGCTGGTGAACGTGCTTAGGATTTCACTATTTTTTATTTTTTCATTCTGAAGAATTTCATACCTGAGTATTGTGTTTGCATTATTTCGTCCTTCTCAGTCCTCTGCTGACTCCACCCATGCCCCCGACTCCCTTTCAACTTCCTGTCTTTTTCTTTGACTACTGTCTCACACACACACACACACACACACAAACATACACACACATACCTACCTACATACATACATATAATGGTCTGAGTCCATTTAGTTGTGTTCATGTTTGGGGCTGAGCATTTGGGATTAGATAACCTCTCCAATCTAGCCAAACTTTTATTCAGTAATCTGCAGTGAGGGGAGTTTCAGGCTCTCCCTGCAGCCATTTGTCAAAGGTGGAGTTTGGCATCCTACTGTTATGCAACAGTCTTTGGAAATCTTGATGAAGAGATGGTCTATAGAAATGTGCAGACATTTCAGGGTGTCTATGCCAAAAATGTTACTGTCATTTTATTAAAATTTAATCTTCAAAATTGAAATGTAAGCTCTTTTTTTTACTATATATACCATCCTGGATGTCAACCAAAACTAAAGGGTGTTTTAGAAAACCATAATCTTGATTAGTGATAGAAAGTCAAATTCTGGAATAACTTTCAGTCAGTTTGAGCCTAAAATGTTCATCCTGTACTTGATCCTTGAGGGTCAAGTTTTCTTCAAAGTCTCTTTCAAAACAGTAGGGTTCCAAGTTGATGTGGAAAATAGCGCCAGGTTGCCTGGTTCCTACCAATTTGTTCTTAGGTAAGTTCGCAATCTCTTTGACTCACAGATTCCCATAGGTAGCAGATTTGGAGGATAAGAGTCACTCAAGAGCCACATGACTTAAAGTAGCTCATTCAAGAAGACCATTTGGTTTTCCTACTATCTAAAGATTGAGATGGAAAGAAGCAGATCCATCATGTTCTCCCTAAAAGTAGTCTTCACACAAACATGAAACAAGATTTCCCAAGAGACTAATCCTAGCTTCAAAGTTGGCATCGCTTGGATATTACATAGTCTATAAATATCTTCACAATTTTGCACTTGGACAAAGTAATTATTTTGGAATTCATCTGAATCTCTTTTAAAATGTAATCTGAAATTATAGCTTTGAGTCTAGCAAACTTTCCTTAATCCGTACTCCACATCTAAAATGTTCAAAGTAGTACTTTCACTGGAAATCAGCAGCTCTCATGCTGATGGCAAATATTGGTGTCCTAAAATAAATTCTGCCCCTGAAAAAGGTGGATTTTCATAGAGTAAAGAAGTGGAAAAAATAGGGCAATAAGAGGTCTGAGAACAGCGGCGGCCACATCCACTGTGAGCTGAGGAGTCTTGAGCAGAAATGAGCACCATATGAAAAACGTCTGAACCAGTTATAAAAGAAATATTTAGGGGAAATTTTTATTCAATAATGTGAAATTTCCATTGTCATGAACTTTACCCTCAGAGCTAACTTTATAGTTCCACTAGAGGAAGAGGGCAGGAGTGAATTTTACCCCTGCTGACTTTTTTTCCCTTCTGATGCCTCAAATCACACTCTCCCACGGATCCTTTGCTCTTTCTTTCACTGACGCTGGTGGTTTTAACAGCCATCACTGTAGGCTGATGGCATTGTATATATTCTTCCCTTTTAAAGGAGACCTGTTTCTCTAACTTAGGCAAATGCACTACTTAATCAGCTGTTCATGGATCAATGTTGACTAAGTATCAAATATTATCATCGGGTGTTATTGATTTTTGTATCCAAACAGCACAGCAGGGTGATTACAGTTCTTATTGAACTGTCTGGTAGGTTGAGGCACTTAAACCACTAGATAATGACTAATCTTATCTTTATACCAACTTCCAGTATTGTATAGAAGCCATTCCTGTTACCTCGTAAATCACTTCCACCTACTTAGTACACCTGCGCTTTTGTTCCTCCACTGATACATGACTTCTGCTCTGGCTTATTAAAGTGTATTCTGTGGCCAACTGCTTTCACCAAACTCCTTTACAACTTCAAAGTTCAAATCATATATTACAAAACTTTCATGGTAAGATAAGATCCTCCTGCCAGATCTCACCCTTATTCCAAATAGAGATGACAGATTTTATTGATGGTCTCAAGTTGCCTATATAGCCAAGGATGACTTTAAGTTCTGATCTTCCTGTCTCCACCTCTAAAGTGTTGGAATTAGTGGTGTTTACCATCATGTCCTATTTATGCAGTGTTGGGGATTGAACTCGGAGCCTTGGGCCTGCTAAGCAAGCACTCTAGCAACTGAGCTACAACCTCAGATTGAAGTGAGAGGAGGACTGAGATCCTAGACTGAAGGCATGTAAAGATGACAGGCATCATGAGATCTGAGATACACAAGGGGGAGCAGAGCTCCCAGCAGAATACTTGCCTTACACCATGAAGAATGACTCCCTTTGTTGCTGCTCTGGCACTTTAATATTTTAGAAGGGGGTCTAGATTCTCCCCAGATTCCTTTCTTAGCCTATGAAAGATGCAGGGCAACTGAGTGAGGTGAGATTTGGAGATCTCAATGCAGATGACAGCAAAGAGGCAGAGAAAGTGGTCACTGTGAGATATGGGCAAAATGATCAAGGCAGAACTGGCTAGGAGCTCCTTCTTCCTATGAAGGGATGGCAAAATTCCTTCCCTTCCTTAGCACCCAGTACAACAATTGGCACATTTTAGATACCCAACGAAGGTTTTTGATGAACTATTTTAGTGAAAATAACCTGATACATATAGGAGGAAATTTTCATTCAGTACAGTTGTGAACACTGAACTTACATGAATTTCTTTTGATAGCTCTGTATCTTCAGTTTATTATACATAGGTCATTTGGAAGAGCTTTTTGAAAAGACAAAAGTGGGCTGAAGTGATGGCTTAGCAGTTAGGAGAATTTGCTGCTCTTGTAGAGGAGTGGAGTTTGGTTCCCAGCACATACATTAGGCATCTCACAACTGCCTATAAGTCCAGTTCCTAGGAATCTGATACCCTCTGGCCTTCATAGGCACATGCATGAAACTCACACAAGAACACATATGCATACATAAATGAAAAAAAAATTTAAAGACAAAAGCTTAAATTTTGTTCCCACAAAATACAACTGTAAACTTTTGCATGTAATTCCTAGGGTGCATGGATCCTCTGAAACCCTCTCAAAAACTTAAGAATTCATTGAGAGATGGGAGAGAATAGTAATTTCTTCATGCTTTTTAAGTGTCAAAATCTGCTTTCCAATTTCATTCAAATGAAACAGGAATACTTAGACTCTTCACTGATTCATTCTTCCTGAATCCTTTCTCTCTTTTCTCACCCGCTAAGTTGCTTTGAAATGGTTCATAGGCACAGACACTAGAGCCAAAGACCTGTGAAAGATGCTACCACTTCTAAAATGCCTCTGTTACATGATCACGAAAGAAAAATCACCCAAATCCCTCAACTGATAATAATCAGTTGATGTGCTTAATGGTTCTAAGACCAGTTTATTTTTAAAATGTATTACATATATTTATTTGGGGGGGGTACATACATGCACATTTGGAAGCCAGAGGACAATTTGCTTAACTCAGTTTTCTCTGTCCACCTGTGAGATTTTGGGGATTGAACCCAGGTCATCAGGTTTAGTTATAAGCAAGACCATCTTACTGACCCAGGCTGTTATTTTTCATACCAATAATATGTTCACTGATATTCTCAGCTAATGCTGAATGAAGGCCCCTGTGAGTAATCCCAGCACTATGAGGGGGAGGCACATACAGAGAAAACAACAAACTGTGCAAGCACAGTGCCACAGTGGTAAGGGGTCAGAACCATGGGCACATCACACCTGGCCTGGTGTACGGAACTCAAGAGGAAGCATAGACTCTCTCTAAGGAGATGCCTACTGATGCAGCTGTGCAGTTGGTACACAAGTCAGATTTGAGAGAAAGTGGAGCTTTTGCAGAGTCAAAGTATTTTAGACCAAACAATTTCAACATGTTCAGCATAAGCAATAATGCAATAGAATTCTCCAAGATTTGTTCCCCCGACCCCACCCCTGTGCACTTACATGCACAAGCACCCACATGAGTGCTCTTAAAGATATAGAGGCCACAAGTTGAGGCGGAACATGGAGCTTGCTATTTTGGCTAGACTGCCTGGCCAGCAAGCCCTAGGGATTGACTTGGTCTGTCTTCCCAATGCTGGGGTTACAGATGTGTATCACTATGCCATCACTCAATCCTGGTTTTCTCCTCCTCCTCTTCCTCCTCCCCCTCCTCCTCCCCCTCTCCTCTTTTGCTTTGAGACAGGGTGTCATCCAGGCTGGCTTGGGACTCCCTCATAGCCCAGGCTTCCTCCTCCCCTTCTCCTCCTTCTCCTGCTCCTTCATACTTTCCATTAGCTTTCAAAACAATGGGTTTCGTTATGACATTTTTACACCTGTGTATCATTATACTTTATTCACATTCACCCTCACTGCCCCATTTTCTCCTTCCAATTGGTCCCGTTTCCCTCCATATAGTCCCCTTTGTGTTTTCTTGCCGTGTATTTTCCCTTACAAGCCATGTCATCTGCATGAGTTTTGTTTCCCTGCCTTGGTTCCTCATTGTTAAAAGGGAGCTAAGTCTAGAACCTACATGAGAAAAAGCATACCATAATGTCTTCCCTGCCCAGCCTCTCTTTCCCCTCCCTCCCTTTAGGCAGCTCTATTCCTCCACGTCAATAGCCCCCTTTCTACTTCATGCCAGAAAGCCCCAGAGGGTTTGCTTGTCTCTGACTCCCAATGGTGCCCACCATATAGATTCATCATATGAGAGAAAGCATGATAGTTGTCTCCTGAGATAGGATCATTTCATTATTTCACTTAACACAGCATTCACCAATTCCATCCATTTTCCTTCAAATGAATTAATTTCATTCTTTTCTATGGCTGAAAAAAGTCACACACACACACATTTTCACAGGATTCTTAACTGAACAAAGAGAAAGTGCTCTTTGTAATTCCTTTGTTTCATTTCAGGTATAAGTAAGGAGAGAGATTTCTGAAATGATCATATGAACCATGAAGTCAGTTTTCAAAGAAGTTCTATGGTTTGGGAGTTTCACCAGAATCAGCAGTGAGCTGACACCTGCACATACCTGCTGTTTCCCCTGCTGCCCATTGTCTGGAGAGAGACATAGGGGTGAACACGCTCTGGGCCCATGGAGGAGAAAATCCTTACCTTGCTCATTGTGTCCTATTTTGCATTTCATCTTTGTAATATTCACATTATATTTCAAAGTTATTTCCCTATGAATAAGGGTAGATTTCTGACTAATAGGCTTAAAAACCAGATGACCTGGGTTCAAATTCTGGTGTATTCCCTTGGAAATAATGTCACCCTCACCTAAACACATTCTCTGTCTTTTCCTTCTCTTAATTTCTCATCTTTAAATTGAGAGAATTGAGGCTGGAGATACAGCTCAGTGGTTAATAACACTTACTGCTTTTGCAGAGCTCCCAAGTTCGATTCCCAGCACCCACATGACAGCTCATAAACACCTGTAACCCCTGTTCTAGGGGATCTGATGTCCTCTTCTGGCCTCTGCAGACACCAGGCACACCCATGGTACAATTATATACATGCAGGTAAAACGCTTATACACATACAAAATAATCTTTAAAATGGAGAGCATTGTAGACTGAGTTAACTTCTTTTATGTGGGAAATGATTTATGTGAACTTATGTGGGAAAACACCCATAAATTACCTGGAATTGTACTTGGGAAGTAGTGGGTAAGAGCTGGTGATCACTTAAGGCAAAAATTTCCTAGAAGCTTTGGAAGACTTGGAAGACTCTATGGGAGGTAGATCAGAGTTATACAGTGATAGGGTTTTTTACATGAGTCTATCGTCCTTGTATCTGCCAGTACTGTGTATTACAGCTTTGCAGTGGAAAAAATAGACTCCCCATCTTTTCTAGACCACACTAGATTTTTGCCTCCAAGATTTGCTTAGCAGGAGACAGCAATGGATCATTTTCAATATATAGATAAACATAAAAATGATGCATTATTTTCTTGAAAATTATATGACATGACTGGAGGTATTTTGGGCTCCTGTACTTTAACCCAAAGTCATCTTGTCATTTGACATGCTCCTGGTTCATACACAGTAAGAGAGCCAGGAGCTTCAAGATCAGAGGACGAACTACTCTTGAACTGCCAGTTCTCTCGGTCACTGTGCCTGATCAGAAAATCTTGGTGACCAGGACGGGACTACAATCAGTCCTGTGTAGTCTGAATCTTAGGAGCCTCTCTTTGTCCATTTCTCTCCCAAGGCACTAGATATCATAATTTTTCTATACCATTACCCACCCTCACCCCCAGCAAAATCTACCTGGGGCATAGGGTTTCTGGGATTTTCACCAGGTTTCAAGGTCTAAATTGCTTACTCGGTCAATATGATTCCTGATGGAAATAACTTAAAGACTCAGACTTCAGATTGCTTGTAAGCATCTCTTGCCCAGGACAACAATGCCACTTTCTTCTTGCTTCTTGTGTCACACTATGCGTGGATGCTCTGTCCTCTACGTCCTCTAGGTCAGACCTAAAGAAAATTTCCTTTGTCACAGGTAAGCACTCAGAGAATCTTACTCAGTCTGATATAATTCCAGTTAATTCAACATGATTCAATAACCTCTGGTCACTTCTTTTGAAATTTTCCCTACTTAAAACATTTATGATAATCATTTTTTTCCAGTGTGTGTATCTGTGCATGTGCCCACAACTTGTGGGAGCCAATTCTTTTCTTCTACCAAATGGGTCCTAGGGATTGAACTCAGTTCATCAGATTTGATAGCAAGTGCCTTTACCAGCTGAGCTATCTCACCATCTTCTTGAAACTCTTTGGTTACTGTCCTAGTAAGATAAAAATGCATAATACAGATAAAAATTATCAGTTTTCAGTGTGAATAGTCTGCCTCTCCTCGCAACTTTGACTTCAAATAAACTCCACATATCCATTTTCTTTTTTCCCTAGAATAAGCTATCAGGCTTTTAAGACTCCTTGTTATACAAAAGGCCAGGCTCTGATTTGAGGTATTACTGAAGATCTGACACCTGCTTTGGAAGCAGAGCCATAGCACTTTCTTTCCCTGTGGGAGTAGGGGCAATCTGACTTTTGTTTCATGAATGTGTGATAGAATGTGCATGATGGGGTGCCTGTCTAAAAGATGCAGCCCTGACGTCTAGTCTTGGTGAAAATCAAACTGCATCTGGGTGCACGAAATCTCTTGTCAAATTTCACCCTTTAAACTCTACTCCTGTTCTCTGGGCAGCGCATGTAAACAGGGCATATGAACACATCCACACCGCTCTGTGCACACTCCCACGCTCACACATTCAGAATTCACTCATCACTTGCACACTGGTGGAAACTAGGCTGCATGCGCCAGCTGATGTCACTGTGCCAACCCTTTCCCTAGAGATGGGGTTTACATAGCAGCAGCCCCAGGGAACTCCACTCAGTCTCTCCTCCTTTCCTCTAGGCAGCCTGCACCATTTAGCAAACCTGTCTCTGTGTGACCTTCTGAGTCAGCATCTGCCATTTGAGCTGCAATCCCTCTGACCTTGCTTCTGGCCTCAGTGACCCTAGGGCATTGGTACACATGGCCATAGTTTGTTAGATATTCCTCTCATAGAGATGCTGTGTGACCATAGGGGGACAGAACGAGGTAGAGTCTGTGGTAGAGCACCTTCATCACCAAAATCCACAAAGGAGTGATGATCTTTCCCAGAGCTAAGTTCCTAGTTGAGTGTTGTTAGACCACCATATATTTCAAACTCTCCCTAGAGAATCACTGTTCATCTTAGTCTGTTCAAGGCTCTGATGAGGTTTGCAATAAAATATGTTTCAAGACTGAAGAGATGGCTCAGTGTTTAGTGACTAAGAGTATTGACTGCTCCTGAAGAAGATCTGGGTTCAGTTCCTAACACCCACATGGCAGTTAACAACCATATATGACTCCAGTTCCAAGGGATCTGAAATTCTCTTCTAGCCTCCCCAAGCATTGCATGAATGTGGTATACTTACATACATGCAGGGAAAGCACACATATACATAAAATTTTAAAACTTAAAAAATAAATAAGTTACAATGTGTCACCTTCTTGACACATGCTCTCTGTATAGATTATATTCCAAAGCCGGCTCTTCAAACAAAAATATATACTTAAACTCACACAGCACACATGGAAATATCAATCAAAACTCTATGCAAATGGGACTGACTTGAAGAACCTGAGATATTTTTCCTTAGTAATTTGAGAGGCATGTATCTTAGGGATAGAATAGTCTAAAATCTGCCAAAGCTCATAATCTAACACAATGACCTTCAGCATGTGAAAACAGTTCTTTGTACGATTGCTGAAAAAGTTGAATACGAAAAAGAATTTAAGATAAGCATGGGGTCCCTTGTAAACAGGCAATAACAAATACTGTGAATTTTCTGTGTTGGCTCTACATTGGGGAATGCTGAACTAAATTATTCTTGCAAGTCACACTGTTCATTTCTTCCTTTATGGAGTCAATTTTGGTTTGTCATTTTAAAGCTCCTGTCAAAATGAGGTCTGTTATCAGTGTTGAGCTGAGGATTTATATTTTTGTCACTAAGGTAACTAACGCAGTGACCCTTTAGGAACCCAACCATAGACCATCTTGCTCTGAACTCCAACTGAGTTTTGTGGGGCCCAAAATACCAGGATTCCACTCCTGCTATGTCCCCTGGTCATTACGTGATATGTGTAGTTTTGAGGTGGTATGTTTGGAACAATAGATAAAAAGGTGTGTAAGGCTCCCAATTACCCTGAAGAATTTGGGGCAGGGAGCTGGGGATAGAACTTGGTTCCTCATGCATGCTAGACAAGCAGTGTACAACTGATTGATATTGCCAGCCCAAGGGTCCTTAAAGTTATAAAAATGTTTTTGATTGACAAGCAGTAATTATAAACATTTATGGGGCCTACCTGATATTTTTATCTATTTATACATTGTAGAGAGCTTTAGCCAAGCCAGAGAACATAGCTGTCGTCTTTGAAACACTGAAAATGAATTTCCCTAGAATTTTTGAAATACACAATACATCATTATTAAGTACGGTGAGCTCGCAGTGCTACAGATAACTGACACTCAGCAGGGAGAGATTTAATGAAGCTGCCGAGGTTGGCCTGTTGCCTCATAGCTTCTGTGTCTGGAGAGAACATTGCACTTACCAACTGCAGAGTGAAGGGCTGGGAGATCACCATGGTTTGTATGAGAAATGCTACCCATAGGCTCACACATTCAAACACTTTCTCCCCAGCTGGTGTTGCTATATGGGATGGTTGTAGAACTTGAAAGAGGTAGAGCCTCACTGGAGGAAGGAGGTCACTAGGAAACTGGCCTTGAGGTTAATACCATGACCTCACTTCTGGGTCCCTCTCTGCTTCCTGAGTGTGGGTGCGATGTGAACGTCCAGCTCCCTGTTCCTGCTGCCGTGCCTTCCCCACCTATTCTCACATCTTCCCCATCCACCATGATGGATTTTATGACCCAGGAGCTGTAAGCCAAAGTGAATCCTTTCTCCCTCAAGTTGCTTTTGCAGGGCACTTCATCACAGCAATGAGGAAGTGAGACCACATCCTCACCTCCTTTCTTCATCCCTGAGATTACCCACTGCCCAATGAAAAAGGACAGACATATAAACAGAATCTCTACAGAAATAAGTAAACGTAAAAATAGAAACCTGTAAATAATTAATCCAGATAAAATCTTCAAATTTGAACTCTGGGCTGCTCAGTCCTCCATTCTGTCTTGAGGTTTTCAGTGTCATGGAAAAGGAGGAAGTTCTTCTGCCTCCAGGGCCTTGCAATGGTAGAAATGGTGGTGCTTCTTGGAATGCTTCTAGTAACACTGAATGGAAACAGATTCAGACTTAAGGAAAAGAGGAGAGCAATCAGGATGAGAGCAAGGTGAGGAAAGTGAGTTAGCTAATTGTAGTGTCTACAAAAACATGAGGGTGCCAGAAATTTAGTCATGATGAAAAATGATTGTAATGCAAGACTTAAAAATGTCTATTTAAAATCTATAATGAATCAAATATCAAAACATTAAATGAATGCAAGAGGAGCGGAATTTCCTTTGCCTTAGGTTCTGCTGTGACTAGGGGCAACAATTGGAATATAAGAGTCATAGTTAAAATTAGGTCAACAGGGAGAGCTAATAGTTCCCACTAGACTAATGTTTTTTAAGCTTAGCAATTTTTAAGAAATGTATCTAACAGCAAAAAAAAAATAGTTACTGAGAAAAATTTACAAAAGGGCATCTTCCTAATTATCTTTAAGCTACATCAGTATCCAGGATTTCTCTGAGCACAAACACTGGGTAGAAAAAGGGAATGAAGATGTACTGGGCATGTGATTTTACCTTCCACGTGATCCTTTGACATTTTGGTTGTTAGCCTTAGCCTTTAACAGCTGTGCCAAATCTCCAGCCCCACTTGATTCTTGAAAGTTCATAAGGACTACAGAATTAGATATTTTTCTTACAATTTTATATCTGCTGGGATAAAATTTGGAGAGTAAAGTTGTAACTAAAATATAACATGGAAATACAACTAAAATTCAACAGAGAGCTAACTGCTTCCAAAGCCCTTATTTTTCCTACACTCTCTTAGGTGTGTGTTTACACTTTTATGTGTAAGGTATCAGCAACATGGATTCCAATGATTTCTTATTGAGAGTATAATAGTAGTAACTGACTTTTGCAAATTCTAAAACATACAGAAATATAAAGTTGATTTATTTTTTAATCCATTATTTATCTGTGAAATCAATTATGTTTTAACAGAAATATTGCAGGTCCGATAAAAGAAATAACCTACCATTTGGGCTTGACATTTCACAGATTTGTAGTTCTGAATACTTGAGTGTTTTCAAGTCTTCTCATATTTCCTGCTGGAAATAAGAGCGTACCTGGCTTGTTTCTACTATACACTGTCTGGAATTAATTTTAAAGCACACTATATATTATCTGTCATTGTCCAAAGGTTTGCTTCTCCTAGTATTAGAGATCTGGTCCACAGATACAGATGAATCAATGTATTTTAGTGATTCTCACTTCTTCCTCTCATGTTTTTACTACTGTTGTTGGGTTTCTGTGGCCGCCACCAGCTGCGGCGGCCCTCCACTCTTCTGGTGCTGGGTGCTGTCTCCGGGTGCCGCTCCTCTGCTCCCTGGGGCTCTGCCTGCAATCGCATGGGTGTCGCCTTCTGGGTGCTGCCCCTGATTGCATGGTCCCTGCCCTTCACCCCTCCCTGTGGCAGCAAGCTGTGGCTGCTCTTCTGCTCACCTGGTGCTGAGGCTGCTCTTCTGCTCACTGTGGCACTGCCTCTGATCCTGGCTACTTCTGCCGGTCCCAGACCCCAGGGCTGGTGAGGAGACTGTGTCAGTGGAGCTGCATTCAGAGACAGGAGACCAGGTTCGTTGACGGAGATCAGGTTCATTATAGAAGGGCACAAGCTTATATAGGGATAGGGGTCCAATCAAGAAGTTACAACTCATCTTCAGCAGGGCTGTGTCCTACCATGACATCCCAAGCCAGACTCCTCATTAGCATAGTGGATTTCAGGTTATTTAGGTTCCTGTTTCCTTATGGGGCCTGGTTTTCTGGGAACCATGTGACCCAGGCTGTCTAAGTGTTACAATTTGGGATCTCAAGGGTGGTGATTAGGGAGTGGCCAGCTCTTGGCATCAGTCTCATGATCTGCCAATGGGAACAAATGTCACAAGGCATTCCTTGTGGCTCCAGCGGTCAGGCCTTGCCTTGGGCCTGCTGTATGGCTGTCATTAAGAGTTTCACCCTAGGCTCAAGCCTGTCTCCCACAGGTTTCCTTTTGCTTTTGATTCTTCAACATAAGTTTTCTAAGGGACACTGTCAAATTTGCTCAACGATGTCTCTTGGATTACTCTGGACATTTGGAAGTCTAATTCTAGTTTCAGACAATGAGGCTGGATTTCTAGAGCAGATGGTAGGTTCACAGAAGTGGCTGGATTCTGAGAATGGATGCTTCAGATGGACGTCTTAATCCTGTTCAGAAACATAAGCCAGCATGTTTAAAGTACAGTCTTATGAAATGAATGTCTTAAGTAGTTGGTTAGTCAACACAATGACCTAGAATCCCACAATAAAATCTTCAGGTCATACTGTCCACTCACATTTCCTACCTCCCTACCAACTCTGTCCAACCTCCCCTTCAGGGTGTCCATATGTATTGTAAATGGTTTTAAAAAAGATAACAATAATAAACTTCAGTGCAAAGATGGGTTAGCCTTGTCTGTAGTTACTAGTGGATGCCAAGAGATGCATAATGTTATCTACAATGTGAGTTAATGGTGGCCTTAAGTCAGGGGCTCTTTGGGAAGTGAAGATATAACTCATGAAGCAAAATCAAATGCAGAATCAGTGTCCAGGAAGATTCTTTAAAACACAATGTCTCCCTTGGCCAAAACTCTGTCAGATGAAGAGATGAGTTTATTTAAAGGTCTAGAATTTTATGTTCTTTTTGAAAATATCCTTTAATGGGATGGAGTATAGCAAAATTGGGAATCCAAAAATGGGCATCAATACCAGAAGGGAAGTTCTCACTATAAATTTTTGCTGCTTCATTTTAAAGGAAGTCCAGTACAACTTTGAGTAGGCAAGTATATCTCTCTGAGTTACTGTCTTCAGGCAAAGGATATAGCTAGGATAACTCACTAATTTTGTTGAGAGTATGAAACAAGTTCAAATGTATGTGACAGGAAAAAACATTCAGAGCAAATGCTCAGAAATATTGTCCCTTCTCCAGTCTACCAGAAATCACACTTCACTTGCTAGACTGGCTTTTCTAACTTGGATCCCTTCACAGAAGTCATTTATGCCAAGTAAACATTTTGAAAGGCAATATAACCCAAAAAAGATTGGACATAAGACCAAGGGGAAAATGGGAAAGACTTCACAAAGAAGTGAATCTATACACTCAAAGTTTAAAGTAAGTGGGCAATGAGAATGTGGACTGAAATGCTGTAGGATGTGGCAAAATCAGTAGCTGAGGATGTGGGGAAAAGTTACCAGAAAAAAGTTACTGTGCATTTGTTTTGAGAGATTGGAATAGGGGATTGAGTTCCTAATTTCATTTTATTCACTTTTCCTTATTTTAGAGTCCTGTATTCTTAAACTTTGCATATGAACTTACTAAAACTCCACTCTGTGTGTGTGTGTGTGTGTGTGTGTATTCATCTGTGCTGTACATATGCATAGTGAATATCAAACTCAGCACTAGGAAATGTTGAATAAATTAGAAATTTTAAGTAATAACTTGGATAATGATGATTATAATTGCAATTATAGTCATACTGTACCTGGAGTAAAATTCCAACAGAAACCCCATTTCAATAGATACATCCAGCAGACATATCATCAGGGCACTGCACGACTAGAGCATTTATTTAAAGAATGAACATTTTGTCAGTCCTTTCTTGATGTGGATCACCTCCAGAGATATATTTAATTAGAAAAAGTATTGGAGGAGCTTTACATTCCCGATGAAATGGACAATTAGTAGGGGGCAGCTGGCCTCCTCCCCTCACATTAACCCTGGAGAAATTAGGGAAATAGCAGGACGAGAGAATGGTAGGGAAAGGTGAACCAGTGCTACATGATGCCCCAGTGTGTGTGTGTGTGTGTGTGTGTGTGTGTGTGTGTGTGTGTGTGTGTGTGTGTGTGTGGTGTTGGAATGGGACAGTTCTGATGGCTCAGTTTTTAAGAGCCGTCGCTAATCTTTCAGAGCACTGAAATTAGGTTCCCAGCTCCTAGGTTCAGTGGCTCATAGTTCTCTGTAAGTCTACTAACTACAGGAGAATCTGACACCCTCTTCTGGCCTTCATGGGTACCTGCACACACGTTATACACTCACACAGATACATATAGACATACACATAAAATTAAAATAGAATAAATCTTCTTTTTTCTAAAGGTGGTTCTTCATCTACCCAGAACTCTTGGTGGTCATGCTGGTGGTGTTTCCTGGTCGAGATGAAAACAAGCAGAAAGAGGAGTGGGGTTAAAAAGTCGGGGAAATCAGTTGTATGAATTCAGGAATTTAGTCTTTTTCCTCTGAATTTTAGGGATGGTAGATTATAGTTATGGGAATTATCTCTCCACCCTACAGTTACTCTCTCTGAAGCTCTAGAGGTGATTTCCTTATGTGGCCTAGCTGCTTATGAGAATGGCAGAGGAGCACCCAACTCATTTTGTGATATCTGGGTCTACCTTGGCCATTGGTTGGCATATAGACTAGGGCCAAATCTTGGACCCATCATACCATACATGGCCTAGTACTAGGCAAAAATGACGAGATCCCCAGTGCTACAAATACTTTCCAAAAAAAGTGTTGGGCAGATGACTGTTTGGAATAAGTACAACACAGGCATTGATGAACGGGAAAACACTAGAAATATGAAGTCAAGAAAACAAGTCTTAAATTAGAACTAAGTAGAAAGATTCTGGTATCAACTACTTTGTAAAGTATTCACTAGATGGTGCAATATTATACAGAAAGAACACATCAGAAGAATGGGTGAGTAAAGCAAAAGATTCTAATGCATCAACTTGAGGGTAAAGAGGGCATCTTGGAACAACGTCCTTTCACCACAGATCTTTCATCTACCAGCTTCTGAGAGTCACCCCCAACTGACTGAGTCATCTCAGTTAGAGCTCCACTACAAAGGGAGAAGAGCCATTTTTGCTGTGTCCTTTTCAAAATTCCTGACCTACAGAATCTATGCATATAAAATTCAAGAAAAAAACTTTGGAGTCAGTGATCTGGCTCAGCAGGTAAGAACGCTTGCTGTGTGGGCCTAAAAAAAAGCTTGATCCCCAGATTTGAGGGTAAAGGAGAAAACTTTTGAATGTCATTCCCTGATCTCAATACCTGTGCCATAGTATACCATGGCATGGCACACACACACACACACACACACACACACACACACACACACACAAATAAAGAATAAGCTTTTGGGAGGCCATTACTTTTTAAGGTTCTTTGTTACACAGCAAGAGGTAACTGGAACATTTAGAATAGACATAAAGAGACTCCATGGATCCCACACTATATCATTCATAGATTCATTCATTCATTTTATTCCTAATGTTGTTAACCACCTATTATTTGTCAAGAACTAGCCAAAACACTCAGACTACAGTAGTGTGGATGGAGAAACAGTCACTGAGGTTATAAACATTACAGGCTTCTCGGAGTTCCTAGAGGAACAGAACTTGCATTGGAATTGGAGGCTTGTCCAGCACATATGAATACAAAAAGACACACTCACATACCCTCAAATACAGATACACACATACAGATACACATAGACAAGTAGACACACACTGAGACACACAGACACACTGATGCAGACACACACACAAAAGCACACGTAGCCCAGACTCTGAGGTTAATACACACACACACACACACACACACACACACACAGAGAGAGAGAGAGAGAGAGAGAGAGAGAAGCATATATTCATAGTTAATACAGCATGCAAATCTAGATCAAATAAATGAAACTGTGAATAAAATACATGAACGTTGGAATGCCTGTACTCTCTAAGATATCTCATTGCTATTTTTAAGATTGATTGATTGTCGAGTTCCAGGCCAGCTGGGACTACAGGGAGACGCTGTTTCAAAAAGATTAAAAAAAAAAAAGATTGATTGATTGATTGATTATGTGTAGCTGCATGAGTTTAGGTGCACAAAGCTGCTATAGTGCCTGTGGTCAGAAGGCATTGGATCCCCTGGAACTAGAGTTATAGTGATAGAGTTGATGTGGGTGCTAGGACTGAACCCAGGTCCCTCTCTCTCCAAGAGCAGGGAGTACCCCTAATCACTGAGCCATTTCTCCAATACCCCACTGTGATGTTTTTAAACCTTAAGTTCATTTTATATAGGAGTTGGTCATACTTAGATCCTTATACTGAATTCCATAGACAGGTAGTCTCTTGCCTTCTTAAATGTGCATTGCATGCAATAAGCTGTATTCTTTCTCTGAATAACAGTGAAGCCCTTGATAAAGTATAAAGAATGATATCAGCAATACTAATGAAGGTGATTTTCCTTTCATCGGAACAACAAGATCAAGATCAACTGTGGAGCACTGAAAGCAAATTCTAGGAAGTATTTTGATGCCGACACTCTGGAACTGACATTGCCCTTCGGGCTTGGTGAGTTCAGTCCCCTCCTTTTACAGCTGAAATGGCAGAACTCCAGCAGGCCTGGAACCAGATGGGTCCTGCCCCAGCAGGAGTGCCAAGCAACGGAAACTCTACTAGGTCAACTGAGGTCCTGAGCAACCCAGAGAAATTCTGGCGTGAATTTCTGCTCTGCTCCTCCATGCTGGCACCAATTCTGTGTCCATATGTCTGTGCATACATAGAAGCTGAGGCAGAGAAACTCATGAGGATTGCCAAGGCCCCACAATACTGAAAACAGTTGCTATATCCTGTTGCCATGACAATCCACTCAAGAAAGAACCTAGGTGCCAGACTTAGTTGGTTTATTTATTTATTTTTTTGTATTTTTTTTTCCTCTTGAGTCCCAGGGGAATATCAAGATGAGTTGGTAACTTTTATTGTTATGTGGAGAGAGAGGCTTGTCCTGTCCATGCAGCATCCAATGCCTGCTCCATACCCCAGGGATATACGGAGTACGACTCTGGCTGGTTTTGTTTCCCATAAAGATGAAGGTCTCTGAGCTCCAAGCACTATGGTGTCATGGGCAATAAGGGACTTGTTGAAGCTAGCATGGCTGTGAAAATCTGGGACTCTTTTGCCCTGCTTCCTCTGCATGCCTGAGACTCCCTGCTCCATCTCCCCTGCTTGTTTTTAACCAAGCATCTGTTCCTTCCTGTAAAGGAATTTGTTCCTACCGCTCTGATGGACTGTGAGTCACACATACAACATGAGGGACTTTGTTGAGTGATGCAGAGTCAGGCCTAATTAAAAGGGAGGAAGAAGTTCCGGTGAGTGGAAACAAGTTCGGGGTATGAAGCCCTGCCATGTGCTAATCTTTTTCCAGGTGCAGTTCTTCAAGTTTATGATGGTCAAGATGGATACCACCTGAAGACTCTTGGAGCAGCATCCGGATGCTTCCAGAACAGGTGTACCTGGGTCTGGGTGAAGACTAGCGAGTGGCAGGACTCACCTTGTGCTTCCCATATGCCAGGCACAATTCTAAGCAGTTTATTTGACTAGGTACAGTGCATATGGATGTGCATGTGTTTGTGTGGTATACTCGCCTGTGCTTGCACTTATATAGAGAGTCCAGAGATGGACTTCAATCATCTTCACCTATTGCTCTCCACCTTATTTTCTGAAATTGGGTCTCTCTTAGATCTGGGAACTCACCATTTGGCTAAGTTGTCTGGCTACTGTGCCCTCAGAATCCACCTGTCTCTGCCTCTCCAGCACTAGGACTAAGACATTCAGTCCTATGCCTGGCTTTTACATGGGTGCTGGGGATCTGAACTCAGATCCTTATACCTGCATGGCAAAGGATTTACCCATTGAGCCACCTCTCCAGCCCCGATTCTGAGTACTTTCATATATGACTCATTAAATCCTCCCAGTGTCTCAGAGCCATAGGCACAGGAGAAGTGAAACTTTCCCATGGACCCACAATTCCATTTCAGGAAGAGGAATGTCACCCATCATGCCACTCCATCTTGTCTGAACTGAAACTCCAGCCAGCAGACTCTGTAATCTCACAGCCCCTTATCACCACTGACTCTGTAGGTCACTACTCAGGTTCTCTTTTGTTCGACTAGAAAACTCCTTGGGTCAATCTTCCCTCCACACCTCTTACTATTGCTTGGGTAGAGGTTCTTTGTCTTGACTGGAAATCAGTGTCAGCAGTCACCTTTGCATGCCCTGGCCTCTTCTAAATTGGCTTGGTTCAGTCCATTTTCCATATCATTTCCCACATATTTCTTCTCAAATGTAACTCAGGATTTTTTCACTTCCTTTTAACACATGGCTATGCTTCCCCAGCCAGCACTTTCTCACAAGTCTTCAGAGGGCTATCTCTGTATCGCAGTGAGGTTTGAGAATGTTGCAGCTCCCTGTCTGTTGTAGCTGTTTAACTGTGTCCCAAATGCCAGAATTCATGTTTATTTAATTGTTCTTTCTCTATTCCTCCACACAGTTGTTAGTATATAATTGCAGAATGAGACCAGGAAAGTTGAATGGATATTTACTGAAATGGGATGTCTAGTGAGGAGGACTAGGTCTCCGTGTTTCAAAGCTACCATAACCTGTTTACTATACTATTTCAATCTCATACACGTGAAAAATCTCCACAATAAAGCATATATTCATCTTCCAGAACAATTAAAGAACATGAATCTGACAGATACAGTTTTACTGCATGTGTTCAATAGCTTTAGTGTCAACTTGACACACCTGGGTTGAGGGAGCCTCAATTAGGGAATTGCCTCCATTGGACTGGCCTGTGGCCATGTCTGTGGGATATTTTCTTGATTTTTGTGTGATACAGGAGGGCCCAGACACTGTGGGTGGCGCCATTCCTGGACAGGTAGGCCTGTGTTATATAAGAAGGCAGGCTGAGCGTGGGCCAGGGGAGCAAGTCAGTAAGGAGAGTTCCTCCAGGTTCCTGCCCTGAGTTCCTACCTTGTGCTCTCTCAGTGATGAACTGTCACTCAGGAGATGTGAGCCAAAGAAACCCTTTCCTCCCCAAGTTCGTATTGGTGAGAGTGTTTTGTCAGAGCAATGGAAAGCACGTCAGAAATCATGACCAAAAACATCTTTTGGTTTTTGATTAGTAATACCTGCCTTTTTCTTTAAGGTCTAGAAAAAAAATCCACACACTGATTCTACTGGGTGAACACTTGTAATCATTCTCAGTGCATACCATCCATCAATGCCATATGTCATAACACCCCTCATTAGAGAACACTGTAGCACATTTCAGTCACAATCAACCGTATTTGTAGAGCACACAGTGCTAAGACTCATGCAGTGGACCATTCAGTGAGAAATGAGCAGAAATGTGCTCAGTGTCCTAAGAATTCCCTCATTTCAGTCGATGGTGCCTCCTTCTCGCTAGACTACTAACGCACCTGTCATCTTTCTTCCTCTCCCTCAACAATCACAGTAAAAAGTCACTGAAGAACTCAACTCATACTACATAGTGAATCCTAACCTTTTCAGGTGCTTACACAGTGCTCTTAATCAAAACCATAAAGCTTGCTCTTCCTTCTATTTATTTAAAGCCCGTGAAGGCTCTTTACAATATAAGTTCATCACCCTGACACCCAAGTCTCCTATTATTTGATGAACAGTAGTATGTATTGAGAGTCAGGCACTGTTGTAAACTCTTTGGTTATATTAATTCTTGGATCCTCCCAGCATTCCTAGGAGGGGAGTGTCTTCTGATCACTGCCTCACTCCCAACATTTACAATTTTCTACTCTCACTACTTGTATGTAAGTGATGGGGTTGGTAGTTCATGGAGACTGAATTTTCTTTGTTCTGACTTTAATTTGTTTCCCATTTCATTATGTTTACTGCTTGTTCATCCTTTAAACACCCATTTCCTCTAGAAAAAGCCTGTTCTGCCTGTTTTCCAAAGCCAGGCAAGGAAGTCATGTTCTGGGTTTCCTCAATACCTTGTGCAAAATGTGAATCTGACATTAACTATACTGAATTGTCTTTGAACTTTTATGGACCTGTCATTAGTTTAAGACCCCAAAGACAGGAGTTATGATTTATTCTCTGTAGTTTTGAAACTCATTTATATCTAGAGCTGTTCAGTTAATATCCATAGAATAAAATGCTTGTGTCCCTGAATATTTATGAACAAGTATTTACATTGCACTCATGAGTAGTATTAATGTGAGTGACCATTAAGAATGCACGGTGGTTATCAATTTTCTCTAAAGTTGTTTTTCTGCCCCCACCTGTAAGATACATACATACACACACATACACACACACACACACACACACACACACACA
>NW_008351177.1:1134387-1144450 GCF_000622305.1 Nannospalax galili
TATATATATATAGAGAGAGAGAGATTAGATATAGGCTAGAAATAATGTTATAATAATAATGTGTACATTCAGAAATAAAGTGAAGACATTTTAATATGTTGAAAGTAGAAATTAAGAAAGAAAAGGAAAGAATTACGAATTGTGATGAGGATAAAAAGCTGAGGTCGTTTAGGTTTGTTGGTTTAGTTTTATTTTGTTTGGAAATAGACTCTCCTGTTTCCCAGACTGGCCTGGAATTTAATGTGTGTCTAAGGATGAACTTGAACTTCTGATTCTCCTCCCTCTTTCTGCCTAGTGCTGGGATGATGGGTTTGAACCCTCATGCTCAGGGCCTCATGCATATTAGCTCAATTGAGCTATACCTGAAACTAGAGCTGAGATCTTTGATGAAACATTACAAGGCAACAAAATGAGAAGTGGAATTGCTGAGGCAGTTATCTTGGTGAGTCCGTTTCATTACTTCATGCTTCTGTGATGGCTTACAGCATGAAAAACCACACGCACACGCGCGCGCGCGCGCACACACACACACACACACACACACACACACACAAATGCATGAAATTGGACATAATTTGAGTACAGGTGATGGGCGAGACAGTGAGCAGCAAGCTATTCAAAGGACAGAGTCTTCAGGAAGAAATTAAGGGACCTGAATGGTACGTGGTATGATCGGAAAGCCTGTTAGAAGGAGGACCCAGTAGAGACAAGGTGTTTGGTGTTTCTGTTTGTCATAGAAACTCCAGAGACAACTCAGCTCTTCTGGAATTTGGACATAAGAACCACCCAACAACACTAGGCTTTCATCACATCAGTTCCATCTGTCGCCTGACCGACTTTCTCCTGAGAGTTACATGGAGAGAGATCTGAGTGAATGTGAAATTTGTTACTTTATAATGTTAAGTCCAAAATTCTACATGGTTTTGAAAAGAACCATTAAATCTTTTAAAAACTTACTTTTCAATGTGCCTACTTCTTAAATTTCAATTCTGTCTTCCGCTATACACATTATCATCTATATTTCTCTATTTGACCTTTCAATAGAAAAATAATTATGACGGTCATTAATAGAGGTTGGGAGATTTCTAGATGATAAACTTTATACTCCCAATGTTACCTAGTCTCCGAACCTTTCAAACTACTTGTAGTATACTTATGATATACACATTCCTTAGTGAACAGGATAGGTCTCAACATCTGACCACACAGAAATCACATTCTTTAATATTCCTTTGTTAGAAGAACAATATCATCACAGTTTTAACATACTCAGTAACAGTTTCTACAGCAAAGATACATTTTTATGGTAGGAAGCATAGAATAAATTAACCAATTACTACAATACAGCATATACTATGCTATTGTACTTAGAAACCTTATGAAATGGTTTGCAGTTCTGAGTAGAATGACCAAGTGAACCTCGTGGAGTAGATGTCTCCATTGAAGGTGCAGATCCTAAGGATGTTTGTAAGAAGTACACACAGCAGAAGAAAGAGGGAGCAATTAGAAACAAAAACTCTTCCAACCCAGGCTTTTACAGGCTTCATGGAGACCTGTGTGTCTGGAGAATGATCTTTACCCTATAGAGTGGGAGAATAGTGAGAGGTGGAGGTAGAGAGCATGGAGAAGAGAGCAGGGAGGTGATATGGAACTCCGAGAGACCTGGAGCCCTTTGGCAGAAATTGTTCCATTCTTCTGAGGGAAGAAAGCTTGGGCAGGTTCTCCATGGAGATGTGACCTGATGTAAGTGATATTTTAGCAGGCCTCAGCACAGAAAACAGGGGAAAAGGAACAGGTGGAAGCTTGCTGTGCAGCAGCTTTCTCTAAATTGAAACATTCCATCCTGGAGGAAGCCGCTTAAGACTCAGGAAGCAAACAACCCATAAGCCTCAGGATGTCCCTGAAACTTATGAGACATGCATGGCCCCTCCCTCCCCAAGGTTATACAGCAATAAGGACAGCCAAGGAAAGAAAACTCTGACCTGAGAAGCTGCATGCACATAGTGAGAGAGCTCTAGAATTTTAGCTTTGTGATTTGTCACCCATGGTGGGGTGGGCTCTCGGTGATGCAACTGCCTTTGAGTGTCCATGATCCAGCAAGTAACCCCTCACCCAAAGTGGCTCTGTTTGGGTGTCATATTTTGAAATTTGAACCAATGTTTCACTTTATTGAATAACTCAAAATACAAATACGTATTATTTGGATATAATATTCAGTTGGGAATTATCATTTCAAAGAGAAATGCATTGTTATCACTCATATTTAATACTATAATGGGCTTGGGTGACTTGGGTTAGGCTGACAATAAAGAATGTCCTTCTACAGGCATATGGCTTAAAGGTAGAGTGCTTGCCTAGCACATGCAAAGCCTGAGCTGACTGACACATTAATAGTTAAAGGTTGTTGCCATGACTACTTACTTGGCATCAAAAGAATCATAAATATCATCAAGCACAGGGATTAAAACTACTGGGAAATATTTGATAATGAACTAGCCAGTCAAATGATCCAGCCAATGCCTTTATGTATGTATAGGTTAGATTCCACAGACTCCAAAAAATGAATAATACTCTTAGTTAACAATAATGCTAAATATTTTAGTGACTCACACAGTAATCAAAGCACCTTGATTTTTTTTACCTATCAGAAAGAGATGTCATCTATTACCATAAAAATGCAATGTAACAAATTGTTTCTCAGTTCAGTATTTTTGAATGGGTCTCATTCCCTCCCATGCACCTGCTACAGCTGTGCCTCTGCTGATAGATTTAAAGATGCAGTTCTTCACACTCTAGGCCTCTGAGCATCTTCTTCCTCATAGACTCCCGAATGACCAGTCAGAACATATTCTTCTCGGGGTGCTAGCGGGCAGGCAGTTGTGTGTGGTTAGTATGGGCAGAGTAAGCACTTCATGTAAGAGTATGCTGCCTGGGTCTTTATTTGTTTATGAGGATTGATTGTTAAATTTCTGTTTTGCTTAGGTGGCTGTCAAATACAGCCACTATTAAAAATTATATAATGTGCATATAAATGCATTATGCTAAAAGACCAATCAGTAAATATTTAAAATTGACTACATCGTGATTATTGTCTGAATGTTCTGTACCTGGGATCTTGAGATTATTTGTGTCTAGTGTGTCTGTAATAAAGGAACATGACAAAGTGTGGCATTGGGCATCCCTTCCCTGAACCCTGTCCACTGGGTAGAGGTAGTCTGACACTGGCCTTGGTGAGAGTCTACCAGAGCAGTCAACAAATGCCACCCTCTTCTTCCTGCTGCTTTACACTGCTCTCCAATGGTGCTGTTTAAGAAACTCAGAGCTTGTTATGTAACATTTCCTAGTATGCCACTTGGGGACCTTGGTTTGTATCAGGTCTCCAAATATCACATCGGTCCATGGTAAAATGGATTCAGTGAAGGAAACTGCAAAGTTATGTGACTGGTGGCTAATATAGTTGCCAACTTGACAAATCACCATGGAGGCAACATCCTTCTGGGCATGTCTGTGAAGCAGTTTGTAGGCTGAGTTAATTGAAAAGGGAAGATCTACCCTAACTGGGCAGCACCATTGCACGGGCTGGGTTCCTCAACTGAATAAAAAAGGAGAAAGCGAGCTGAACACTAGCATTCATCTCCCTCTGCTTCCTGACTGTGGGTGCAGTGTGACCAGCGGCCTCAAGGTCCTGCCACTATGATTTCTCCAACAGGATGAACTGAATTTCCTCAAACTGTAAGTGGAAATAAACTCTTCCTTCTTTCCTACATTTCTCTGGTATTTTGTCACTGGGGTAGAGAAGTAACTGACACAATGGCAGAGGAACACCTGCAGGGAGTGTTGTGGAGTTGGAGCCAATAATTTTAATTCAGCACAGTCGGAAAAACATGTAAAAGGCAGATAAAGGGGAAATTGGTGTTTATACAGAGGTGAATGGGCGAATATAAACACTTGGTTTTTCCCCAAAACAGCCATTCCTTCATTGTTTCGGACATTTTTCAGAGAAAACAAATACCTTAACTGTGAAAACTTGAGCTGAAGTATAGATTATTGTCTACTTTTATTTATAAAATACCTGCCAATTATATCAGACACACTCAAATTAGCTAGCAAGGGTAGCTGGTGACTGATCAGTAACATCTAAGAGTGGCATGCACAGTGAAATTTACTCCATTTTGGGTCTGTTATATTCTAACCAATCATGATTCGCTTAAGATACTGCCACCTTGTCATGACTGACGTGTAAAGCCCTCCAAGTTTAGCTCTAAGAATGTTAGAAGTCTCACTTTTGTTACATTTACATTTTTCTCTTAATTGGAAATAGCATCCCCAGCTGTACTGAAAATGTTTTCTGAACCAAGGAAAGAGGACATCTTAGCGACTGCAGGCTAAGCCAAGGCGAACCATAATTTACACTTCAGAATAAGGATGTCTCAGGGAAGCCTCCTTCCCCTGCTGCCTGGAACTTTGATTGGCACTTCAATAGAACTCTTACCAGATTAGAGTTGGTCCCAGAACACATAACCTCACAGTTCCCAATGACTATAATTTCAGTTGTCTCATCTACAAGAACAGGACTTTCAGACAGTTAAGACAACTCGGAAAGCCCAGGAGAGCCAAAAAAGCAATCCAAGAAGGAAAACAAGGACATGAGTACCAAAGGACTGTGAGCGCTTCATTCTGGATAACAGATGTATTCCTACTCACGTTAATTTTCTTTTGGTGCTTGTCAGACAGCAGAGTGGAAGAGGCGATGACGGAGGCATTATTTGGAGAACTTGAAACAATTCATATCTAAACTGAATCGATTCAATGGGCTATGCACTGCGATCAATTAAACATCCCCCTTTAGGAATGGGGCTGTAGCTTAGATAGTACAGTGCTTACCTAGCATACATGAAGTCCTTGATTTGATCCCCAAATCATATAAACCAAGCGTGGTGACGTATGTCTGTAATCTCAGCACTTTGACGTGGAGGCAGGAGGATCAGAACAAGGCCACTGTTATCTACACACTGAGTGAGTTCAAAGCTACATGAGATGCTGTCCCCTGTGATGCTATTGATGAGGAGACAAGAATAAACCCTTACCCAACTGATATAGTGAACCAATAATAGACCAAAGTAAGGATGCCACCAAAATACAACTTTGTGAACCAATGAGTTTTACTGGGGTCACTTACAAGAATATGGATGAGGGGTTACTTACAGGAACGAAAATCACTCAAAGAGAGCTGTATCACCAAAGACTACCCCAGCACCAGTGACAGCTCACAGAAGCAGGAAACCTGGAGCTCACTATACAACTTGCAGGTAGCTCACTGGTTGGAGAGTATCTTTTCCAGGAAGATCAATTGCTCTGAGCCTCTCCTAGGCATTTGAGCTGGTCTCTGCCTCTTCTTTCATGCAGCTTAGACAGTCTTAGCTTTTCCAGGCAGCTGCACTGGTCTGTGCTGGTCTCTCAGCAGTTCTTAGGGCTTATATGTTTGGGGAGGAGGGGTCTAGTGAACCTGGTTAGTTTCAGGGATTTCCTGAAGCTATTGAGCTTCTTACTTCTTAAATTTAATGAGTTTCCCATAGGATAGAATTTGTCACCTTCCCTTAGAACATCCTGTTGTTTACCTTCCTTTGGAATATCCTGTTTTTTAATTTCCCTTTTGAATATCCTGTTCTGGTCTCCCTTTTAACAGCCTCCATCTTAAGGAGCTTAACAAGCACCTTAACATCTTGTATCCCGTCCAAGACAGAATGTCTTACATCAGAGGAAATTGCTAATACAACACCCTGTCTAAAAAAAAGCATACTCCTTCTCCCCTTTTTCCAGGTGTGGAAGTATATACCTGTAATCTCAGCATCTGGAATGGCAAGGCAGGAAAATCACCAGAAATTTCAGGCCAGCCTGGACTATACAGCAAGACCCTGTCTCCAAAAACTGCTCCTAATGTTCATTAAGCCTCTGTTATTTATCACTGAAAGACTTGGCACATGGCACTTTATGTGCAGCTTCTAGATTTTTATAAATGGTTGTTTCAAAAATAGGAAAGGGGGGCAGATAAATCTTATTTTGCACAGAACACAGTCCAACTCTTCCTATGGAAATTATTTACTTTAAAACAAATGCCCATTAGTTTTTCTCTTCCTAGTTCTGAGTACATTTTGTATTCTTGTGTGTGTGTGTGTGTGTGTGTGTGTGTGTGTGTGTGTGTCTTTTTGAGACATGGTCTCCCTGTAGCCACAGCTGGGCTGGCACTGTGTACACCAGGCTGACCTTGATCTCACAAAAATCTGCCTGCTTCTGCCTCCAGAGTGCTTGGATTAAAGGCACGCACTACCGTGCCTGGCTCACATTTTGTATTCTTGAAGATACTATTTTGAACTTCCAGTGGGTATCTACCTGAAAGCTCTGTTGTTTTGCATCTGTATATTGATTTTGTATGCTAGGACAATTGTCTTAGTGATGTCTGACCTTTCGTAAGTCACAGCAATTGCTCTGTGGCTTGGTGTCTCAGAGTATCATATCACATGTGTTTAAATTATAGAAGGATATTGGCAGGAGTTCTCATTCTGTACTTACTGAGGTGGGAGACACACTCTTCTTTTTCTCCCTATTTTTCTCCCCATCTCCCTATCTACATAATCAGTCCTTCATTGCTCATATTGTCTCTACCTTTGCTTCATATGGTATTTTCTTGGTTGCCATTTTTTTTTTTTTTTTGGTCTCAAAAAGAGACAGGGTCTCCCTGTAGCCCCAGCTGTCCTAGAACTCACTATGTAGACCAGGCTGGACTTGAACTCACAGATTCATCGGTCTGCCTCTGCCTCCCAAGTGCTGGGATTAAAGGCGTGTGCCACCACACCTGGCTTTGGCTGCCAATTTTTGAAAGAGAGATATGGAACTTCCCAGTGTTCTTTTGATTCTTCCTGCTTTCTTAGTATAAAAGATATATTTCCTGGAAACTGCTAAAGATATTTCTCATCATTCACTTTACCCCATTTACCTCACATCAGTTTTGCTCAGTGTTAATACTGCTGTACTCCTCTATTTAGTATTTCCTTGTATAATTTATATGTGTATGTATCATGCTGTAAAATCATACATGGTCAACATGCAAGATGGAGAATTCTCAATGTAACTGTTATTAGAAGTTTACTAATATGATTTCAGGTTCCACACTCAACCTACATTTAAGAAATGACAGTCTTTCCAGATTTGGTGTAATATCAAACTCCATCCACATTTCCCTGTAAGGCTGTAAAAACTCCTTTCCCCTTTCCAGATAGATGGATAGCTAGATGATAGATAGCTAGATAGATGATAGATAGATGATAGATAGATGGATAGATGATAGATGGATAGATAGATGATAGATAGATGATAGATGATAGATAGATAGATAGATAGATGATAGATAGATGATAGATAGATGGATAGATGATAGATGGATAGATAGATGATAGATGATGACAGACACATTCGTGGACGATATATTGGTGATTGATAGATGGATACACAGATGATATATAAAAAGATGGTTGATAGATGAGAGATTGATGCCTGATAGATAGATCGATAATATACAGACAGATAGATGATAGGGCAATTGAATGAATAATTGTATTTCTTCAAATT
Source organism: Nannospalax galili (assembly GCF_000622305.1). Taxonomy (NCBI): domain Eukaryota; kingdom Metazoa; phylum Chordata; class Mammalia; order Rodentia; family Spalacidae; genus Nannospalax; species Nannospalax galili. Next base: position 1,142,014 of record NW_008351177.1, read on the forward strand.
CACATGTTTAAATCCTCATTCCCAAAGTGACATTATTAGGAGGTGAGGAACATTTATGAAGTGACGCTAACAGGGGATACATCCCTCTAGCTTGGAATTAGTGCCCTTACAAATACCATCCTCAGGGAGGTCTTTGTCCTCCCACGGTAGGAATTCCCTGTGACATATGGGGACACAGACTTCATCAGGCACCATGTCTTCTGTTGTTGTTCTTTCCCCAGCTTCATAACTGGGGGATTTTCTAAGAGCAACCCAGATGGCTAAGACAATAGAAATAGGCAATGTTTCTTTTTCAGTTTACTACACCCCAAACATGCCATAACAGGCTGAATGTAGATACGAATGTGTGAAACCAGACTACATGAAAAATGAAACCATACAGGTAAAAATGTCTGCTCCTTCTATATAGGGCCCAAACAACAGACCAAAATAAAAACAAGATTTTCCCAAAGTTCAGTTTGGTAAACCAATGAACTTCACATTACTTATAGGAATATGGGTGAAGGGCTACTTACAGGAGCATGAGTATCTCAAAGACAGTTGCATCACAAAAAGCCCACCCCAGCATGGTTGATGACTCATGAAATCTGCATCCCTTGAGCTCCCTGCAGGATTTATAGGGCAGCCCCACACTGTTTTCTCCCTCTCAGTCTTCACTATTTATATAACCTTGTGGAGGTGGCGGGGAGCTTAGGAATCTTGTAAATTTTAGGGCTTACTAAAACTTGTGAGTTGCTTACTTCCTATGTCTTACTCAACTTCCCTCTGAGACAGAATGCTTCAAGTAGAACTTCCTGAGTTCTAAGAAATGTTCCTCTGGGATGGAAGTGTTTCAACTAAGGGGATATTGCTAAACAACAAATACAAATTTTGTTTGTCATGAATCATCTTGAAATTTCTCAAAGTTGTCTTCTGAATTTTGCTTTGATGATTCAATTATTCGTTCCCTTAGAGTTTTCCTTTTCAGCAAACTGAGCTGTTTTGAGGAGCCATTGCCATTTCTTTAACCTTGAAATTTATTAATTTCCGTTTATATTGCATTATTAACTGTTCTCTCTGTCATACTTCCCGCATGTCGAGATTGTTTGATATTTTCCTGTGGCATTAGTTATGTGTGCATCATCATAGTTGATACTTTCCTACCTGACTGGGAATACAGTCTGTTCTACTGCAAGCAGTTTTGCCAGGACTGAAAATACTTCTGATGTGTCCTCACAAGTAGCTCACCTTTGGGGATTAAAGCCTCTTTTCCTTTGTTGTCTTTCCAGAACATTACTCTGCCTAACTGACCTTGGTCTTCAGTCACTGTCCTGGTTGATTGGATCGGTGTGGAAAACACATTCACAAGTACCACCCAACTACCCATTGTCAGTCACCCCCTGCTCCTGGCTTCTGTCATCTCCAGACTGAAGCACCCACATCCCAATCCATCTCCTTTCTCCACTGTTTCTTGCAGAGTTCTCTTCTCAGCCTGTTCTAGGCTGTTGTCTCCTTCAATACCTTCAAGGTGTCATCTCTTGGGGAGTAGTCGTAGGCATCTAGACTCCAAATCTGTCATATTTTAAGGGCTGAAGGATGAGAAGCCAGATGTGCTAAGCCTTGCATAAAGACTGTAAAACTGGAGTTGTGAACTGTTTAAGTCTAGGGCATATTAGTGGCAAGTAAGGATGAAGTTGCTTTCCAATTAGAGTTGATGTTCCGCTCATATGGCCCAGGGTATGCATATCAGCTGTATATGGACAGCAGTATCCATTCTGATTGGTTCCTTCCCATTCCTTATTTACTGCAGAATGATGATGATGTATTTACTACAAAATGATGTGAAAGTCATGTTTACTGGTGAAATCTTTAAGCAAACAGAGAAAACCTGACAATATGAAGGGCTGACTAGAACTCATAGATAGCCAGTCATATTTGTTTCTCTTTCTGGTGAGTCAGAGGAAGATGTGTCTGTTGTTTTGATAAGAAGAAAGGTAGATGAACAAAAAGATGTTCCCCACAATTTCTTGTCATCAGTTTCCACCCACTGGAGCCACCTATTTTTTTTTTTTCCTTTCCAGCCAGCTATTTACCGTAGACTCGCCTACATAACCTCAAACTTCAGCAAGCTAAGTTCATGTAAGCCTGTCATCTTTACCTACTCAGTTGAGATTCAAATAACTCAGATTCAAAGCCTTGCTCAGGATATCAATACCTTCTTTCAGGTTTTATCTTTTGACCTTGTCCTTAATGTCACATACATGCTATTTAATTATTTTAGAAGACAGGGTGTGCAGTCCATACCATATACATCTGCAGCAGACTGCCTGGAGCAAACTCTGAGCAGAGCTCCATGAACTGGAAATAAAATAGACACACACACACACACACACACACACACACACACACACACACATAATCAATCACTACAAACTTTAAACCAGGACAAGTGATGAGA
>NW_008351177.1:1144550-1161615 GCF_000622305.1 Nannospalax galili
CGAGGCTGGGGCGGGGTGGGGGAAGCACCTAATGTTTTGGTGTTTCAAAAGCCCTAGGCAACCAAAGAACAGCCTGGAAACATTGTTTATGTCTATAAGAATAAAAGCTTGAGGTCTCTGGAACACAGGAGGTGGTTAAAATGGCCTTAAAATTGCAGGCTTGGAGATTTCCCCAAAAGTGCCTTGTCCACAGCTCTCCTTTTACCATGCCTTTCAGGAGCTCAGCTCTGTCTTGTAATGTTTTTAAAAAGGTTATGTTCTTCTCCAAAAATTTTACTCCTTTTTCTCTAAGTGACTTGTTTCTGAAAGCAACACAGTGCAGGTCTTTGAAGGGATGGGGGTCTGGGAGAAAAATCAATCATCTAAGACAAATGTGAGAAAGATTCCACTTTTGTAAGCTTAATACCAATTCTAGGACTGTGTTTAAGGTACCAAGGATGAACAGTGAATTCTGATCACAGATGGATGGCTGGAAACTCACAAGAAACAGATACTGCAGCTCAGAGATGCTTATCCTGGATTGCACTTCCTGGATTGCACTTCCTGGATTGCACTTCCTGGATTGCTCTGATTTTACTTCCATTAATCTCTCCATGTGGTGGTTCTCAGGATGTGAATTCACAACATTCAGCATGACTTGGGTCTTTAGAGATATTCATCCGGGATCCCAACCCATGTGTGCTAAGTCAGAAATGCCTAGATGAGTGCCGTCAATCAGTTTAAGCAAGCATCCTCTCTGGGTTCTCGTTCTGAAACCCATTGCAGATTTAGAAACACAATTGCAGTAGGGTGTGGTAACCCAAGCCTATCATCCCAGTTGTCGGGAACTGAGGCATGAAGAGCATCATGATCTTGAGACCAGCCTGGGCTACAAAGTGAGACCCTGTTTCATAAAACTCAAACAAATAGAAAAGAAAAAACTGCTGTGTTCAGTGTCTCAGTGAAGAATGGCAAGAATAGTCAGAGCTGCTTTAGGTGGGCAATATTTCTCTCCAATATTTAGGTGATCAATACTGTTCCCACAAAGAACTTCAAGAGACTGGCAGAGCAGCTGCAGGGTCTAGGAGCAAGAGTAAATAAGTCCTGCTGTCTGTGATGATTAGCCTTCGTTGTCAACTTGTTACAACCTAGAGTCATCTAGGAAGAGATTCTCAATGAGAGAACCGAGGATTATCTACATTGGATGGGTCTGAGTGTACATCTGTGGGGGGATATCTTAATTGATATGGGAATTCTCATTCTATTTTGGGTGGCACCATTCCCTAGCCTGGGGGTCATGAACTGTGCATGAGCGGGAAAATTGAGTACAAACAAGCAGGCAGGCATGTGTTTCTCTCTGCTCTTGACTGTCGATGTGATGTGTCTAACTATATGCAGTTTCTCCTTTGACTTCCACACAATGATGGATGGAACCTATGTGCTGACATATACCTCTTACTCTCCTATGATGGTTTTATGTTGAGCTTGTTTATCCTCAATATTAGACATCGCTGCCAAAGAGTGAGAAATGGGCTTTTTTTTTTTTTTTTCCAAACTACTGGACTCTTCCTCCTGGTTTTCTTACCTGATTCTGGCCTCAGCCTCATCTAGTGACCCACTCTGACTTTCCCATGGATCCTAACTTTTGGATTACTATCAAGTCAGCATGCCTCCTTCATTTTCCCAATCATTCCAACCTAAGTGAAAGCAAGCCTTCAATCAGTGAAGGGTCTGAGAGAACATTGCCCCGGAAGAGGAATGAACACTGTGTAAACACTGGATCCTAGTTTACATCCATTTAGAATTAGAACATGGGCAAGAGAGATGGCTCAGAGGAGCACTGGCTGCTCCTGCAGAAGATCCCAGTTTGTTTCCCAGTATACATATAGGGTTGGTCACGACCGCCTGCAATTCCAAATCCAAGGTATTTACTATGTAGCAATTTCCTCTGAGGTAAATACATTCCGTTTTGGAAGGAAGGGGAAGCTCATGGAGAGGCAGGCTGTTAAAAGGAAGGCAAATATCAGAATGCCTATAAAGGAGGTCAGATATTCCATCCTTCAGGGAACTCATTGAGCTCTGAAAGTAAACAACTCAATAGCATCAGAAAGTCCCTGAAATTGACTGGATTCACTAGGCTCCTCCCTCCCCGAGCATATATAAGTCCCAAGAACTGCTGAGAGACTCAGACCAGCCAAGCTGCCTAGAGGAGATAGAAAACAGCCAGTATGCTCTAGGTTTCCTGCTGTCCTGCGCTGTCTCCTTTGCTGGGATGGGCTTCTGGTGAGGCAGCTGTCTTTGAATCATTTTTGCTTCTGTAAGTAACCCCTCACCAATATTACTGTAAGTAACCCCAGTAAAACTTGCTGGTTCACCAAGTTAAATTTTGGTGATATCTTTACTTTGACCTGTCATCGGTTCCCTGCCTGGGGTAGGCAGATGCTTGTTCATATCTCCTTGGAAATAGTGTCACACAACTGATCCCACACCTCTGACTTACATGAGTACCTGCACTCACATGCACATAAACCCAGAGAGAAACACACATGTATACACATAATTAAAAATAACAAAGCCATAACTTTTCAAAAGAAATGCCAATTAAGAAAAAAAAATTGGGACACACCGTCTGAAGTACTACATGAAACTACCAACTCAAAAACGTCCAACCGAGGCTGAGAGAAACGCTAAATGTTCCTCACGGGGATACAGTTCTCAAACGCTCCATCTGGAAGCCAAACCCTTGTTTACCTACCTGCAGAGTTCCCGCAGCCTGTTCTCCCCACACTGTCTCCTAGGCGTGAGCCTCTTGTTTTGTCTGTAAGCTATGCATTTTTGGTTGGTACTGACAGTCAGGGCTTGCTAGCTGTAGGTGTGTCTGAGTCTGCTTAGTTCTGTTTATAAATGGAACAAAGTCAAATGGTTTTGTTACGGATAAAGATTATAGGAGAAAGAAAAAAAAAAAACGGTAAAACTGTTCTTATTCACTTGGCATTTCTTTCCCTCGTTTCCTATTCCCACGGTTTTCCTTCTCATCTGCACTTAAAAAGTGCCCTTGGGAAACGCTGTTTGTTGAAGGAAGGAGAGAAAGGAGAGGTTTATCTTGGCGTGCTCTGCAGGTCAGACATAAAACAAGATGGAGCGCACAGGAGAGAATAGCACATTTCCTTTCTGCTTGAATCGTGATGCCAGGAGTACCGAAAGTAATAATTTATTTTTAAAACAAGGAGCAAAGAAAGGAACGTGGTCTGATGTCTTTAACTTTTCTGAGACAGCAGGGACCGGAGCCCTTCTAGAACTGTACCAGGGAAAATCTAAGTCCGGTGAAGACAGTAGGGCCTGCCTGGCCAGCGAAGCCTCCCCAGGAAAATTTAGCATGAGTTAAGAAATTGTATTCTCTGTCCCCTTTTTCTTTCTTTGGTTCTTTCTTCTTTCTTTTACTCGTTCATTTATTTATGAGTGGACACAGCACTTGTGTAGAAGTCAGAGAACAACGTGTGGGATTTGATTCTCTCCTACCATGAGAGTTCCAGGAATCAAATTCAGGTTATTAGGCTTGGCATTAAGTGTTGTCTAACTAACCCCAGCACTTCTCTGCTGTTTAATCAAGGTTCTACATTCTTGTGCTGTCTGGTAGCCTCTCCTGGATACAGGTCTTTATCAGATGCATTGTTTGTAGCTCTTCATAGAACAAAGGTCTCACAATGTGGTTGGGTTTTTAACCAGTCACCAACCTGAATTCAAACCCTTGGCTCTATTAATTTTGATATGTGTAATTTGGGGCTAATGAGCTCATATCTGACATTCCATAGCTTTATAGGAAACATGAGAGTGATTTAATTTATTGATATGACCAAGTTTTTCATAAATGTCAACTAAATTTGTGGGATCCAGAACTGAAACTGTAGGACCCCCTTGCTGGAAACTACTGAGAAGTTCAAAATAACAGTAGAAGAGCATCAAACGGGACTGTTCTTAGCAAGGAGTCCTATATCGACCGCTAGTCTATATGCCCATGAAGCTTATCCTATGCTCTAGCATCCTGACTTAGAGCCATCCTTGAAACTCTGTGGGGGATGAAACGGCCCAAGATAACCCATTAAGGCATGCAAAGAGAAGATGATGAGAGCTAACCTGGGCAAACGTCACACTGCTCACAATAAAACTGCTGTGAGCAAATTAAGGAACAGCTTAAAACATTTCGTTATGAGCATATTTACATAGATCTAAATACTTTCAGCTTTATTTTGTTTATTAAAATATTTAAATGAGATTTCAAATGTAGTATGTACAAACAAATGGCTCATTATCAAACCAAATCAATGTTTTCTCAGCTACATCCTGAAAATTTCCTGTGTGAAAACCATAATATTCCCTCTTACAAAGACAGTCCTTAGGATCCATCTCGGACCCAACGAATCTGAATTACCATGGGTACTTGCATCTTTTAGCAAATAACCAAAATTCTTACACTATTGATGATTCAAAATGACTACAGTAAGCACAAGTTACCCATCAGCATCATCCCATTTTCACTGGTAACATAATTTGTGCTTGGCTAAGGCCTAGACATTACCCCGAATGGGAGAATTTTATAATGACAGACTAACTGTTGGCTTTTTCCTCCTGTAGCAATAACTGAATGCAACAACAGTTTATGGCTGTGCAAGCTATGGTTCATTGAACATTCTTCACATGCCAAACACTGAGGCACTCATCCAACCCCAGAATAACATGCAAGGTAGGAATTATTGCTTCATTTTATAGGAGAGCTAACAGATGCTCAGCAAGATTAAGGGACTTGCAGATTGTAAGAGGCAGTTCTAAGGCGGAAGTCTGGCTCTCTGTGGACCTGAGGTCTATTCTATCTGAATAAACTAGAAAAAAAGAAATAACTGACTATGGATAAATTGTCCCAATACACATAGTAGTTTTTTTTTTTTATTTTAAAGATCTACTTTTAAATTTTATAATTATTTGTATGTGTGTGCATCTGTATAGGGGTACATGCATATGAGTACAGGCACCCAGAGAGGCCAGAAGAAGGCATCTGGATCTGGAGTTACAGGCAGTTGTGAACCATCCAATGTAGGTGTTGGGAATTGAACTCAGGTCCTCTCGAGAGCAGTATGTGTTGTTAACCACTGAGCCATCTCTCCATCTCCCCATTCATGTATCTTTTAATGATCTGATTGTGTTTACCTCCTTGCTAGTAAATCTGAGATTTGAAGAAAAACCTCCAGAACTGCTGAAGAGGCAAAGACCTCTTGCTTAGGGGGAGGTACTCCAGGCAAAGAATGATTAAATAATGTTGCTTTCCATCTGAAGCTAGGCTCAGCCTCCCTAGTGAGTCATTTGATATTGGGCTTTTTTAGGCTAATAAATTTAGCTAAAAGTATTGCAAGATTGACAGTACAAGTGAGAAAGAGACTCATCAAATAATTGTGACTGGAGCTATGCAATGTAAAGCTCCAGGAGACATCTAGGAACTAAGGCATAAAGGAAGTTGATTTGTACCACATCAATTCCGCTTCTACTGACTGAGCAATGCAAACAGCAATGAATGAGCTCATTTTTAATCTTTTCTTTTTGTGTACGTGGAGCACAGAAAAGAAGAAAGGCGGCACACAGCTCAGTCTTCTATTCATTTGAGCTCAGTCCCTGTTCTCCATCGGTTCAAGAGAGGAGTCAGAAATTTGGAAACCTAAAGCAAATGCTTGGAGCCCAACTCAACAGTTCTGTGTTTATTCCTGCTTTACACGAGTAAGAACTGTTCAACCCGTCTATTCTTGTGCCTCATAATTACTAGGTCTCACAAAATTTGCTAGACATTAGCAAAGAGTTAGAAACACATAGCAAGATTTAAAAATAGAAACTTCCATGTGTAAAGCAAATTATCTGTTACTACTTAGTAGAAATCTGGAGCCACAGCACTGGTCTAAGAAAAATTTGTTTTAATATTGTTATTATTTATTTACTTATTTATTTATTTAATTTATTTATTTATGCTCTGTGTGTGTGTGTGTGTATGTGTGTGTGTGTGTGTGTGTGTGTAAATGAGCACGCACTAAAGAATGCTATGGCAAAGGTTAGAAAACAGAAGTCATGCGGAGGCCAGAGGACCACTTGGAGGACTTGGTTCTCTCCATCAACCATGTGCATCCTGGGGCTCAAACAGATTATAAGACTTGGAGGCAGGCACCTTTACCCATTGAACCATCTTGACAGTCCCTTGAGATTTTTTTTTTAATTAAAGAAATTCTGTATTATTTTGTTTATTGAGTCGTCATTTTTGAATTTTTCCCTTCAGCTACAAGTCTATATAATAAGTGGTGTTCTAATTGCTGTATAGCAATCAGCTCTTCATGGGCAGACAAAATTTGTTTTATTTATTACACTGATTTACAAGCTGTGGAAATTCTTATATGACCATTTTTTAATAGCCAACCTAAACTAAAGCAGGAAATAGGAAGAGATATAAAAAGCTGACTCTTGCAAACTGTTATCACCCAGCTTCTGCTTACAACAGACCATAATCCTTTTGGAGCTAATTGGAAATTTACCTGTATAGGAAGTGTTAGCTAACTTTCTTTAATGTTTTTATATCCTCATTATGGACACATTGGAATGTATCTAGGTTATTTATTAATTTTCTGATACTTAGTGTTTTTGGTAATAGCTGGGGCTTCCAAGGTTTGCTGTGTGCCAGGCATTTCTCTACTTTGTAGACAGTGCTGTTTTATTTTCTCAACAACCCTGAAAGACCACCCATCCATAAGTACTGCCGTACTGTCGGGCGGTGCATAGGTGTCTGTCATCTTGAAGAATTTCCCTTCTACACCTAACTCAAATTTTGCCTTGAGTGAATTTTAATTTGGGAGTGATTTGTCTTAATCTATTGGGGTGGCCCATGCACTTTTTTCTTTCCTCTCTTTAGTGAATTGCATTGGTTTTATTTTATTTTTATTTATTATTTATTTATTTTAATTAGTTATTGTGTGTGAGAGAGAGAGAGAGAGAGAGAGAGAGAGAGAGAGAGAGTATGCAGTGCCAATTGAGGTCAGAAGAGGAGATCTGATTCCCTGAACCCTGAGTTACAGGTAGTTGTGTGCTGACTGATCTGGTACTAGGAAATGAACTTGGGTCTCTGGAAAAACAGCAAGTGTCCTTAACAACTGAGATATTTCTCCAGTTTCTTCTCTTATTTTTGAGCAGATTCCTTACTGACTCTGGAGCTCAATGTTTTGGTGCCAATTGAGGTCAGAAGAGGAGATCTGATTCCCTGAACCCTGAGTTACAGGTAGTTGTGTGCTGACTGATCTGGTACTAGGAAATGAACTTGGGTCTCTGGAAAAACAGCAAGTGTCCTTAACAACTGAGATATTTCTCCAGTTTCTTCTCTTATTTTTGAGCAGATTCCTTACTGACTCTGGAGCTCAATGTTTTGGCTTGATTGGGTGGCCAATGGACCCTGAAAATCCTCCTGTCTCTGCATCCCAGCGCTGGAATTATAGGTGTATGCTGTTACACTGAGATTTTTACATGTGTGTTAGTTACCCAAACTCAGGTTCACCTTCCAGCTCAACATCGATTTATTTCAAAATGTCAAATCACTCTTGTACTCTTGAAGTAAAAGAGGTATGATATTTATACATTTTCTTACTTATTGCTGAAATTGCCTTGCTCATATTTATAGAAGAGTTTCAGTTTTGATGAAGAAGATCAAAGGAATACTGATTTATCGTTTGCTTTCCTCTAATGTGTGTTTTTGGCTTTGGACACGACAGTGTTGGGCTTAGAGATGAGAAATTTCTTCTACTAATTTCTAGTTTCTGGATAAGTTTGTGTGTACTTGGTACATTCCCCGCCCCCAGACTTTATCTATAAAGTCACCTCAGCTCATATTTCTTCATAGACTGCTTTAAACTACTAATTCAATTTAATAGATGTAGAGTTCTTAAAAATTATATATTTTGTCAGTTTTAACAATCTTTGCCATCAAGGAATTTAACATTTTGTTCAAATTTGTAAAATCTATTGACTTAATAGTTTAAAAAGTATTCCTATAATACATTTAATATCCACTAGAATTGAAGAAATCACCATCTTTACTTCTAATAGGATAATTTTTTGAAAAATATTCCTGATGATTATAAACTTCAGATTTTTTTTCTTTGCTTGACTCTTTAAACATTTCTTTAATGTCAGATCATTGACTGCTTTCCATGGTTTCTGCTGGGAAGTTGGATGTTGTTTGTGCCATTTCACTGAACTTACACTGTTCATTTTTAAATCCAAGTCCATATTTCATTCAATTTTGGTTTCCAGTGGTATGAGTATATGATTCAAAGAGGGATTTTCTTATTTATTCTAGTTATAGTTCACTAGGCTACATGTGGGAAAATTCATTTCACCAATTATGGACTATCACACACATTATTTTCTCAGATATTTTTTCTGTTATCTTATTTCTTTAACCTTCTGTCACTAATTATATTTTATGACATTTGAAATATGTGTGTATGTGTGTGTACACACATGCATGTGTGTATAATTAACTTTGAATTAATAACATATTAAGCCATTTGAAATCATTATCATTGTCCTCTTTTCCTTTATAATTTCTCAATCTGCCTTCAGTCCTGATGACTAATGAAGTTAAAATAACACTTTTTTTCCTTCACCTGTCTCACCCATTTTTTGCTTCTTTTACTCCTAACAAGTTTCTAATACTAGAGGTTTCATTTTCAGTTCTAGAATTTTGTTGCAATAAGTTTCTGATGAATATGGTATTTTAGAATGAGATTTTAACAAAAATATTAACCAGAAAGTATAACAAGTTTCCATATGTTCTATCCTTCCTGTATGCTGTGTTAATAAGATTTTGTGTTAATGTGGTATTTATGACACAATTGATGGTCTAGCAATTATACATTGTTGACTTAAAATTAAGTCCAGTAGTTTACATCAGTCTCTAGTTTTATTCAATTTGTTCTACAGGTTGGATGAGTGTAAAACGGCATATATCCACAGTCACGGCAGCACAGAGACTAATTTTCTTAACCTAAAAATCTTCTGTGTTTTAACTATTCATCTCTCCTCATTGCCCCAGAAAGCCTGGACACCAAGGGATTTTTATTTTCTGTATAATGTTGCTTTTTTTCCCCCAAATGTCACACATTTGGAATTATGCAGTATATAGCTTATCAGCTTGGCTTCCTTCACTTAGCAATGGGCCATTAAGGTTTCTCCATCTCTGTTTGGTGGATGGATGGCTCATGTTGCTTATTGTTGAATGACGCTATAGTTGCAGTTCCATTGCAATGATATACCTCAGTTCATTTATGTACATAAATATTCTATTGACGAACACCTTGATTGCTACTAAGGTTCAGCATTTATGAAAAAATATGGATAATAACCATGTGTGAGTTTGTATGTGGAAGTTGGCTTTTACCACAGTTGAACAAATAATGTGGTGCATGATTGTTGGGTTTTATCAGAAGGTTCATGTTCAGTTAAGCCACATGGTTTTCCAAAGTGTCTGCTTATTCTGTATTCCTGTCAACAATGAGAGCTCCCATGACTCTGCAGCAGCAACAGCACTTGATGATGTTAATGTTTTGGAGTCTAGCCATTTGTTAAGTATACAGTGTTATCTCATTATTTTAATTTTCAGTTCCCTGGGTGAGCATGTTTGCTATTCTTTATTTTTATTTTATGTGTATGATTGTTATGCCTACATGTATATAAGTGCACCCATGTCTTGCAATGAGTGTGGAAGACAGAAGAACAGGTGTGGGATTCCCAGGAATGGAGTTACGGACAGTTGTTAACGATCATGTGGGTGCGGGGATTCGAACCTGGGTCCTCTGCAAGAGCAGCCAGTTCTCTGGACCACTGAGCCATCTCTCCAGCCCAAGCATTTTTTCATATGCTTATTTACCATGGATACTTGTTAAGGTTTGAATGTGAAATGCCTTCCATGGGGTCATGTTTGAACATTTGTTCCTCAGCTAGTGTTGCTGTTTTGGAAGTTTCTGGAAACTTTAGGAGGTACAGTCTCACTGGACAAAGTGGCCTACTGGACTGTGGGCCTTGAGGTTTTACACAGTGGCCTGAGTTCCTGTTCACTCTCGGCATCTCAACTACAGAAGTAATGTAACCATCAAAGAGACTGTATCCCCTAGAACTATAAGATACAATAAACCCTCCCTTCTTTACATTGCTTCTTGTCAGGTATGTGATCACAACAGAAAGAAACTGGTACAGTATCTTTTATACAGAGGTATCTATTTGTAATATTGTTGAATTTTAAGAGTTCTGTGTTTATTTTGAGTACCAGTCCCTTAATCACATATGTGTTTAGCACATATGCTCTCCCAGCACGTGATAGCTTTTCAGTGTCTTAACGGTGCCTTTCACAAAGGAGTTTTAACTTTATTGAAGCCCAACTAATCAATGCATCAAGTATTTTCTCTCCTGGGTTACGCATTTGTTGTTTTGTCTGATAGGTCATCAACGAAATCTGCAGTTGCCTATATTTTCTTCTGTTCAATCCTTCATAGGTTTTAGAGATTTGCACTGTTTTATTTTAGTTTATTATTCCTTTTTAGTTAACTCATACCATATATGCCCTTTCTTCTTTGGTAACACTTGCTGCCATGTTTCCCCTTTCTCCAGAAAGTTGCCTGGACTCCCTGTGCAGAGGTCATTAGGCTAAGTTTATATGGGTCCGCTGATGGATGGGCTCTCTGCTTTGCTCGATGTGCCTATCTCTTTCTCTGAACATGCTGTCTTGCTTGCTTCTTAGTCGGCCCTGCAGTTTGATGCTGTCAGCCCTCTCTCTTGTTCTCTTTAGCGTTGTTTTTTCTGGGCCTTTTGCCATTCTGTGTAAGCATTAGAATCAATGTGTGAAGATCTACAGAGTAACTTGAGATGATTTTTGGTTTGCTAATTAAATTGACTTCATTTGCATTGAATCTATACATGAACTCATGAAGACCTGACATCTTGTCATTACTGAGCCTTCAGAAAGACTGAGAACATCTCTCCATGTGTTTAGTGCTTCTATTTCTTTCATTAGAGGTCTGTATTTTTCCCAAATAGCTGATACATACCATATATGTCTTTTAAAATTTATATAGAATTCATATTTTTGTGAATAATGTGTATATGTATGTTTGTTTACGTGTGTGACATGGGAGCATGCTCATGCGATGGTATGTATGTGGTGGTCAGAAGACAACTTCAGGTGTGAGCCCTAATCTACCCAAAGCGTTGTCTGAGTCAGGGTCTCTTGTTGTTTTCTATGGCGTATGCCGGGCTAGCTGATCTGTGAGTTTGTGGAGATTCTCCCATCTCGGTGTAGCAGAGTTGGGATTATACCTAACCATGTCTTGTTTCCTGTGGGCTCTGGGGATGTGACCGTAGTCTGTACATTTGTGTATGTGTAGCAGGCACTTGACCCACTGACCCATCCCTCAACCTGGAACTGCTATTTCTATGTGTTTATTCTTTGATTTTCTTTTCTTGTACTAAAAGTCTCCATGGTTTCATCCATCTTTGTTCATTTTTTGTATAATTTTCTACCAAATTCATAGTATATTCTAGTTTTCTTTCTGTTGCTACAATAAGCACTGAACAAAAGGAAGTTGGGGAAGAGTTTTTTCTTTTTAAATTCTACAAAGCATTTCAGGAAGCCAAGGCAGGAACTCAATCTGAAACCATGGAAGAATGTTGCTTACTGACTTTCTCTCTGGCTTAAATTTAGCTAGCTTTCTTAGACGGCCCACGACCACCCATGTAGGGATAGTGTCCCGACAGTGGACTGGACCTTCACATACCGATCATCAGTCATGACGATCTCTTGCAGACATGGCCACAGACCACTTCCTCAACTGAAGCTCCCTTCTCTTGATGACTCTAGGTTGCATCAAGTTCACAGTAAAAACTAACTAGGACATAAAACGTCTTTTTAACACATTGTTTTTAGGTTTTAATTTTAAAATCTCTGTGGGCCTGATTATTTCACCTTTGCCTAAATCTCCCTGGTGTCATATAGTTTCAGTGTGTTCTGAGCTTTAAATTTTTATTTATTTATTTATTTTTACTTTATATATATCAGTGTTTTGTTTGCATGTACGAGCATCCATGACATGCAATGCCCAAGCAGGCCAGAAGAGGGTAGCGGAACCCTTGGACCTAGAGTCAGGACAGTTTTTAGCCATGTTATTATGAGTGCTGAGAACTGGGTCCTCTGCAAGAGCAGCCAGTTAGCTTAACTGCCGAGCCATCTGTCCATTCCCAACTATTCTAAGTTTTTAACATAAACAGAGATAATATATAATGGAGTTAATGTTGTTCCTTGAAGAGAAACTGCCCATCTTACTGTCAGGAAGACAGAGAGAGTGAATGGTCTTTTCACTTTCAGGTGTGGAGCTGGGTTTGAGTCCTATGTAGCTTTTATTGCTTCCATTCATAATAAGTTTTAGACCTTTTTGTGAGACCTGCCTTGCTTTAATTTATTCATGTTCTTCTAAAGCTTTCTAGATATAAATACTACATGATCATGAGGGATCTCCTTCTGGCTTGAGTGTCTCCTACTCCCCCACGCCTTTCCTGCCATGCTGTTCAGTGAGCCATAATAGACACTTTAGGATTGGATCTATGTTTGGAACATCTTTGTTCCAGAACCTTAAAACCTCACAAGGCATCACAACTTCTTTCATTTTGCATTGCATTTCTTTATTTGTATTTGTGGAAGCAAGTGAACATGTGCCACATATATGTGTGGAGATCAGGGGAAAACGTATGGAAACTGCTTCTCTCTTTCTACCATGTGGGTCCCAGGAATCAAATTCAGGTCATTAGGCATGTCAGCAAGTGTCTTTACCCACTGAGACATCTTGCAGGCCCCCATCATTGCAATTCTTATGTTTTCTCTTCACCCTAAAAACATCCTAGGAAATATCTTCCATGATCACAGTACACTGACTTCTTACATGTGATAGCTCACTCACTATTCATACCACTGTGAAGAATGTACAGCTATTATTCTTAGTTCGTAAATTCAAAATACTGAGGCAAACATATTTGAACAGGAACTCAAAGAGCAAGCAAACAAGGACTACATCAAAAATAACACTTTCCCAAAGACACAAAGCTGGTAATTCACCGGGGGGCTGCAGCTCTGTGGTGTCTGGATGCTACTTCTTCAGGACTAGCCTGAGAAATGCACTTTCTATGGTGTAGGCATTGGAAGTATGAACAAAGGTAGCATGTGCCTATCTCAGCCTTTCTTTGATACTTCAAGAGCTTGGGCTATGGCTTTTCTCTATTTCTTCAGCCATCTCAGGGAGCCTCTGTATTTTGTATCCTTCAATGGTAGGAAGAACTTTAGCCTTAGACTCGCCTTTTGACTTCTGTTCTTTCCAAAAATGATGGTTAAAAGTGTTTCACATAATAAGAAGGCCAACATAGTAACAGCTTAGACATCTACATACTTCAATAGGCATCTGAGTGTAGGCCAATTAATATTGCTGATAAATACTCCAAACCCACCATGTTAAGTTATTACATTTTATACTTTGTTTCTATGCAGAGATACTCATTTCTGAATGGAGACAAAGACAGATTGAAGAACTAGGAACAGGGAGATTAAATAATGCAAATGCTCAATAATATTTTATGTTTTGGGTCCAGGGTTAAGACAGGGACCACTTCTGTTTTTGCTGAAATGTTATGAAAGTATCATTCAAATTTAAGCAAGGAGCCTCACTGTTCAGTGGGCACTGGATCAATATCTTTTATCTTTCTCTTTCTTATAAAAGAAAATCATTGGCATTTAGACACCTTTATTCCCATTTTCAAAGTCTCATTTTCATGACCAAGATTTGGAAAATGTTTGAAAATGTCATGCCATCAGTCCTGTTTTGTGAGAATGTAAGAATATGGCTCTAATGCCTTGTGTTCTAATAAGAATGTTGTTCTTAGATGAAAAATGACAGCTCAGTATATGTTCTGTCACCGAAGCTGAGAACCACATCTCCAGAGAGGCACGCTCATTTCCTAGCCAGCAACTCTTTTGGTGCTTAAAATACCGTGGGCAACTGCTTTGGCTGTAGATAAAATACATGGAGAAGTTAAGCGGTGAAGCCAGGGAATGACGGCGGCAGCCCACCCTGGCTCCCGCGTTAAGGAAGGCCTGCTGTGCTGCCTTCTCTCTGAACAGTCTGTGGAAAGCCATGCTGGGAGGGGATGCTTCAAGTCTGGGTTCCATCTAGGTCACCCTATTAACTTTCTGTTAAGCGCTTTTTCTTTTTCTCCTCTTTAAAAAAAAGGAAAAAGAAAACTATTTGAACATTTTCTTATAAAAAGATCTCTGACTGGAAGTAAAAAATATCACTGAAGAAACTCCAACCAAAACACAGAAGCAGTTTTTAAGTTACAAGCATTTGAAAGGAAATACAGGTTTTCCAAATCTGTAAATGAATCATTTTTACCTTTTCTGGGGCATAGATATAACCCACATACCATTTGCTATAAAACTGTAGACCTTCATTTGTTTGGTGGATTTCGCTTGAAAAACAGTGGGTAAAATTTTGGCAGAAATTTAACTTACCAGTTTATAAAATTCAAATTCCTGAATGGCAACGTGGCCCAAGTCATTGCTTGCCCCCATGCTTTGTCGGATTCCTATCCTAGCTACTTCCTCTATTATTTCCTGGGCAACATCTATCGTCTATCCGGAAATGTTGTGAACTCATAAAAGGGCTTCCTCATAGCTTAAATCATGGTTCGTAGGCTGCAGCTGGAAGGGAATCCAGAGGACATGCTTCAAGACCTTGTGCTCCCCTAATACGAAGTTCAGTATTCCATCTCATGAGAGCCTAATTCCTGTGCATGTTTAGGACTTATGGGAGATTTTTGCCATCATTTGTGGGTGCACAGGCCTCAGAAAATTATTCAGTATTTCAAACCAAAAGCACATTAAGGAGAACCCTACATAACTGATAGATTAGTTCTACTTGATAAGGCTTAACAAAACTGAAACCCTATCCATGAAAGCCTTAATTTTAAAACTTTTTAAAGGCATGGCTAAACTTGAATTTAATTTTTCTGCTTCTACCTCCCAAGTACTGATATGATAGACAGGTACACACCCAGCACACACGTGTAGATCAGAGGGCAATGTTGTAGAGCTAATTCTCTCCTTCTACCCGTACATAGGTTCAGTGGACAGAACATAGGTCATCACACTTGCCCAACAGTCATTTTTACCCATCCAGCCATCTTGCTAGAACTTTCATGTTAAGCCTTAATGATCGATCAGATCATCTGTCAATAGAGACACATAGTGAAGGACGTTTGAGGACACAAATTTAACTGAGTACACAAAATTAGGCAAGAGATAGCAAAGGGGTTGCATATAGTGAAAGGAATATAAATATGATCAAAATATATTACGAAATTCACAAAAATAAAAATGGTCTGAAGATTTTAATTTAAAAAATCATTTAATAAATAGCACCTTTCACATACATACACAATCTGCCTCTTGATTTAAAAAAAAAAAAAAAAAAAAAAGGTTGCCCATGAGGATTATAGGCTCAAAGGGACATCACAGTTTCTGTCTGAGAGAAAGTGAGTTCTTTACTTTAAAAAAAAAATTTTTAATAACTACATGATTAGAAGAAGCATTTCATTACAGCTTTAACATATTCAGTAACACACTCCAGAGCAAGAATACATCTCTTTCACAAGTGGCTGTAAGTTTCTAGGTTCACAGTTAAAGTATTACAGTTATACAATATTGAACTCAGTATAAGCCCTGTAAGGCCTAAAATTGAATGAGTTTTTAACCTTTGAAAAAGATCTCCCTTTCATTTAAGAATATATCGTTCCTTGTAGAAAGACTCATTGTTTTTGCTACTAACACTGAGATGTTGGCACATGCATCTCTAATCTGTATGTATCTGATTATTACTAGTCATAATCGGTTACACTTGGATCCTTGGCACCTGTATATGTATATAAAGTCATCGGGTAGAGGGTAGATTTCAATGGTAATGTTCATCACCTGTACAAATTAACATGATGTAAATTTCCATGCTTCCTCCTCAAACATAATACATTTTTTAAAATTTGTTGATTTTTCTGTGTGTGTGTGTGTGTGTGTGTATCACACAGAATATCCCAAACCATCTTATTCAACTATACACCCACTTCTCAGATGACACCCTCCAATAGCCTCCCCCCCCGACTAGAGCCCTTATACTCTGATATCCCTGCTGCTGTCTGTGTTGCTGCACCCCCGCCACCCAGCCATTCCCCAGTACTTGTCCATCTGGTGAATCTAGTCAGCCTATCTAGAGGTCTTTGTTTAGGAGGGTCAGCTGTTCCTCATCTAGCAGCAATCAGTTGTCAATATTCCTTTAGATAAGATTGGGCTCTGCTGTTCATTTTCCCAGTTCTATGCTGGGTTACTATCTGGGAGTCCCTTGGGTCACCCTGGCCAACAACTCAAAAGAAGGTATCACCTGTTTGGCATTGTTGCTTGTTATGTAGTCTTTAGCTATGCATATGGACTCTTTAAGAAACTATATTGACCTCTTTAATCTTTGGTTATACTTTCCTTTTGGGTGTTTAAGGCTGTTAATCTTAGGTTTTACTTTCCTTTTGTGTGTTTAAGGCCATACATTTGGCCCAGATAAACCAATATATTTTTACTTTTAAGGACGTTTGAGGACCTGTTCCTCAGGGGTCCCGTGGGCTTGGGAGGAGCCCCTGGCTCCTTTCTTTTACCAGTTCTGCCTATGTGAAGATAAGTCAAAGGTCCTACTCGACCGTGGCTGTCTTCACTTGGAAACATGGAGGAAATGATCCCTCTGTGTTGACCCTCCTCTTTGTAAACTAGACACAGTTCAAGTCCATCTGGTAGGGTCTCCTCAGCCTCCTTGATCAAGAGGACAGGTGACTTACCACAGTTACAAGACATTTTGCGAGATGCTCCATAGTCCCCTGGAACTTAGTTGACCTTGGAGGGCAAGGGGCAAAAGTCCTTTAGTCCCTCTGACCACATTCG
>NW_008351177.1:1161751-1165554 GCF_000622305.1 Nannospalax galili
GTTTCTCCCTCAATAATACCCTCCTCCTACGGTCCTACCTTTCTTGAGCTCCTTCTTTCCCTTTATCCCCTTGGTTCCTTGTATACCCTTCCCAGGCAGCTAGGCATTATTTATCTCTTGCATTGTCTCACACTCCATCATTGTTTTCCCACTTAAGGTGCCCCCGTTTACCCCCTTTCTCCATTAATAATACCCTTCTCCTACAGTCGTACCTCTTTTGAGCTCCTTCTTTCCCTTTATCTCCTTGGTTCCTTGTATACCCTTCCCTCCCCCTTCCCTTAAACTGAACCAATTTTTTATCCATATCTCCCTTATTAAGGCCTGTTTCCTCCTGTTCTTCTCTTTCAGGTTCTTTCTTTTCCTTTATCTCCCTGTTTCCTTTCCATTACCCTGGTTCCTGTAGTTATGTCTGTGTTGGGGAACCCTGCTGTTAAGGTCGGCTCCTTTTCCAGCAGGGGCTTCCTGCCTGACTTACCTGGAAAGTGCCTCCAAGCATGGATGTCTGACCTTATTCAGAACATGACCTTTGGCATAGTTATCTGCAATAAAACTACCCCCAGGTTTTTTCTATATGATAATTATGCATTTCCCTATAGCTAGATGATAGGATCCCCCTACCACATGTAAATAAAGCATACTATGAGCACCTATCAGCTGAAGCTTTGGCTGCTGCCTCCACACTATATTTTCCCTGACCCCCACTGAATAAATGGAGCTGTATCACTGAATCTGCCTCCCAGAAGGGCTTTCGTCTGTCGTGCTCACTGGCCATCCTGACCCCATTTGTCGCTTCTGGTCCCTTTGTCCTTGTGGACTGGTGGCCAACAACCCATGAGGGGAGGGAGAGACCCCACACGTCTGGATACATACTCACTTATCAGGCTTTGGTTCTAAGATCCACATATGAGGGAGAACATATGTCGATTTTTTTTCTGAGTCTGTGTTACTTCACTTAGTATAACAGTTTCTAGTTCCATCCATTTACCTGGAAATTTCATGATTTCATCTTTCTTTACTGCTGAATAAAACTCCATCGTATAAATCAACCACATTTTCATTATCCACTTGTCAGTTGAGGGAAACTTAGTTTGCTTCCATCTCTTAGCTATTGTGAAAAGAGCAGCAACAAACATTATTTGTAGTTTTTTTAAGAGTTCTCCACACTGATTTCCATAGGGGCTGCACAAGTTTGCAGCCTCACCAGCAGTGGATGAGTGTTCCCCTTTCCCCACATATGACTGGGTCAAATGGTAGGTTCATTTGTAGTTTTTTAAGAATTCTCCACACTGCTTTCCATAGTGGTTGAACCAGTTTGCAGCCCTACTAGCAGTGGGCGAGTGTTCCCCTTTCCCCACATCCTCTCCAACATTTGGTATCATTTATTCGTGGTTTTAATTTGAATTTCCCTAATTATTAGTGATGTTTAACATCTTTTAAGATGCTTCCTAGCCATCTTTACTTCTTCTTTTTTAGTCTCACTGGGGTGAGATGACATCTTAAAGTGGTTTTAATTTGCATTTCC
Source organism: Nannospalax galili (assembly GCF_000622305.1). NCBI lineage: Eukaryota > Metazoa > Chordata > Mammalia > Rodentia > Spalacidae > Nannospalax > Nannospalax galili. The sequence continues at coordinate 1,163,274 of NW_008351177.1, forward strand.
AAAATTATTAGTGATGTTGAACATCTTTTAAGATGCTTCCTAGCCATCTTTACTTCTTCTTTTTAGAACTCTCTGTTCAGTTTCTTAGCCCATATCTTAATTGAGTAACTTCTTGTCTTGATTCTCTGTTTTTTGAGTTCATTATATATTCTGGATATTAAACCTCTGTCAGATGTGTTGCTGGTGAAGATTTTCTCCCATTCTGTCAGTTTTCTGTTCACTTCCCTGGTTGCCTCCTTTGATGTACAGAAGCATCTTAGTTTAATGAGGTCCCTTTTGTTAATTCTTGACCTTGTTTCCTGAGCAATCGACGTCCGGTTTAGAAAATTCTTTCCTACACCTGTATCTTGTAGGTTTTTTGCAATTTTTACTCCAACAATTTCAGAGTTTCAGGCTTTACATTGAGATCTTTGATCTATTTGGAATAGACTTTTGTGCAAGGTGAAAGATAGGGGTTTAGTTTCATTCTTCTACAGGTGGAGATCCAGTCTTGCCAGCACCATTTGCTGAACATGCTGTCTTTCCCCCAGTAAAAACTCTTGGCCAGTTTGTAAAACATCAGTTGGCTGAAATTGAATTTACTCATACTTGAGTATTCAATTTTGTTCCATTGATCTATGGGTCTATTTTGGTAGGATGGTCATTTTCACAATATTAATTCTTCGAATCCATGAACATGGGAGGTCCTTCCATCTTCTGATGTCTTCCTCAATTCCTTTCTTTAAAGATTTAAAATTTTCATTGTAGAGCTCTGTAATGTCTTTGGTCAGGACTATTCCCAAGATGTTTTATTTATTTATTTATTTATTTGCAGCTATTGTGAAGGGGAGTGTTTCCATGTGCTCTTTCTCTGATTGGTTGTTATTGGTATATAGAAAGGCTCTGTTGTAGGTGTAACCTGCCACTTTACTGAATGTGTTAATAATTTTTAGTAGTCTGGTGGAATTTTTGGCATCTCTTAGACATATCATTATCATCTGCAAAAAGGGACGATGTAATCTCTTCTTTTCCAATTATTACTCCTTTAATTTCCTGCTCTTGTCTTACTGCTCTTGCAAGAGTTCCACACACTATGTTGAAAAGAAGTGGAGATAGTGGACAGCCTTGTCTGGTTCCTGAGTTCAATAGGAATGCTTCCAGTTTTTCTCCATTTAGAATGATGTTGCCTGTGGGTTTGTTATATATGGCTTTAATTATGTTGAGATATGTTCCCTCCAGTCCAATTCCCTCTAGGATGGGACTTTTATCATGAATGCATACTGAATTTTGTCAAAGTCTTTTTCTTCATCTATGGAGATCATGTGCTTTTTGTCTTTGAGTTTATTTATATGATTTATGGTGTTTATTGACACTCTATATTGAACCATTCTCGCATCTCAGGAATAAAGCTTACCTGATTATGGTGTATGATCTTTTTGATGTGTATCTGTATGCAATTTACAAGTAATTTTTTTAGAATTTTTGTGTCTATGTTAATAAGGATATGGGTCTATGGTTTTCATTTTTGGCTGTGTCTTTACCTGGTTTTGGTATTAGAGTGATGCTGGCTTCATAGAAGTAAATTGGAAGCAGTAAAACTCCCTCTGTTTCTCTATTTTGAATAATTTGAGTAGTATTATTGCAGATCTTCTTTAAATGTCTGATAAAATTCTGCTGTAAATCCATCTGATCCTGGGCTTTTTTTAGTTGAGAGGTTTTGTATTATTCTTTCAGTTTCTTTTTATGTTATGGGTCTGTTTAAGCTGTTAATCCCTTCTTGGTTTAGTTTTGGTGGTTCCTATGCTTTTCGATACCCGTCCATTTCTTTTAGGTTAAGCATAGATTTTTAAAGTATTCCCTTACAATATTCTACATCTTTCTGGTGTCTGTTGTGATGTTTCCCCTTTCATCTCTGATTTTGTTCTTCTGGTTAACTGGGCTAGCGGTCTGTCAATCTTGTTTATCTTTTCAAAAAACCAGCTCTTGGATTTGTTGATTCTTTTATTGTTTTCTTTGTTTCAATTTCATGAATTTCTATGCTGATTTTTGTTATTTCTTCTTGTGTTCTGGATTTGGGTTTTGTTTGTTGTTGCTTTTCAAGTGTCTTGAGTTTTAATGTTAAGTCATTTATTTGTGTTCTTTCTGATTTTTTAATGTAGGCACTTAGAGCTATAAACTTTCCTCTAAGGACTGCTTTCAACGTGTCCCAGAAGTTTTGTGTTGTACTGTCCTTTCCATTTAGTTCCAGGAATACTTTTATTTCTTTCTTAATTTCTCCTTTGACCCATTCATCATTCAGGAG
>NW_008351177.1:1166014-1166150 GCF_000622305.1 Nannospalax galili
CTGATCAGAATGAAGTGGTCCTCTTTTTCTTTTCTGATTAGTTTTAAAGTCCATTTTGTCAGATATTAGAATTACTATGCCTGCTTTTGTCTTAGTATATTTTTTTCCATCCTTTCACTTTAAGATAGTGTCTGTC
>NW_008351177.1:1166995-1179002 GCF_000622305.1 Nannospalax galili
CTTTATCTCCCAGTCTTGATACTCCGTTTTCCATTATTTCATCCTATTGGTGAGGTTTTCTCCTGCTGTTTCTAATTGGCTTACTGAGTGTTTCACTTCCTTCTTCATTTCAGCCTGAGTATTCTTCAACATTTCTAGCTATTTTCTGAATTCATTCAGAAGTTTATCCCTATCTTCCTTTGGTTCTCTGATTTCATTGTGTGTTCTTTAAATTCACTGAATTCTTTTATTATGTTTATAATTGTTCTTTTGAGTTCCATGTCCTGCATTATCTCTAGGGGGTTTTCTTTGTACTCCTCTAGAGGACTATTGGTATTTGGTGGGGATATGTTATTTTGGTTTTTCATGTCATTATTTTTTCTCTCTGATTTTGATGTGTGAATTTCTTTTGTGGTTTCTGATTCTTGTGTGAGACTCAAGCCTTCAAGTTTAGGTCTGCTTCTTTTTGTGAACTTTATGTGTCTTTGTGATTTACTTTTTAGGCATTAAAAGCTGGTTCCTCTAAGCTTCCGGGTCTCTCTTTTGCTTTTATATTGGAGTGACCAGATTGCTTTTGTCTTCAGGAGTTCCACAGAGGCCCAAGTCAGATGAGGATCAAGATGCTCTCAGGCTTTCTCCTAACTGGATCCCTCCAGGAAAGATTTTGGCCTCAGGAATTTGGGGGTTGGACTGGCCTGGGACCCGGGCCCAGGAAATATGCTGGTCTAGGGAAGCTGGTGGCTGTGCCACCCAGAGATGCAAAGGGAGATGGGGGCTGGAAGATGCCCCAAGGGCTCCTGGGGACTGCACTGAGGAGCTGGGTTTGTCTGGATGTAAAGGATCAGGAAGGAGAAAGGTCAGCCCCAGGGTCCAGGAAAGAGGCTGGTGGGTTGTGCAGCCCAGGGAAGCAGAGAGTGTATGGGCAGGACCAGGTCCCAAGGGCTCTTGGGAGAGAGGCTGTCGCATTGTGCAGACCAGGGAAGCAAAGTGTGGTGAGGGCAGGGCCAGGCCCAGAGGGCTCCTGGGGACCCCAGAAGGAATTGGGTTGGTCTGGATGCAAAGGATCAGGAAGCAGTGTTGGTTCCCCTGGCGTCTGGGGCACCAAGCCAGGAATGGCTCAGGACCCAGGCTAGGAGGAGAGAAGGGGGCAATGGGGTGAATGAGGCTGGGGGAGTTAAGGCGTGGGGGGGGGGGGGTGGGGGGATGTCAATCGACTTATCCCGGAGAGAGGCTTGCAGATTGTGCAGGCCCAGGGAAGCACAGCTGAAGATTTTCTTTATAGAAATAGTATTCATTATTTTTATTGAGCAACAGTTTTAGGTACAATAGAATATTGTATTTATCTCTCTTCTGAATTGATTATTGATTCTCTTCTGAACTGATTGGCTCTCCAAATTGCTGAAGCCTAAAATCTTTATTTCTTATTTATTCATATTTTTATGTGTATATTTGAGTGTCCACATGTATATATGCACACCAGTTGTGTGCAGGTGCCCACAGAGGCCAGAAGAGGACACTAGAACTGAAGTTACAAAAAGTTGTGAGCCTCCAGGTAGATGCTGGGAACCAAACTTGGGTCCTCTGCAAAAGTAGGAAAGTGTTGCTAACCATCTCTCTAGCCTCAACTCTTTTTAAAATTTTCTTAAAACAAATTTTCTGAGCTTTTGCAATTTTTATACAGCATTAATTTGATGGCATATAGAGCCCCTCCCCTATCCATACCTCCCTCCACTGCCCCCTGCCCAATTAATGTACTCTACTATATATACAATTCTGCCTACAGAGTCTTATTTGTATCCCCACATGTCCCCTCAGTGTAGTTCCATTCACTAGAACCTGGCCAACTTACCAAGATTCCCATCTCTGTATGATACTGTCTCTTCTCCCAGCAGCAATCAGTTGCCAAAAGTTCCTTAGAATGGATTGAAATTTCTTACCCACTTCCCCATGTCTATGCTGGGATTTTGTCTGGTTTCAACTTGCATGGAGCTTGTGCATGTTGTCCCCACTCTAACCGAACCATTCCTTACTAGGTGATTATAATATTTTGTTTATGTTGCTGCTTTTAATCAAGTATTAAATGAAGCCTAAAGTTTTTAAAAATATTTGTGACCTGTCTTTTTTAATTTCAGATTTATTTTTATTTATGTGTATGTATATTCTGTGTGTATGTGTGTTCAGAGACCCAAGAAGAAAGCATCAGATCCCCTGGAGCTGGGGTTACAGATGGTTGTGAATCTCCCAACATGGGTTCTAGGAATTGAACTTGGAATCTCTAGAAAAGTAGAAAGCCCTCTAAACCACTGCGCTGTCTTTCTAGCCCTGACACCTGATTTTCATATACCCAAGATCAGAAGACTATTTTCTTCCTGAAAATATGTCTTCTGCAACATATATCAGATAATCTTAAGAAGGCATTCCCTTAGGTTAGAAAAATCAGTGTGATCAAGGATATGGACTTGGAGAGTTAAATATTGTTACAGATGGTCAGGGTTCATTACTTTTCAAGATGAAAAAAGAGGAAGTTGTAAGTTTACATAGCAGGAAGTGAAAAGCTAGAAATAAATGATGCAAGATCTTGCTTAGCACATGAATTGCTGTTTATTTTATTCCAGAAGTAAATGCATGAGCTCTGTAAGTAATCTCCAGTGATGGTTCCATGTGTTCTGTTCAAACAACACTTACCATTCTAATGCTCGGTAAGTTTTCAAGCTGAATCCATAAAAATAATCCTCCACTCACAGCATGTTGTTTGGTGTGTGTGTGTGTGTGTGTGTGTGTGTGTGTGTGTGTTGTTTTCAATACCATTAAGAGAGAGTTGGGCACTGTGAAGTATGAGATGCACTGTCATACCCTAGACAGCTTCTTCAAGGATTGTCTTGCCATTCCCCTCAAAAAACTAGGCATTTGGAGCTGGAGAGATGGCTCAGGGGTTAAGAGCCATGGCTGTTCTCGTAGAAGACCTGGGTTCGAATCCTAGCACCCACATGATGTCTAACAACCATCTATAACTCCAGTTCTAGGGAATTCAGCACCCTCTTCTGTCCTCCGTGGGCACTGCACAACATAGGCACACACACATATAGGCAATACACTCATACACATAAAAAATAAATGAAATATTAAAAATCACTCTTCCTTTTGTGACTACAGTTATGGTTTTAGAAGCACTTACACAGATAAAGGAAGTTGTGGTCCTGGGTACCCTTTTAGTAGAAACTGTTCTTAGCTCTTGTATTAATGGTATTATTTAGCCATTACTAAACAGAACTTAGCCTATGGTTTTTTGGAATTCCCTTCTGGTCTTGCTGTGTTAATAATTTATCCTTGTTTGTGAACAGTAGAGGACATTTTTCAGAGGGTATATTTGAAGCTAAAAAGATATAATTCTTGGCTGTGGGGTAAAGAATTTTCTTAGAAAAACTAAGGCTTATTGAATAAATGCTCCTTGCTGACACCTGTTGTGTGACTTTTCCTGGAGCAATGAGGAGAAAATGTCTACTTATCCCGATAGGGAACCAACAACAGGCCAAAGTAATGACTCCACCAAAGTCCAATTCGGCAAAGCGATGAGTTGATTTGACTTATATACAGGAGTGTGGTTGAGTGGTTACTTATCAGATTACACATGAGAAAAAGGAAGCTGCATTACCAAAAAGACCACCCCAGTGTGGGTGATGCTCATGAAAACGCATCAGTGGAGCTTCCTGCACCGTCTGATAGAGTTCTCTTCATGGTCGTCCTTAAGGATTCTATAACCTTGGGGGAAGGACTTGTGAATCTTGCTAATTTCAGGGACTTCCTGAGACTGGGGAATTGTTTACTTTCTTAGTCTTAAATGCCTCCTCTCAAGATGGAACATTTGAATTTGGAGGAAATAGCTACATAACAGACCCCTGCCAGGGAGGATGGCAACAAAGCTGGGTTTTGAAATTCCCAGAGGACTGGAACGGATGCGGAGATCTAAGGATGCCTTTCCATGGCGTTGGGATTCTGACTAAAATTTATCATCTGCAGAGCCAGATGAGGACAGACATGCTGAGATGCAGCTTTGCTGTGTGGGGCTCCTGCCTTTGTCACAGCATGTTGTTTGGGGTGTGTGTGTGTGTGTGTGTGTGTGTGTGTGTGTGTAGCCTGCTGTCATTCATGCACAGGACACACATTCCAATGTTTCAAGCCAAACTGTGGCACAAGTTTCCTTTTCTTCGTGGTATAAATATGACAACGAGTCTCTGAAAGTTTAAATGCTTTTTCTTCAAAGTCACACAGCCCTAAATTGATGACAGTGATTTCAAGCATAGAAGTTTCTGACTGTGAGGTCCACACAACTCAAAGATATCATTGTTCTTTTCCTTCTGCTCCTAATTCACCTCTTTTTTTTCTTCCTCTGACACTATAACATGTTTAGAGATACACTGAGACCAATAAGTACTTTATAGAATGAAGGACTATGTGAATGGATCTTTCCATATGTGTTCTATTCATCCTCACTGTTACTCCTCAAATAGTTTATCATATAAAGTATTGTATTTAAAGTAAATCTAAAGATAATGATTAAACCAAGAACATTTTACAAAACACTGGTAGTATATTAATTTGTATATGGTAATTAAAATTCTCCTTATGAACTCTCTGAGCTAGACTGGTAACTGATTTGGCAAAACATGCCCAATGTTGCAATGGCAACACAAATATTGTGGGAGTATCCAACCACCTTCTAATTGGCTTTAAGACCTGCTTCACAACAGGGTGTCCATACCTGACATTGTTGTCAGGGCAAGAACCTGTGCTTGGATACCTTAAAGGCCAGAGGGGAGAACCTACTACCACCACTTTGCTAAATAGATATTTTGTTAAACTGATTCATAATGAGTTTCTGTTATATGCATAGATTAATGCATCTCTCAACTCTACTAGACAAGGTTCTTGCAGTAGATGGCAATTAACACAGGGACCCACAATTGGTCAGTGTGCAGAGAATAAGAGACAATAGAGCACTGAGGCCTAAATGGGACACCTAGATTACACCTTCTCCTCTGAAGACTTGGGATCTATGCAGAAGAGAGGTATAAAATTATGAGTCAGAGGTTGTAGATGAATACAAGGAAACTGTGTTTTCTGCACAGTGTGGCTACACATATGAACCCACAGTGCTTGTGAGACCATGCACACATGCACATGACTTGTGAGAAAACAAGCCAAACGGGCCCCACACAGATGGGGGAGATGGGTAGGAAGCCCCAGCTTTAGCTGATAATCAGTTGGTAACTGATAGCTTCTGGAACAGGAAGAGTCAGGTTTCCTTACTTGTGTGATGCTTGGTAGGTTGATCAGACTCCAGGGTCTGGACCCACACCCAGGAGGACTTGGAAGTCATGGATTAAAATTGTTAAAAAAAAAAACCAAAAAGTAAATAAATAAATAAAGAGAATGATAGACAATAATTGACACATGAAATTTGGGGTGGGTATTAGGGAGCGTTGGAAAGCAGGGAGGGGTCTGAACGTGGTCAAAAACATTGTGAATCAATACAAAATTAGTTTTGAAAAACCCAACATAACATTCAAACTTTTTCTAACTTTAATTCTCCTAAGAACTGGCTTCTTTAGCTTTACCTTCCCTCACAACACATTAGTAGTCTAGAAATATCTCACAATGAACAAAACAAGTTCTAGAATCCTTATGTAGGAAAAAAGAAAAGTTAAAAAATTGTACAGCCTTTCTGATAAGTTCTTTATTCTTGCTTTAACAACTCATTTATACAAAGCAGATGTAAATACATTTAGAACATTTTCCGATTATTGAAACAAGATTTCATCAGGGTAATTGTATTCCCATCATGTATTTAGGAATCAGTCTTCCCAAGCAGCATTGTATTAAGATAATGAGACAATATGCATATGTAAATTACTCAAATAAAAATTATGATTCTGGACACACTACACAGGCAATATTAGATATAATAATGGCAATTTGACATTTGTAATACATCATGCAAAATAACTTCATCACACTCTGGTATGTTAATTGTTTACTTTAAAAAGTGTAAGGAAAAGTAGACTCTGACTGCAGTAGCTTGATTTGGCATTATGAGAAAGATAAAGCAGGGTTCTCTTCTGTTTTGTTTTGTGTTCAGTATTGATGTAGAGTAGCTCTAGACCCTTTCTTCTGCCCACCAATCAAATCGACGACCTTTCTGGATGTCACTTGGTTACAGTTCTACAGGAAAAAGTTGCCAAGACTTGCTGAAGTCACACAGGTTCCCACGCTTCACCACCCCTTTCCCTCTCCTGCAGGACTCTGTACTGCTTTTCTGAATGTCTTTGGTTAAAGGCTCAGCATTTCCTGGGGCCAGGGGGATACCTCAATTGGTAAAGAACTTGTTGTACAAGATGAAGACCTGTGTTTAATCCCCAGAACCCACACAAGAAGTTAAGAACAATGTCATACACTTGTAATCCTTATGCTGGTGACGCAGAGACAGGCAGATTCCTGGGTTCACTGGTGAGCCAGCCTGGTCTAATTGGTAAGCACCAATTTCCAACTGATAAACCAAATTTGCCTTCAGGCTTTCAAAAGCACTTACACATATGTGCAAGCACACACAGTAACACCCATCTCTCTCTCTCTCTCTCTCTCTCTCTCTCACACACACACACACACACACACACACACACACCTCTGCCTCCTCAATACAACAAGGAAGCTGTGGTGGGTGGTTTGAATGCGAATGTTCCCCATAGGCCCCAAGTATTTGGACATTCTGTCCCCAGTTGGTGACCCTGGTTTGGGAGGTCTTGGAAGGTGTGACCATGCTGGAGGCAGCATGTCACTGGAGGTGTGCTTAGAGAGTTCTTAAGCATTGCAAGAGCTTGAGCTGCTCTCTTGTGTCCTGTGCCTGCTTGAAGATGTGAGAGCTTAGCTTCTGCTCCTACCTGAGCCAGCTCTGCTGCTATGCCTCCCCGCCATGATGGACTCTTGCCCCTTTGGAACTGAAAGCTAAATAAACTCTTCCTTTTTAAAATTGCCTTGGTCATGGTGTTTCTATCACAGCAACAGAAATGTAACTAATAAAAATGTTTCTTTGACTCTTTCTACTGATTCATCTGAATATCTCTCTGGTTCCCTAGGGCTCCTTATGCTTTTGGGGGTGATGTGCTGCAAGGTACAGCTTACGCAGAAATTGCTTCCTGAGAGTCTGCCAAAGCCCAGCCTTCCTTCTTCCCAGACTGCTTCACAGAAGATAACTATTTTTCTTGCACACAGGAGAGATGAGTCAGGACAATGGCCAGTCAGTATCTGACAAGAAAAGGATTGTTTATCATGGATGTTTTGTTCCTGTGTTCAAGGACATCTGCGGAACTCTGGGTACCAGTATCTCAGTAATTTGCTGGAAGTCCTATAGGTAAGTGGGATTGAAACCCTTTCCACCATACAGACCTTCCTGGAAATACACCTCCTCTCAGAGCTCATCAAAAAGCACAGTATCCATCATCTCTAGATGAACTGCTTGAGACCACGCAGCCATCGGGTGAGGGTGAGTTTAATCATCATTAATGTAATTTCCCCCTCACAGCTGAACACGGCTTCAAAACCATATTTTCCCCAAGGTTACACAGCCAAATACAACACCTCTCTTCTAACTCCCAGTGTGTTCTCTACTTCTTGCTTAAAGTTATTCTGGGTGTTATTTCCTTTTTCCCTTTTTAACATTTTTGCATCTTTCTCTCATTCTTGCAATTTAATGCATTGTCCTCCTTGAGGAAACAAAAGCGTATTTGCATTCACTAACCTTCTGTTCTGCTTTGTGCTGGCCTGAAGAAGTCCTTAGAGAAAAGGCACTTGAGGGTCCCACCAGATGGTTCAGCAGGTAAAAGGACTTGTGGTTCAAGCCTAAAGATCCAAGTTATAATCCCAGAGCCCATATAAAGGTGGAAGGAGAATATCAAATACTGACTCCACAGTTTCAGCTGCACGGTGGGACTTGTGCACACAGTCACACACCACACACACACACACACACACACACACACACACAAACACATATCACACACATGCACTCACAGAGAGAGGGAGAGAGAGACTCAACAATAGTAAAGTTTAAAACATTTTTTTAAGAAAAAAAGAAAGGGCACTTAAGACGAACTGTGAATAAAACGGATTAGAGCAGCCTGCAGAGGTTTTGCTATTAAATGCACACACTACTGGAAGATTTTCTTTTCGTTTCTACCTTCAGACTCTTTGGAACTGAATTGATTCTCAAATTAATTGTGTGTGTGTGTGTGTGTGTGTGTGTGTGTGTGTGTGTGTGAGTTTTGTCTGCTTGTATGTATTGATAGGGCTCAGATCCAGATGACCCCAGACCCAGAAACCATGAGACTCCTAAGAGGAGCTGAGTCAACCAACTCCCAGCCACCTGCAAGTTAACAAAAGCAGCTCCAGGGAAGTTTATGACCAATGTATTGCAATTACCAGAGCATGCCCTGTACGCTGACAAACAGGTTTCCTGGGCCCTTAGTTGGAATTAATTCCTGGAACCCTGTAATTGTAGAAAAACACGTCTTACAGTAGATGTTTTCCCCAAGATACTTCACCAGGTACAGACACAGCACCCTGCATTGTAAGCAGCCCCCAAAACAGTCCCAAACAGCATAAAAATATTCTCTTTTTCTGCATTCTTTCTATTTATAAGCTGCCCCTCTGCAGCCATTAGGCTGCTGGTTCTTCCTCACACCGGAGTTGAGGACCAGCCCCACCAAACCTAATTAAACTCTTGCTTTGCCAGAGTCCTCTTTGTTTCTGTTTTGCTGTGATCCAGACTCCTGCCACCTTTTTGTCTAACATGTATGTATACTATGTGTGTGCAATGCCCGTAGTAGCCAGAAGAGGGCATCATATCCCGTGGAACTTGAGTTATGGATGATTATTAGCTACCATGTGGTGGGAACAGACCCCAGGTCTTCTGCAAGAGCAGCCAGTGCTCTTAACTGCTGAGTCTTCGCTCCAGTCCCACCAGTATAAGCACAGCAGAACGCTTTGCTTAGGTTTAACCCTTAAAACTAAACAAACAAAAAGAAGAATAAAAGAACTAGAGAAACATAACAGTGCAGAGCTGCTTCACACACAGACAATTGCAGGCTTATTCCTGATAGCACTTTTCCTTGCTAGCCAATTTTCTGCCATCTTGGGACAGTAGCCAGTCGGCCATTGTAGAGCTTTGGTGCATAAAGGTACATTCTTATAGAATTCCCAAAGTATGAAAAGCATGGAATTCTTTTTTCTTTTCATAGAATCTGAATGAGAAATGTTTAAAACAAAGAAAGACTAAAAAGCAGTATTCAAATGCAACCTGCATCTCTTCTTTTTTACACTGGTCTTTTGTTCAGGTTTCTATTTTAATTTTTTCACCTAAGAGCATTTACTGTTGATCCTGATCTTGAGATCTTACTTTCAGAAATTCAGTGCACATGAATCCTCCTCAGAAGACAGGAGTGCTCACCTCACACTCCTGTTATTCTCCAGATCAGAGAGGAAAATCCATTGTCACAGTTTCCATTTTCTTTTGAACATTTTCAAGTGGGTAAATCTTCAGAAGACAGTCTGAGACAGAAGAATTACAGTGAGTTCAAGTCCAGCCAGGGCTAATATGAAATCTTGTCTGAAAAAAAATGTTTAATAGATGCTAAAGACATAACTAGGCTGACCTTGAACATTTCTGCAGAATACATATGCTTGAAAATATATAATGTAGGCAGATATTGAAGGGCGTGGAGCCAGGAGGGATAGTAAGGATCAGAAGTTCATCTGGTCCATTTTTTTTTTTTTTTTTAAAGAAAACCACTTTGTATTACAGTGGGTTGAAATTTCTTAAAAATTTGAAAAACTGTTTAGAGAGCACATGATACATCTTTTTTTTTAATTTAAATTTTTTCTTTATTTAATAACCACATGATTAGAAGAAGCATTTCATTACAGCTTTAACATATTCAATAACAATTTCCAGAGAGGAGATACATCTCTTTCAAAAATGGCTGTAATATTTTTAGGTTCACAGTTGAATTAATACAGTTATACAATATTGAACCCAGTATAAACCATGTAAGACATAAAATCGAATGAGTTTTTAACCTTTAAGGAAGATCTCCATTTCATTTTAAAATATACTGTTTCCTACAGAAAGAAACTTTTTTTTTTTTCTTTTGGTCTTTTTGAGGCAGGGTCTCCCTATAGCCCCAGCTGTCCTGGAACTCACTGTGTAGACCAGGCTGGACTTGAACTCAGAGACCTGCCTGCGTCTACCTCCTGAGTGCTGGGATTAAAGGCATGCGTCACCAAGCCCGGCTGAAAGACACATTTTTAATGCTGCTAACACTTAGATGGTTGCACATGCATCTCTAATCTCTATGTATCTGATTATTACTAGTTACAGTCAGTTAAACTCAGATCTTTAGCACCTGAGTATGGATATAAAGTCATCAGGTAGATTTCAGTGGTAATGTTTATCACCTGTACTAATTAACATGAAATAAATTTTTATGCTTCCTCCTCAAATATAACTAATTTTTATATACATTGATTTTTTTGTGTGTGTATCATACAAAACATCCAAAACAATGGTATTCATCTATATACCCACATCTCAAATGGCACCCTCCCATTGCCCCCCCGCCCCGCCACTGGAGCCCATATACTCTGTCATCCCTGTTATTGTCCACTGTGTTGTCAGTGCCCCCAGCCATTCCCCAGTGCTTGTCCATCCACTGAATCTAGTTAGCCTGTCTAGAGATCCTTGTTTTAGGAAGATCAGCTGTTCCTCATCTAGCAGCAGTCAGTTGTCAATATTCCCTTAGATAAGATTGGGGTCTTCTGTTCATTTTTCCAGTGCTATGCTGGGTTACTGTCTGGGAGTCTCTTGGGCCACCCTGGCCAACAACTCAAAGGAAGGTATTTCCTATCTGGCATTTCTTGTTATGTAGCCTTTAGCTATATATATGGACTCTTAAAAATTATATTGAGCCCATTAATCTTTGGTTATACTTTCCTTTTTGGTGTTTAAGACCCTACAATTGGCCCAGATAAACCAATTTACTTTTACTCTTAAAGTCAGGATCTGTTCCTCAGGGGTCACATGAGCTTGGGAGGACCCCTGGCTCCTTTCTTTTACCAGTTCCACCTATGTGAAGATAAGTCAAAGGTTCTGCTGGACCATTACTGGCTTCACTTGGAAGCATGGAGGAAATGTTTACTATGTGTTGACCCTCCTCTTTGTAGACTGGACACTGGTTCAAGTCCATCTGGTGTGGTCTCCATGGCCTCCTCGAACAAGAGGACAGGTGAGTCACCACAGTTACAGGACATTTTGAGAGATTATCACAGTCCCCTGGAACTTAGTCGACCTAGGAGGGCAAGGAGCAAAAACTGTCCTTTATGTCCCTCTGACCAAATTATTATAGGCCTCAAAGTATGTCTGTTAAACATCCAAGAAGGTTAGTTCTACCACTCTGTTACTTTTAATTGCCATGTGCCATGTAGCTAAAGCTTTGGCATAGACCAGACATTCTCAGATAAACCTTGCCTTGACAGATATTATATTCCTTGATCTAGTTGTATGTATAATTTGTCAGTAGGTTGTTGGACTAATATGGTTCCCTCTGGTTTTCTAAAACTAGCTAGGTATTATTTATCTCGCTCATTGTCTAACTCTTCTATGGTTTCCCCATTTAAGGTGCCCCCATTTTTCCCCTTTCTCCCTTAATAATACCCTTCTTCTATGGTCCCACCTCTCTTGAGCTCCTTCTTTCCCTTTATCCCCTAGGTTCCTAATATAACCTTCCCTCCCCCTTCCCCTTAAAATAACCCCATTTTTATTCATATCTCCCTTATTGATGCCTGTTTCCTACTGGTCTTCTCTTTCAGGTTCTTTTCCTTTACCTCCCTGGTTCCTTTTCATTGTCCTGGTTCCTGTAGTTATGTCTGGACACATACAAGGATTTGGTGCTAGGATCCACATATGAGGGAGAACATACAT
>NW_008351177.1:1179362-1183211 GCF_000622305.1 Nannospalax galili
GACCAGTTTGCAGCCCCACCAGCAGTGGATGAGTGTTCCCCTTTCCCCACATCCTCTCCAACATTTGGTATCATTTGTTCTCTTGATCTTAGCCAGACTGACTGGGGTAAGATGAAATCTTAAAGTGGCTTTAATTTGCATTTCCCTAATTACTAGTGATGTTGAACACTTTTTAAGCTTCTTCTTAGCCATCTTTATTTCCTCTTTTGAGATCTCTCTGTTCGGCTCCTTAGCCCATCTTTTTATTGGGTTACATCCTTTCTTGATTCTTTGTTTTTTGAGTTTGTTATATATTCTGGATGTTAAACCTATATCAGATGTGTTGCTGGTGAAGATTTTCTCCCATTCTTTGGTGCTTGGGTGGACTATTCAGTAGATGTCTGTTAGGTCCATTTGATACATGGTATTGTTTAATTCAGATGTCTCTCTGTTAATTCTCTGTCCTGTTGACCTATCTAAAGGAGACAATGGGGTTTTGAAGTCCCCTACTATTAATGAGTTGGGATTAATCTGGGTCTTAAAGTCTTGTAATACTGTTTTTATGAAGTTGGGTGCACCAGACTTTGGTGAATATACGTTCATGATTGTAACATCATCTTGTTTTATTGTTCCTTCAATCAGGATGAAGTGGCCCTCTTTATCTCTTCTTATTAGTTTTAGTTTAAAGTCTGTTTTATCAGATATAGAATTGCAATGCCTGGTTTTTTCTTAGTACCATTTGCTTGGTATATTTTTTTTCCATCCTTTCATCTTAAGGTAGTGCTTGTCCTTGAAAGTGAGATGAGTTTCTTGCAGACAACAAAAAATGGGTTTTGTTTCTTAATCCATTCATATAGTCTGTGTCTTTTGACTGGGGAGCAGTACATTGATATTTAAAGTTATTAATGAAAGATATGTATTGAATCCTGTCATTTTTTATTTCTGTTCCCATTCTTGATGTAACTGCATTTTGGAGTTTCTTTCCATAACCCCTTGGATATAGTCATTCCTTTCTTCAACACTTTGTATTATTTCAAGAAGGGCTGGTTTTGTGGACATGAATTCTTTCGGCCTGTTTATATCATGGAAGAGTTTTCTTTCCCCTTCGACTATAATAGACATTTTGGCTGGATAAAGTAATCTGGGTTGGCATCTGTGGTCAATTAGAATTGGGAATACTTTGGTCCAGGCTCTTCTGGCTTTCATAGTTTGCACTGAAAAGTCAGCTGTAATCCTGATGGATTTTCCTTTATATGTGACTTGTTGTTTCTTTTTTGCAGCTTTCAGTATTGTCCCTTTGTTCTATACCTTTAGAGTTTTTACTATGATGTGCCGTGGAGAGTTTCTTTTCTGGTTCTGTCTATTTGGCATTCTATATGCTTCTTCTATTTGTATGGGCATGTCTTTCTTTAATTTGGGGAAATTTTTTTCCACTATCTTGTTGAAGATATGGTCCATACCATTATCTTGAGATGTTTCTCCTTCCTGTATGCCTATGATTCATAAGTTTGGTCTTGGTCTTTTTATGGTGTCACACAATTCTTGCATAGTCCATTCTTATGTTTTCTTAAATTTTTATAATCTTTGCTTGAGTGGTCTTATTCATCCACTTTATCTTCCAGTCTTGATATTCTGTTTTCCATTTCATTCATCCTATTGGCGAGGCTTTCTCCTGTCATTTCTAATTGGCTTACTGAGTGTTTCACTTCCTTCTTCATTTCAACCTGAGTAGTCTTCAATATTTCTAACTCTTTTCTGAATTTATTCAGAAGTTTATCCCTATCTTCCTTCAGTTCTTTGATTTCTTTGTGTGTTCTTTAAATTCACTGAATTCTTTTATTATGTTTATAATTGTTCTTTTGAGTTCCATGTCCTGCATTATCTCTAGGGCGTTCTCATTTTACTCCTCTAGAGGACTATTGGTACTTGGTGGGGATATATTATTTTGGTGTTTCATGTTATTATTTTTTCTCTGTGACTTTGACATGTGAATTTCTTTTGTAATTTCTGATTCTTATGTGAGACTCAATCCTTGCTTTGTTGAGTTAAGGTCTGCTCCTTTTTATAAACTTTATGTGTCTTTGTAGTTTACTTATTGGCCATGAAAAGCTGGTTGGTCTAGGCTTCAGGTTCTCTCTTTTGTTTTTATATTGGAGTGGCCAGATTGTTTTTGTCTTCAGGAGTTCCCACAGAGGCCCAAGTCAGACTAGGATTAGATACTCTTAGACTTTCTCCTATGATCCCTCCAGGAAAGATGCTGCTCTCAGGAATTTGGGGGCTGGGCTGGGAGCAGGACCCAGGAAAGATGCTGGTCTCAGGAAGCTGGTGGCTGTGCCACCCAGGAATGCAAAGTGATGTGGTAGTGGGAAGAGGCCCTGAGGGCTCCTGGGGACTACTGGGATGAATTGGGTTTGTCTGGATGCAAAGGATCAGGCAGCAGTGGTGGCTCTGGCCAAGAGGTCAACCCATGTGTCTGGGGTGCCAAGACAAGAACTTGGCTGGTACTCAGGCTAGGAGGAGAGCCATGGCAGGGGAGCTGAGAGGGTGAATGAGGCTGGGGTGGGTCAAGTCACGTGGGCACCTGTGGACTTACCCAGGAAAGGTGCTGGCACTGGGACACACGAGGCTGTGCTGTCCCCGAAGCAAATGGATGTGAGGGTGGGACCAGGCCATGAGGGCTCCTGGGCAATGCAGGGAGGGATTGAGTTGGTCTGGGTGCAAAGGATCAGGAAACAGTAAGGATTTCTAGGCCAAGAGTTCAGTCCAGCAGTCTGCAGTTCCAAGACAAGAACTAGGCCAGTACCCAGGCTGGGAGGGGAGCTGGGAGGATGAATGAGGCTGGTGGAGTCAAGATGCTGGCAGGCCTCGGGACCCACCCAGGCAGATGCTAGCACCAGGAAGCTGGTGGCTGAACAGCCCAGGGAGGCAAAGGTAGGTGGGGTTGCAACCAGGCCCAGAGGGCTCCTGGGGATCGAAGGGAGGAACCAGGTTGGTCTGGATGCAAAGGATCAGGCAGCAGTGGTGGCTCTGGGCCTAGAGGTCAGCCCTGGTGTCTTGGGGGACCAAGACAAGAAATGAGCCAGTACTCAGACTAAGAGGAGAGCCAGGGTTGGGAAGCTGGGAGGGTGAATGAGGCTGGGGGAGGGGGGCAAGGCGCCGTGAGTGCCCTGAACTTACCCAGAAAAGGTGCTGGCACCAGGATGATGGAGGCTGTGCCACCCAGGAAAGCAAAGTCATCTGGTCCATTTTGAAGTGTGAAGACTTATTAAGCACTGTCTTAGGTTAATGGCCATGGAGAAAGAGTATGAGAAGATGATTTTTGTAAGGTGACGATGCAGTGGGGAAGGAATGGATGAGAAAAGCAAGTGGAAACCAGCTTCCAGCAGGTCTTAGAACACATTCCAGAGCTGTACTGTCTCATATCACAGCCACCAGCTCTAGGAAAATCAAGCACGTGAAATGTGATTAGTCTTAATTGAGAAGTGTTTCAAATGTGAAGTAGATGCCACAGTAGGGCACTGCACAGAAAACATAAAAGATCTTGTGAATCTTGTTTCACCAACCACTGTGAAATGTGATTGGTCTTAATTGAGAAGTGTTTCAAATGTGAAGTAGATGCCACAGTAGAGCACTGCACAGAAAACATAAAAGATCTTGTGAATCTTGTTTCACCAACCACATGATAAGTACTTTGAACTAACAAAAATATATTACTGAAATTAATTTCATTCACAAAATTCTTTTTACATTTTGCATATTGCTACTAGGAGAATTCCAGCGTATGTGGTCATGGCTTGAATCACAGGCCATGAATACTTTAGAACAGTTGTTTGTATTTATGGTAGCCCCGAAAATCTGACACACAGTCAT
>NW_008351177.1:1183661-1194151 GCF_000622305.1 Nannospalax galili
GCACAGATTCTAGAAGCACCTGGTAATAGCTAACTCCTCACATAGAAACTTATTGATAATATAAGCTCTATTTCATCACCATCACTGTGTTACCTTTGGAACTATCTTTACATTTCTATCCATGGTGTATAGCTGTGTATTGCAGAATAGACAATATGTAATCTGTTAGATATTTCGAACATAGACACTCACATAGTGAAAATATCAATACTATAGTCAGTGTCTTATCAACTTATCCTTCTTTTAGCAATTTACAGGTTGAAAGATTTGAACAAGAACTGGGCAGATGGATCAGCTGGAACAAGGCTTTCAGCACAAGTATAAGA
Organism: Nannospalax galili; assembly: GCF_000622305.1. Taxonomy (NCBI): domain Eukaryota; kingdom Metazoa; phylum Chordata; class Mammalia; order Rodentia; family Spalacidae; genus Nannospalax; species Nannospalax galili. Next base: position 1,183,988 of record NW_008351177.1, read on the forward strand.
CCCGAGTTTGAGTTTCAGCACCCCTGTACAAAAGCCAGGCTTAGTGGTACACATTTTAATTTCACCACTGGGAAAGAAAGACAGGTGGCTCCTGAAGACTTTCTGACAGCACCCTAGACTACTTAGTGAATTTCAAGTCAAAGTGAGAGACCCAAACACACACACACACACACACACACACACACACACACACGCACACACACGTGCACATGTACACATGTGCACATACCAAATTTGAGGAAATGTAGCAATTTTAGAATGTACCCCAATAACAGAACATGTTACTGAATAGAAGTCAATTTTACTTTAATCTTTCCTTACATTTTCAATTTCCTTGGTGTGGCTAAGAGAAACCAAGCAACCTATCTAGCACTATGGCCTAAGGAGTGGACAGTGTATCAGACCCCATAGTGGGTGACACAGCAGTGGACAGGGGGCAGAGCAGGAGGGAAATGATGATTTGCTATAGTTTTCTAGACATAATCAGCTTTTTTAAAAGTCATTAATACTTAACAGCTGCCAATAGCTGATCTACAAAATGTTAACAGTGCCTAGATTTGGCATTTGGAATGAACACTAAATTATCTAATCTGTAACTGTTAGATTATTAGAGATTTTCCTTTTTTAACAAAGGATGGAAGCTACATCACAGCCAAACAGTAATATGCTCTTTGAATATGCAAAACAGCTCAATTATTTGAGACAATTGAAGTAATATCTCAAGAGTCATTTGAAAGGATTTTGTCTTTGTAAAGAATTCAGCAAGAGTTAGAAAACTACAGCATTTCTCCCCCCGCCCCCCATAATTTTGTGAAAAAGACAAAATGGACTAAAGAAATCAGTGTTCAGTGTTTAATGTTTATCATTAGCAAGCAGAGTTCTGTGATGGCTGTCTAATTATCTAGATGAAAGTCACTTTTTTGTAGAAGTCATCATTTCTAAGGGAAGGTTTTCTTGTTGTAGATGGTTTTTGTGGGGTTTTTTTATTGCTGCCTACACAAGGGTGTGTCTTCAAGGGCAACAGGAGCTTAACACAATTTTGGATGTTATCTTGTGGTTGATTTCTTAAACTGAAACTTTTCTGTAGCATCTCCAATTTAATAGACAGCGGGGGATCAGGATCTTGCTAACCACCACATGATTGCTTACAGAAGTCCCTTGGTTAAAAAAAAAAAGAAAAGAAAAAGAAAAAGAAAATCAGAGTTAGGATGGACACACTTGAATGGTAAGAGCACTGGGTCCCTGATAAAACAGCAGAAATCTAGCACACCCATGTCCCTCACAAAATTGGTGACAGAGCGCTGGTTGTTGTATTCCAGCCTGATGCTCCACCGCAACAGAGTGAAGCTAGGATAATGGTGATCCATGGACGGAATAAAGATATCAAGGGGCTGGAAAGACAGCTTGATTCTTTTACGCAAGATCACAAATCTGTTCCCAGCACCCACATTGGGCTGTTTGCAAGTACTCGTAACTCAAGTTCCACAGGATGCAATGCCTTCTTCAGGCTTCCCTGGGCACCTGCACACATGTGGCATACATATACATGCACATATAGACATAAATAAAAGTAGGATAAATCTTAACAGAAAAAGATACCAATATTAGAATAGGTTAATGTATGAAATCCTAAAGATACAAAGGTTACCAGAGGCTTTCTACTGAATGTGAGAAAAAGTCCAGCTTCTGATGTGTGAGAAGTTATAGGTTCTGACAGGTGGTTCACATCAGCACCTATGTGTGGACCCTCAGTCCTGAGCCATCACATGGCAGCTCTGGGTACTCAGAATCTAAGAAGCTCAACTAACATTACTTATGCTCTTAGCCCTTTTCTCTTGGAGTGCAGCAAGTTCTATTATTTCCAGTGTAATGTGCTATGAATGCACTGAAAGCTCTGGAAGGAAGAGGGGTAAAGAAATCAGCAGTTTTACAGCACTGTAGGAAGATTATCTTTTTTGTTTAGTTGGAAAGAGAGATGAGGCAGGACAGGAATGATCAGTTCCACCCAAGGCTCATGTTTGACTTCCATTATCACGAGATACAATGAAAGCCATCAAAATGTCATGGGATGTATAGGAAAGCATACCTATAATGTTCTGCAACTGACCGGACCTCTCATGGGATCATGTACACAGAAGACTGCAAATACTTTGTGCAGGGAGAGTATTTATAGCTACACTAGATGATATCTAGATGCTTTTACTCCTGCGTCTAAAGTAGGATTCCACAATTTGTAGAACCCAATATGGGCTCCTACATCTGAAGTCTATTTTTCAATTAATTTCCACAATTGGTACAATCAAAGGCAGATCTTTTCATGATTCCAACCTTGAAACACTTGCCTCAGGACCTGAGACTTACCTGCAGGGGGTACATAGAAACTATCTCATGAGTCCTCCCAACCACCAGCTTCATTGATCAATACCATCCTTCCTATACTTCCATGAAAAAAAGAATACTTGGCCAAACGCTTATTTTTGGTTTCTTTTTCCATTTTCATGTGGAGGGGGACACACATGGGAGTGGTGGTGACAGTTCATGCATGCATACGGAGGCCCAAGGTTAAAGTCAGCTATCAGCCTCCGTTTCCTGTTTCTCCATTTCAGAGAATTGGAACTCTGGTCCTCTTGTTTGCACAGCAAGCCCTTTTAGCCACTGAGCCACCTCCCTAGCCACTGGTTTCTTTTTTTTTTTTTTTTTTTTTTTTTTTTTTTTGTCTTTTTGAGACAGGGTCTCCCTGTAGCCACAGCTGTCCTGGAACTCACTATGTAGACCAGGCTGGCCTCGAGCTCACAAAGATCCACCTGCCTCTGCCTCTTGAGTGCTGGGATTAAAGGTGTGTGCCACCACAGCCGGCTGTTTTGTTTTTAACAAGGCTTCTTTTCACTTTAATCTGCCTAGGAAAGTGTACTGATGTACCAGTGTATGTCCTGTGTGGTCCCACCTCCCCAATTCTATGAGCATAAAACTATGGGTTCCCAAGCTTACTAATTCTAATCATTACATGACTTATTATTTACAATTAATAGCCAATGTTATCATACTATCACATCTCTGTTATTTGGCCCCAGCACTCTTTAAGATGCTTTTAAATATGTGTCGATTTGAATTGAATGTCTTCACTTTTTGTTGTCTTTCTCCTCACTACTGACAGACCAAGAACTGCCCTCTGGAAGCAGATGTTAGCAGGGGAAATAGGTACCATCATTCATTCATTTGCTGATTAAGTAAATTACCTATCCTACTGCTGAGATTTGAATGTGAACTGCCTCCCACAGGCTCATGTGTTTGTATACTTGGTCTCCAGCTGGTGGCAGTGTTTTGGAATGTCGTAGAACCTCTAGGAAATAGAATCTTACTGGAAAAGCCAATCACTGAGGGAAGAGGGTTTTACAGCATCCCCAATTCCTTACCTCTGTCTGTTTTCTAACTACGGATGCAATGTAAACAGCTGCCTCATATAGTCTGCATTTGTGTACTCACCTTAATGATGGAGTGTATCCCTCATATGAGGGACTTTATCCCTCACATGATGGGCTGTATTCCTGACATGAAGGACTATATCCACACACGATCTACTGTATTCCTCACATGATGGGCTGTATCCCTCACATGATGGGCTGTATTCCTGACATGAAGGACTATATCCACACACACGATCTACTGTATCCCTCACATGATGGGCTGTATCCCTCACTTGAAGGACTGTTTCCCTCACATGAAGGACTGTATTGCTCAGCATTGTGAAGGAAGTTCCCAGAAAAAATCATGCACCTTCAACTGAACCTGTTGCAAGGCTAGTTAACTGATCAGCAATTCAATAATTGTGGAGAGTTTGGAGTATTGGAGTTCCAGAGCTAATTATGATATATCTTGGGCCATCTTTATTTAGCTCTCTAAATAGCCATTCCTTGCCCACATCTGTGTCTGACTTAGCATCCTGTCATCAGCAGATAAAAAACATTTTGGAATGTACTAACTCAGCTTCTACCAATGCAATGGGTAAGAAACCAGTCAGTTAGCATCTAAGGCCTATAGCAGAATTTGTCCCATTTTGCTATAATTCGCCTCTTTGATGTCTACACCAATATGTTTGAAAAAAGTGTCCTGATTTATGGCTTTGTTCTCTTTCTATAGAAACTCCAGGAAACTGTTATCACGTTGGAACGTGGAATTTGTGGTAACCTGAATCTGTGTTCCTGGGCCATTGCCAGTCATAGTGACTCCAGAATAAATTGTCTTACCTCCTTTGAAGTAAGAGTTGTGCAGTTGTTCCAACACCATGAAGGACTGTACCCCTCACCACAATGGACTGTATCTTTTCAATGGACTGGGAGCCCAGATGAGTTCTTCTTCCTAAAGTTGTTTCTTGTCCAGCATTTAGTCACAACATTCAGGAAGGTAAATAATACCCCTATTGAGAAATTAGAAAATCAACTAGCACCACAGCTGAGGGACTTTATAAACAGCCAAGTTTTGAAAATGTTGAAAATCTGATAAAAGAGAAAATGGTAAGGCTGATTGTGTAAATCACAGTTTCCCACATTAAGCTGACTCTCTAATGGATCTGTGCAAAAGGACTTTTCTTTTCCAGCTGTATCTTTTATTTTCTGACTTTTGACCAGTGAATAGTTTCTGTTTCATGCTGCTGTAAATAATTATACCTACAGAAAACATAAACCTGTAATCACTTCTGAAAAGTAAGACATCCCTAGGTTGTAAAGAAAAAGCCATGGACAGAACATCCATACTTTGTATGTCACAGCCTCATCCACACCCCTTAATTTTGTTGAGAATTGTCACTAAAATAAGAACCATGGTGGGTAGGTGCTGAAGTAAGTACAGTTTTACACACACACACACACACACACACATACACACATACACGCACACACACACATTTTGGGTTATGAAGACAATGCAGAAATGAGGCATCATGGTTATGTGCCTTTCCCATTTGAAACACATTTGTTCCTTAATTTAATATGGAGGCAAACATACATGCAGAGAAGTGCACAGACTCTTAGTATAGAACTGCTTCATTTGTCCAAATGGAACCAGCATTCCACTGCTCTCCTGCTCCCCACCCCCACACCTTCACACCTTCACCTCCTAATCATGATCGTTCTTCCCCAGGATGGGCATCTAAACTTTCAGTCCTTTGGATTACTTTTTGTTTCTACTCCATGTAAATTTCCTTTTAAGTAGGTAGTTTTTCCATCCTGGCTTGTTTCTCTTGATTCTGCATCTGTGAGAATCTTGTTCATTGTCACTGCTCTGTGGTGTAGTTTGTGTATCCATTCAGCTGTGGGTGGTGCTTTGGGTCGTTCTGAAGCTTGCTTTATGAATATTGCTGCTATGAATATTCATGAGCACGTCTTTTGGTGAACATATGTATGTGATTTTCCAAATGTTAAACCGACCTTATATTTCTGGAGTAAACCACACTTTTCGTGATATATTATCCTATTTATGTATGGCTGGGTTTGATTTTCTAGGAGTGTGTTTAGGACTGCTGCATTTATGGAACTTAAAGAAATTAGTCTGTAAGTTTCCTTTACCTTAATATCCTTATGAAGTTGTGGTACTGAATTTCTATGGTCTTATCAAAAAGCTAAGTACTTTCTCTTTTTTCTCTCTTGAGTTTGCTTGGTATTGACAATAATCTCTCTCTTGAATGTTTGGAAGAGCTCATGGTTAAAGACATATGGGTGTTGAATTTACTTTCTGGTTAAATATCTAATAAAAGAGTCAAATTATTTTACTACATATGAGATAATTAAGATTTTCATTTTATTTCTCTCTCAATCTTGGCAATTGTTTTTATCCCTCAAAATTCATTCTACATAATTTTCTAAATTAATTAGCATTGAGTTTTCATAGTACCAATTTCTTTCATCTGAATGATTTTAATGGTATTTTGTGTTCCTGATATTTGCAATTTGTTTCCTCATTGTTCAAATCTTTGGTGTCAGTTGGAATTTACAAAAAAAAAAAAGAATTTTTGTGTCTGTAAACTGATTTTAACTATTTCTCTCATTTGAGGTGTTTAATGTTAATGTTTACACTTTATATTCTTAAAGAATTCATTATTACATTTCTGCTTATTTTCTGTGTGTGTGTGTGTGTGTGTGTGTGTGTATGTGTGTGTGTGCATGTGTGATCAGTGCCATGATGTACTTGTGGAGTCAGTGAACACCTTTCAGGAGTCTGTTCTCTCTTTCCAGCATGTGGTCCTCAGGACTGAACTCAGGTCTTCTGTCTTGGTGCTGGGCTTCTTTAACTGCTTCTTTCTCACTGGCCCAATTTTCACATTTCTAATAGTCATTTAAAAAATTCGAATGAACAACTTTTCCTACATCTGAAAACACTTTGAATGCTTCCACCTATCAGATTTTTCTTCAGGTCATTCATTGTGTTCATTTTCTTTTTAAAACTTTCTTTCATCTCTTCATAGCTCACTTTCTCTGAGGTCATTTCCCATTTTCTACTCTTTGGAAATGGCATGTCTCCATTATTATGTGATGCATGTTTGTTACCATCAGCATCTGCTGAGACTTTATCTTTTTCCTCAGTTCTCTGAAGGGTGCTTTGGATACACATTGTTTCTACTTCATTCAGCTTCTTGAGTTTAGATTCAAGTTGTCCATCCATTCTGAAAGAGTCCAGCCATCATCCATCACCTGTCTTTTGACATATTCTGCTTCTTCTTTCCCTCTGACGATGTGTGGCTACAGCTCTGGGACATGTGGAGTGCCCTACCCAGCCGTTTTGTTTTTGTTTTCTGGTAGAATTGACCCCACATCTTCACAATGCTATGCATACCACTTAACTATATCATCAGCACTTTTTAAAGCCTTTGTATTTCAAGATAAGGTCTCTTCAGGTTGCCCAAGGAAGCCTTAAACTTACTCTGTAGTCCAGACAGTCTGTGAGCTTGCCAACCTCCTGTTTTGGCTTCCTCGGTACCTGTGTTTATAGCCCCGTGACTAGCTTCAACACCTTTCCCTTGTCTTTTTCTCTTCTGCATCAAGTTTGCAGCTTTCATTTCTCTGTTTTTCAATTCACTAATCCCAGTGTCCAATATACTCTCAAATATTAAATCCACCCATTGATGTTCTTTTAAATTTTATTGCTATTATTTTTATTTTATGTGTATGAGCATATTGCCTGCACGGATGTAAGTGCACCCATGTCCTGCATTGCCCACAGAGGCCAGAAAAGGGTGTTGTACTCCCCTGGAACTGGAGTTAGAGATTGTTGTTAGCTGCCGTGTGGGTGCTGGGAATTAAATCCAAGTCCTCCTCAAAAGCAGTTGGTGCTCTTAACCACTGAGAAATCTCTCCAGCCCTTCTTTTTGTTTAAAGACAGGGTTTTTCTATGTAACCGTTGTTGGCCTGGTAAATACCATGTAGCACTTATTGACCTGAAACTTACAGCAGTTCTCCTGATTTAGCCTCTTTAGTGCTAGGATGATACATACACATGTACCACCATGCCTGACCGAAAGTCTTAATTTTTCATTTTTATTTACTTTTATTTTATGTGTACAAGTGTTTTGCCTGCATTTATGTAAGTGTACCACATACATGCAGTTCATATGGAGGCCAGAAGAGGGTGTCAGATCCTCTGGAATTGGAGTTAAAAAGGAGAGTTGTTAGCTGCTGTGGGTGCTGAGAACTGAAGTCAGTGATAGGCTAGCACATATATCATCCTGGGTTTCCAACCTCAGGGCCACACATAAATGAAATATTCTATTCATTTAACTCAAAAATATCCATTTAATTTGGTTTATATAGGTGCCAAATTGGGGGTGAAGTTTTCTTTTCTTGTCTTATTGATTTTGTGAATTTTTTATCATAATTATTTAACATTCCCTTCTCTATATTCTTCTATCATGATCTTCTTCATTGTCTTTTTTTCTTAGATTGTTGATTGTAATTGGCAAGTTTAGAGGTTTGAAGGTGTGAAAATAACCATAGATTGTAAGCTGCTCAACTACACAGGTTTAATTTTCCTTACGTCAAGCAGAGAGAGCAAGAGTCTGATGACCTTAATCCAAGTTAGGTTACAGCTTTCAGAAAGATTGTGTGGCCTTTTGTTACCCCCTTTTCTAGGTCATGAGGCTTTATACTGTAAAGGAGCCTGGGCTTCACATTTCACCTACCCTGTTCCCTCTAAAAAAATGTTTTTTGTTTCTCCAGAATTTTCAAAGGGATCCTAAACAAAGGCTGAGGGAGTTGACCACTGGAACTTCTTTCCAAGGAACTAAAGGGAGGTCTTCAAATTGAAATAGGGTGCTAATCTGTAAATACACAACTAGAAAATATGAAACATTTTAGTTAAGATGAGTATAGAGTCAAATTCAAAATATTGCAATACTTTAGTGGTAGTGTGTAAATATTTATATGGAGAGTGATTCAAAGTAGGAAACTCGGGCTGGAGAGAAAAGCTGTTAGTTAAATGGTCATCTTTCAAGGCTGTGGAGCTGTTTGATCCCCCATATCCCACATAAAGAATAACACAAAACAAACAAGGAAAAATCCCTATGTGCACACCCTTCCATTCTGGCACCAAGGAGACAGAGACAGGCAGATCCCTGGGGCTCGCTAGTCAGCCAGCCTAGGCTACTTGGTGAACTCCAGGTCAGTGAGAGACCCTGTCTCGAAGAGTCATGGAGAAGGCTCCTGCAAGGAATTACTTACAAGGCTGGTCTCTGACCTACACACACATACACACACACACACACACACACCAAGCAGGTATGCTTGACCTTACATACACTTCAACACCCACATGTACATATACACACTCAAAAAGAAAAATATGTTATATGAAATAAGGGTAGTTAAATGATTTATTAATGAATACATAATAGTAAAATAGTATAAATTACATCAGAAATATAAAATATGAATAGAATTAGTAAATGTATAATTTTTGAATGCTGCAGAAGTTCTCATCAACTTGAAATGATTATAATAATTAGAATATGCTTTATGTAGGAATCAGGACAAGTGGAAAGATAGAATCTTACTGTAGACGCACACCATATAGAGGAAAGAAGCCAAAGAACATCACTAGAGCAAATCAAACAAATCAGAGACCAAAACCTGAATCAAGGATTAAGGACGGACAAAGGGAGTACAAAACAGGCAGATGATGATCCACACGACGACAGTGGGAAGTCCCTACCTGCCAGTAATTATTTTAAGTGTAAATTGATTCACTTCTTTAAGAAAAAAAGTAGGGTGGATGAATGGGTTAACCAATGGAAAAGCAAAACAAAACCCTCTTAACACTCAAGACCCAACTGTCTATTACCCACAAACTGATTCATGATTTAAGGTGTAAACTGGACCATGAAGTGATAGGAATAGATACTTCATGTCAATGAAGCTGCAAGAGGGGAGGGCAGAAGTTAGATTCATGGACTTCAAGCATTTTTGAAGATTTATTTTATCATTAATTGTGTGTATATGTGTGTGAGGGGGGTACATGAAATTGAATACAATATCCATAGAGGTTAGAAGGAGCTGGAGTCACAGGAAGTTGTGAGCTGTCAGACATGGATGCTGGGAACAGAACGCAGGTCCTTTCGAAGATGAGTGCTCACTCAACCACTGATCCATCCCTCCAGCCTACATTTATGGACTTTAAATCAAATACTGTAATGAGATAAATATGATAATTGTATAATGTTAAAGGGCCAATTAATAGAATATAAATATGCAAATATAAATATGTAATATACACACATATGCGCATTCCAAATCAGAGCACTCATATGTATGATTACAGTTTGAATATGAAATATCCTGATGTCTCCTATAGACTCATATGTTTGAACACTTTGTCCCCAGTTGGTAGCTCTATTTGGGAAGTTTGTGGAACTTTCAAAAAATGAAGCTTTGATGTAAGAAAAATGTCCTTGGTGGGAGCTTCGTGGTTTTATAGCCTGCACCATGTCCTGTTCTCCTTCTAACCTCTGTGGATATTGTAATGGGGTCAGTGGGCTTCCTGCTCTAGCTGCCATGCCTTCCCTGACATGATGGATTGTACCCCTCTGGAACTGTAAGCCAAAATAAACTTTATTTCTCGAGCTGCTTTTTCACAGGTATATCTTGCAACAACAGAAATGGAAAACATATATATATATATATA
>NW_008351177.1:1194642-1199674 GCF_000622305.1 Nannospalax galili
GAACTTCAACACCCTACTTCCAATAATCACTAGATCATTCATAAAATCAATAAATATAGGATTTGAACTGCATTTTGATAATTTATCTTATTTACTTGTTTATCATGCTAAAGATAAAGCCCAGGGCTTTGTACATGTTCAGATAATACTCTATCACTGAATTGAGATTGAATCACACTGTGCAGCTTAAGGTGGCCCTGAACTTGTAACTGCCCAAACTCTTAAGTGCTGGGATTACAATGCTATGCCCTACTGGACTGTATCCTAAACAAAATTAACCTAACAAATACATAGAGAACACTTTGTCTAACAGCAGTAGAACATACCTTCTTCAATAGGCATGTGAAATATTTTCCTTGGAGGTTATTTCTTGGACTCCCAGAGTATTAATCAACTTAATAAGAGTTAAATCATGTGAAGTATCATTTTTAATTAAACACAATTCTATTACAGTAGAAATAGAAAACTCACAATTGGGCATAAATTAAATAACATACTCTAGGAAATAGGTGAGCCTTAATATGTATATCAAAGGGGAAAATAAAATATTTCTTGAGATAAAAATGGGAACATATACCAAAACTTAGGAGATAATCCAAAAATAGTCCTAAAATGGAAATTTATAATGATGATTATTTGCATGAAAATAAAGATGTATATAAGCTACTTCACTTTCTACCTTGTGATAGTTACTTTTAGTTGTCATCTTGACAAAACCTAGAATCATCTGGGAAGAGAGTCCCAAAGAATGATTGTCCTAGATCAGGATAGGCAGGATAGGACAGGATCAGATCTGCTGGAATGATCTTGATTGGCTTAATTGATGTGGGACGGCCTAGCCTGAAAGTAGGCAGCTCCATTTCCTGGGTTTGGGCTCTGGGCTCTATAGTGGAGAAAGAGAGCTCGGGACTGGAGATGCTTGCATTCATTTCTCTCTGCTCCTGACTGGTGGGGTGTGACCAGCTGTTTTAAGCCCCTGTCGCCTTGACTTCTCTGCTAGGATGAACTGTAACGTGAGCCGAATAAAATCGTTCTCACCTGTTACTCTTCCTCAGTGTTTTATCACAGCAACTGATATAAAATGAGGGAATCAAGAAAACCAATGAAATCCAAGTTATTAGAAGGAAGGAAATAATAAATACCAGAGAAAGAAAGAAACGAAAAAGAAAAATTCAATGGAATAAAGAGCTGTTTTTATTAAAATATAAACAAATTGTCAGAGTTACAAAGGGGAAAATGAGAAGTAAAATAAAAGCTGAAAGAGAAAGAACAAACGATTGAGGGGAACATAAAAGATTCTAAGGGGATAGCTACACCCCAAAGCTGGAGAGTTGGGAACAAATACTGAGACTCATACAGTGGATAGCACTCTCACGTTTGTTCAGCATTCCAAAGTGAACATCCATACTGATGGATAATGTGTATGAAAAATAGAGTCAACGATATCAGATACCTTTCAGTGATGTGTATGCCAGAGTCTGGTGCTTTCACTATTGAATTAGGCTAAAGATTTAAAGAAAAATCAATACAAATTCTTCTCAAAATCTATCAAAACTTTTAAAAAAATTGCAAAATTATTTTAGGAGGCCCACTTCACCTTAATAGCAAAGTCATGCAAAGACACTAATAAGAAAAGGAAATTAGAGGGATGGAGAGATGACTCTGCAGTTAAAAGCACTGGCTGTTCTTTCAGAAGATTCCCAGCACCTACATGATGGCTAACAACCATCTGTAACTCCAGTTCCAGGGGATCTGACACCCTCTCTAACCTCCATGAGCATTGCATGACACTGGTACACTTACATACATACAAGTTATATACATAAAATAAAAATAATAAATAGAAATTTTTAAAAAGAAAATTATAGACAAACATCCCTGAGTTGAAGAGATGAAATTTTTTTCAGCAGACTACTCACAACTTAAGCTTTGTAGAGAACTAAAGGCACACTTGCTGAGATTAAATGTTAATCAGATGACTTTTTCAAAAGGCTTTTTGTTTTATTTATACCTTTCCATATTCCCTCCTCTAACCTGCCCCACACTCCATTTAAACTACTACTGTAGAAACTTCATAAAATATATACATAGACACATATAAAAGTAATTTAACTGGAGATCATGTAGTGGAGGGGTGGCCAATGCCCCTTTTAGAAACCACAGTTTAACAAACAAAATGTATGGTGCTGGGAATGGGATACCTCTTTTGGAGTTTTTGATTAATGCAGTCTCACAGACTCCCAAACACCACGGGCTATTTCCAGTGCACTTGGTTACCCTATAGAACTTGATAGTAAGAACATTATTGCTGAAAATACCATGTACTTGAGTCATAGAACATGGAAAAAAAATCAAGGTTGTACTGACCAGGAAGCTTCATTCCTTACCGGCTAGCATTCATAGTGCTGGAAGGCTCAATGTATGAGACTAGAGGACAAAAATAATCATCAGTCTTATCCAGCAGTGAACACTGGGAGCTACAATAATGACTGACCTGGCAAGACACGTCCACTGGTGCAGTAGTGGTATGAACATTAGGGGAGTAACCAACAGCTTTCTGATTGGATTTAAGGCCTATTTCACAAGATGAAACCCGTCTTGGCATTGCCATAGGGTGGCTAGACAGGTCGTAAGACCTAAGGGAGAGCCTACTACTAAAATTCTGCTAAACTGAGGTAATATTAAACCAGCTACTAATCATTTACCTTTATACCCATCAATTAGTGCATTTTTCAGCCTTCATCAGAGAAGCTGCATTTGGCAGCAGGTCATGATTAACACACAGTTCCATAAATGGTCTCTAGAATAGGGTGAAACACAAACTACATTCAATAGAAAGAACGTTTATGACCAAATAATGAAGAATTTATGCAACTCAGTAGCATCAGAAATTAAAAACTTTAAGACCTGATTAGACACTTTTTGAAAAGGGCATGCTAAAGGTCAGCTCATATACAGGAAAGTGCTCAGTACCATTAGTTTTCAGAGAACCGTAAATTAAAACCCAAATAACAAGTCTCAGTAGAATGGCTGCTATCCAAAGTCAAAGGACTCCAGTGTTAGCCTGGAGAATGGAAAACCTGTACATTGTTGAAGAGAATGAAAATTGGTACAGAACATAGTATATAGCATCAAATTTAAACATTCATCTATTAGACCATCTGATAATCTTACACAGAGGTATATGTCCAAAGGAAATAAAACCAGATAAATAAAACATATCACGTATCTAGACATCAGGAATGATGTTCAGGGGTAAAATGCTTGCCTAGAAATGTGAAGCCCAGGATTTAATGTTCCTTATTCACTGAAGCCTTATTTTCAACAGACAGCACAGGGTTTACCGACAGAAGACTTGATAAGGAAAACGTGGCACAAACACACCATGAAGTCCTATGCATTCTTAAAAAAGACCTGTCACTTTTACCAATATGGATGAAACTGCAAGATGCTAAGTGACATAAGCCAGGCAGAGAAACAAATCAAGTGACCTCACTTACATAAGGAAGCTAAACAGTAGAGCACAGAGAGGTAGATGAACAGTGTTCACCATGACCACCAGCTGGTGATGACCGTATTGCCAAAGGAGGCAGGGAATTTTTTTTTTTTTTAAGTCTTTTTGAGACAGGGTCTCCCTGTAGCCCCAGCTGTCCTGGAACTCACTATGTAGACCAGGCTGGCCTCGAACTCAAATGCCTCCTGAGCTGGGATTAAAGTGCTGGAGGAGGGAGGGAATTTACGTGTGTGTGTGTGTGTGTGTGTGTGTGTGTGTGTGTGTGTGTGTGTGCTGGTCTCTCTTCCTTGTCTTACAATGTCACCAGCAATCAATTCTGGGGCATCCACCCTGATCACCTTATCTTATCCTGTTCATATTTCATGATCTCCCCTCTAAATACTATTGCCAGATAAATATTCAATCTTAAAACTCTTGGGTTGACTTTAATGTTATATCCAGTCCCACCACCATAGAATATACTAACTAGTTTATATAACAGGTTCAATATACATATCAAAACAACATGGTGAGCAATGCAAATGTATGTAGAATTTTTTTCTCAACTCTATCTCAAAATTAGAAATGAAATTTAAGAAGAAATCACAAATGCAAAATTTCAAAGAAAGTTTCAAAAAGCAATAAAAGAAGCATAAATAAGAATAGATCATTTGGGGCTGGAGAGGTGGCTCAGCATTTAAGAACACTGAATGTTCTTGTAGAAGACCCAGGTCGAATCCCAGCACCCACATGCAGCTAACAACTGTCTGTAACTCCAGTTCCAGGGGATCCAACACCCTTTTCTGACCTCTGCAGGTATTGCATGACATGGGTGCCCTTCCGTACATGCAGGCAATACACTCATACACACAAAAATAAAGAAAGAATATAATTTATAAATGAAAATTATATTTGCTTTCTGCAAGCCGGGATTGAACCAATGGCCTGTGTATCCTAGACAAACACCCTGCCTGTGAAGTACATCTCCAGCCCCTACCAAAAAAAAAAAATCTATGAAATAAAATGACACATAAACGTTACTAGTATCAGAGGAACAAATTAATGACAAATTATCATCAAAATAGAAAAAAGTATGGACAATGACTGTGATAGAAAAAATATGAGGAAACCAATATTTTCATTTAGTTGTAAAACAATAAATATATTAAGCATTTAAAAGGAAAACCCGCTAGCATTAGTTACTAAAATTCAATATTTAATACACAGTATTTTTCAAGGATTTTAAATGTGTCCTTTGAAAAATGTATCAATCAAACATGTTCACATAGACTTAAACATTATGTCAAAGGTTTGTTATTGCAAGATTTTTTAAATATGTGTTATGCTGGGAATAGCTTAGATACTTAATGTGGAATGGATTTTTAAAATATGTGACATTATGAGTTATTACACAGTGTTGAAAAATGAAAATATATAATGAAAAGAAAAAGAACCCAATACTTCTTAAAGTAGAGAGAAACTTATATTGGAACAAGATATTAAATTATTAGTTTTGATGTTGTTTAAGTCTATGTGAAC